>NW_011888994.1:2478033-2663480 GCF_000151845.1 Pteropus vampyrus | reverse complement strand
TTCTTAAAAATTGGTTCTCACAATACACTTATAATATTTGGTTACCATCAACTAATTCCTGACAATATTAATATACCTAAAGCTGCTTTTATATAACAGAGTTTTTGAGTTTGAATGCAGAATTCTATGTTTAGACCTCATAGATATCTCTTTTATTAGATTTAATTCCTTATTTAACATATATACACATACATACACACATATATACATATATACACCCTCTCCCAATTCCGATTATATTCTATCCCTCTAATCTAGAGGTAAACATGATCCTAAATTTTAGGTTAATTATTCCTTTGCTTCTCATTATGGTTTTTCTGACTACATATGTATCTTTAAACACACGGAACTTTGCCTATTCTTGAAGTGCAAATAAATGGAAGCATACTGCATGGTTTTTCTGTGATTGGCACATTTTGCTCCACATTGTTTTTGAGACCCATTCATAATTATGTGTAGAGTTGCAGTTCGCTTGTTTTCACTGCTATAGTGTGTATTATTGTATGAAATAATAAAATAGGCAACACAGTTGGATCTTCTTTTTTGAAGTCTGACAATATCTGCTTTTTAATGGGAGTGTTTAGAACATGTATATTTAATGTAATTATTGAAATGGTTGGATTTAAATGTACTTCTTTGCTTTTTGCTATTTGCCTTGTAGCTTCTTTGTTCCTTTTTCTTCTTTTCCTGACTTCTATGAGTTTGAGTAGTTTTTAGTATTCCCTTTTATCTCTATTATTGGATTATTAGCTGTACATCTTTGTCTTTTTTAGTGCCTGCTTTAGAATTTACAGTATGTATTTTAACATCACAGTCATCTTCAAATAATACTTGACATGTAATGTATGAACTATGTAACAGTATACTTCTATTTCTCCCCCTCTACCCTTTGTCCTAGTCATATATTTTACTTTCATATATATTATAAATCTCACAATATAGTGTTATATCTTTGCTTCAAACAATTATCTTTTAAATATAGTTTAAAAACAGAAAAATGTCTTTTATATTTACCTACTTAGTTACCAACCCTGGTGCTCTTCATTCCTTTGGGTAGAACCAAGTAGAGTTTCATCTGTTACCATTTTCCTTTTAACTGAAGAACTTCAACATTTCTTGTAGTGCACGTCTGCTGGCAAATAACTGTATTGGCTTTGTACGAAAAAGTCTGTATTTTATTTTCCTTCAGAATCCTTTTTCTTGATGGGTCTATCTGCATAGTGACCTTTGACAGAAATATTAAAAGTCCTATTTGCTATTTTCCTGCAGCTACTCTTCTACTCTTAGACTCATCTCCAAGCCACGTGGAAAACTAAGAATAAGCCTCCTCTTGCTTTACCACCTGCTTTCCTGTGAATATGCGGCGGCCTGAAAATGAGTGCGAGCCATTTGGTTGTTCTTAGTTTCCCATTTACCTACTCACATTTGTAGTTCTCACCTATCCAAGTGAATCATTTTGGGCAGAGCTCTTTAGAATTTTCTCCCTTAGCTCTTCAGGCAGACATCATATCTGAATTTAGAGGGTTTTTATGTCCCAGTTTCATGATGTCTGGCAAATAGTTTTTACAGAATATGTTTGTGGCCATTCTTTAGTCTTCATATTGATGGTTGTTTTTTTTTTTTTAAAATAAACTTTTTATTTGGGAATAATTTTAGATTTAGAGAAAAGGTACAAAGATAATAGAGTTCATATATTCTCACCCAGATTCCCGTGATACTAACATCTTTCACATTATCATTGTACATTTGTCAAAATTAAGAAACCAACATTGGTACACTACTATTAACTCCAGACTTTCTTTGGATTTCGCCAGTTTTTCTACTGTCTTTTTGTGTGTGTTCCAGAATCCATAGATGGAGTTTTCTTCTGTTTTTGATTCCTTAGGTTCATCTTCGTTGTTTCATGAATGAGTGTTAAATATGTACTCCTTCCACCAAATTCACTGGTTAGCCCCATTACTTTATAAATCATGTACATTTCTATTGCTGAGAGCCAGAGTCCAAATGTCTTGATGACACTGACAAGAGCAAATCACTAGAAATGTTAATTTTATATTTAATTGTTTTGCCATTAAAACCTTAATAAGTTTTTAAAAACCTAATGCAAATGCTTATTCGCCTATAAGTATTTTTATAGGATAATGCTCACTTGCCTGTAACTTTTAACTTTTATGCTTAGTTGTCAGTTTCTCCAAAATATGATGGCCCCTGCAGAAGTGATTCCAGACCTTCAGAGCTATGGTGAACTTTCTGAATTAACGGTAATGAACAACACCATGTTGTTTATTTTAGCAGTACATGATTGAAAACTGTTTTTGAACAGGAATTGCTCATCATAAATAATAAATTCTGAAAATATCTACTAAGCAATTATGATGTGCTAGGTGCAGGTGGGGATACTACGGTAAACAAGTAAGACAGAATACTTAGCTTCGTGAAATGTAGAGTCAAACCCTGCTACTTTGGGGCCAGGCTCTTTCAGTCTTAGAGGTGATTAGCATCTAGGCTACCTGGATTCCATCTATGACATTCATTTGGAGGAGAGGAAGTTCTGACTGCTACTTGGCCATTATGACCAACCAAATCATAAACTCAGATAACAGGTTGACTCCTTTAATCTGAGAAATCTTTGAAAGTTCTCGGGGATATAAGCCACTATCAATTTTACACACAGACAACTTATTAGAGGCTGTATGTTAGGTATATTATGTTTGTCCCACCGTCTTATACAAACTTTGACTTAGAGGATTTTATTTTCAAAGGAAACCGCAAGTGAAAGCAATCTTGAAGATTCAGCAGCTGTTAGTTGTACAGTGCCAGGTAAGGATTTTGAAGCAGCATATGGGATATAGGTATGTATACTTTTTATATGGAGGGAACTTTAAAAGAGAGTATTTATAATTGTGCTTCCTTTTTTCTACCCTCAGAGATGGTCCAAGTTGAAGCCCAGTGGTTTCAGGAGGCCAAGAGTCTGAGTGAGCGACTGAGAGAAGCCTACACCAATGCCAGTTTCTGCCGCATGTCTTTGCTTGAGGTCTCTTCCAGTCTAGCCACTGACCATTCGTTGGGTTGTGATTTGTCCCTTGCTTCAAAACACGTTAGTAGTCCTGTGCAGGAGCCTGTGGTGTTGCCCGAGGTCTTTGCCAACTTGAACTCTGTCATGTGCGTGGAGGGTGAAGCTGGTAGTGGAAAGACAGTCCTCCTGAAGAAAATAGCTCTTCTATGGGCATCAGGATGCTGTTCCTTGTTAAACAGGTTCCAGCTGGTTTTCTATATCTCCCTTAGCTCTACCAGACTGGACCAGGGACTGGCCAACATCATTTGCAACCAACTCCTAGAGACAGAAGGATCTGTTACTGAAAAGTGCCTGAGGAATATCATCCAGCAGCTAAAAAATCAGGTGTTATTCCTTTTGGATGACTACAAAGAAATGCGCTCAGTCCCTCAAGTCATAGAAAAGCTGATTAAAAAAAACCACTCATCAAGGACCTGTTTGTTGATTGCTGTCCATACAAACAGGGCCAGGGACATCCGCCAATACCTAGATACAGTTCTAAAGATCGAGGTATTTCCCTTCTATAACACCATCTATATGTTACGGAAGTTTTTTCCACACAATATGACTCGTCTGCAAAAGTTTATGATTCACTTTGGGATTAATTCAAGTTTACAGGGAATACAGAAAACTCCACTTTTTGCAGCAGCAGTCTGTGCTAACTGGTTTCAGTATCCTTCTGGCCAGTCCTTTGATGGTGTGGCCGTTTTCATGTCCTATATGGAATGTCTTTTCTTAAAGCACAAAACTTCGGCTGAACTTCTCAAAGCAACTGTGTCCTCCTGTGGTCAGCTGGCTTTGAAAGGGCTTTTTTCATCTTGCTTTGAATTTAGTGACGATGACCTTATAGAAGCAGGAGCTGATGAAGATGAAGATCTAACCATGTACCTAATGAGTAAATTCACAGCCCAGAGACTGAGACCAGTCTATCAGTTTTTAGATCCTGCATTCCAAGAATGTCTTGCTGGGATGAGGCTGATTGAACTCTTGGATTCAGATAAGCAAGAAGATCAAGATTTGGGACGTTATTATTTGAAACAAATTAAGTCATCCATGATAACTATAAGTCCCTTTTGTAACAATTTTTTGCAGTATGTCTCCTGCTACCCTTCAACAAAGGCGGGGCCCAAAATTGTATCTCATTTGCTTCATTTGGTGGATAATCAGTCACTGAAGAATATATCTGAAAATGAAGACCACCTGAGGCACCGCCCAGAAAGTTTAGAGTTAGTGCAATTAATTAGGATGTTTCGTCAGTCATCTCCACATTACTCTTCAATGGTTTCAAAACAGGTGCTGGCTCTTGCCTTAAACATTGCCTATCAAAGCAACACCGTTGCTGCATGTTCTCCACTTATTTTGCAATTCCTTCAAGGGAGAACCCTGACTTTGGATATACTTAAATTACAGTATTTTTTTGACCACCCAGAAAGCCTGTTATTGTTGAGGAGCATACAACTCTCCATAAGAGGAAAAATAAGGTGTCCCGAAATAGATTTTTCAGTACTGGAAACATGTGTCGACAAATCACAGGCACCAACTATAGATCAGGACTGTGCTTCTGCTTTTGAACCTATGAAAGAATGGGAGCAGAATTTAGCTGAAAAACGGGAAAACGTAATGAGATTTCAGGATATGAAGCTTAATGCACCACTAGACATCAGCACTGGCTATTGGAAACTTTCTCCAAAGCAGTACAAGATTCCCCTTCTGGAAGTCCACGTGGCTGATAGTGATGGTGTGGACCAGGAGATGCTCAGTGCTCTAATGACAGTCTTCTCAGCTTCACAGCACATTGAACTTCATTTAAATAATAGCAGGGGCTTTATTGAAAGCCTCCGCCCAGCTCTTGAGCAGTATAAGGCCTCTTTCACCAAGTGCTCCATACACAAATCTAAGCTGAGTGCAGAAGAACAGGAACTGCTTCTCAACCTGCCTTCCCTGGAATCTCTTGCAGTCTCAGAGACAAGCCATGTACAAGGTATATTTGAGTATATTTTAGCTGGCTATTCTGATGGTAATTTTATTTGCTCACTCTTAGTTTTAGGTGGATAAAACTTCTGAAATCATGAAACCATAAATACTTGCTGATAGAACAGATATAAACCTTCACTAATTTGTCAGTAATAAGAATCGGCGAAAGGCCTCTAAATAGAATGATTTTCAAACAACGCAGATAAAAATATTAACTAATGAATGTTAATAAGCTCTCAAAAATTTTATTAGTAAAAGAATGATTTATATGTAAAGATGGTGCTTGAGAATCACCCTCACTCTACCTGTTTAATGCAAGGAAGGACTTATATGCTCTGGGAAATAAATAAAAGGGAAAACTCTCCCATTTGTTTGTGTCACCTTTCACTTTTCCAAGCAATGTTTGAGAGTTTTCAGTGTAGGTTTATATTTTTCATTAAATTTATTCCTAGGTACTTCTGTTTTTTGAAACTTGTATAAATGATATATATTTTTTTTCATTTTCTAATTGTTTATAGTATGGCTTTGGTTTTTCAACGGGTTGTTACATGACTAGGTGCTTTGCTTTGTATACATGTTGCCTGAGGATCACTGAACATTTTTTGGATCTGTGGGTTACTTATCATCAAATATATAAAAAATTAGTTTGCCATTTTTAATACTTTTTATTATAGTGAAATACACATAAAACATTTTTCATCATCCCAAACAGAAACTCTGTACCTATTAAACAATAACTCCTTCCTCTCCCCAGCTACTGATAATGTCTATTCTACTTTGTCTCTATTGTCTATTCTGGATATTTCATATGAGCGGGATCATACAATATCTTGGCCTTTTGTGTCTGGCTTATCTTGCTTAGCATATTTTCAAGATTCTTTTATGTTATAGTACAAATCAGAACTTCATTTCTTTTATTGCTGAATAATATTCCACTATGTATACATACATATGTTTATCCATTCATCTGTTAATAGACACTTGCATTGTTTCTTCTATTTAAAAAATTTTTTTTCAATAAATGTTTTAATGAGTATATTAATGCATAAATAATACTTTTTTCTTTTACAGAAACTTTTCTCTTAATTAAAGAAATGATTTTAATTATTTTTTTTCCCCTTTTTCTTCTAGCTCTTTTAAGTAATGCTGCTATGAGTACTGACATACAGATATCTCTTTGATACCTTGCTTTCAATTCTTTTAGATATATACCCAGAAGTAGAATTGCTGGATCATATATTGAGGTACTTCCAAAGTGTTTTCCACAGTAGCTGTACCATTTAATTTTGAGGTACTTCCAAAGTGTTTTCCACAGTAGCTGTACCATTTAATTTTGAGGTACTTCCAAAGTGTTTTCCTACCATTTTACATTTCCATGAGCAATGTGCAGGAACTCCAATTTCTCCACATCCTCATCAATGCTTGTTGTCTTTTTAATCATAGTCATCCTAGTAGGTTGAAGTAGTATTTCATTGTGGTTTTGATTTGTATTTCCCTAATGACGATGTTGAACATGTTTTCATGTGCTTATTTATTAGCTGTTTGTGTCTTTTTTGAGACATGTCTATTAAGTCATGTTTAAATTGTGTTGACTTTTTTGTTCTTTGTATATTCTAGATAGTAAATCCTTATTTGCTGTACAGTTTGAAAACATTTTCTCCTATTCTGTAGATTCTTTTCAATGTCTCAATGATGTCTTTCAGTGAACATAAGTTTTAAATTTTGATGAAGTCCGAGGTATTTATTTATTTATTTTTGCTAGTGCTTTTGGTGGCATATCTAAGAATCCATTGACAAATCTAAGGTCATGAAGATTTTACCCCTATGTTTTCTTCTGACAGTTGTATGGGTTGGCCCTTATATTTAGTGTGTTGATCCATTTTGAGTTAATTTTATACACGGTGCTGGGAGGTAGGGTCCAACTTCATTCTTTTGCATTTGGAAGTCCAGTTGTCCCAGCACCACTTGTTGAGGTGACGTCTTATTCTTGTGAATCCAGAGAGTAGCACAAGTCTCCCCACATACAAAGGTATCCAAGTAAATGCTGCATATAGCAGTATCTTCATATATGTACTTTCTAGAAAATGTTTTTGGGTATATGAAAGGCTTTCATTTGAAAATATGAAAATGCTTAATGAATCAAAATGAGTTCCAAATTTTCAATCTGGAACTCCTTAAATTAATAATAAAAAACTGTGTGTTGCTTTCCAGATCAACTCTTTCCTAATCTGGACAAGTTCCTGTGTCTGAAAGAATTGTCTGTGAATCTGGATAAACAAAATGTTTTTTCAGTCATTCCTGTAGAATTCCTAAATCTCCACCATATGGAGAAATTATTGATCCAAATTTCAGCTGAGGCTGGTCCTTCCAAACTAGGTAAGTAAGCATGGCACTTTGATTTACTTGTTTTTATATCACTTGGAAAAAGTTCTTGACCAATAATTCACTTGAGTTAAAGCTTTTGTGGATGTGTGTGTGTAGCCTGTATCCATGGTAAATTGAATAGCATTTTCAATAAGAATGCAGAGAGCTATCTGTAATTATTGAGACTTTACTACATGCTAGGTATTGTTCCAGGTACTTTACCAATATTAATCTTCATATTCATTAACCTTCATATCATTTAACCTTCATATCCATTCTATGAGGTAAGGTACTATTATTCTCACTTTATGGCTGGGGAAATTGAGATATAAAGAAGTTAGTAATTTAAGGACACCCAGCTAATGAAATGGTAGATCTGTGATTCGAACACAGGAATTCTGACTACTACTAAGTGTGTGCTCTTAACCACTGGTGTACTGGTTCTCCAAAATAATTTGTAGTTATTTTAAGTTGTTTTTACATTGTAACTTACAGATCTGCCCAATTAAGTAGAAGGAAATATGCTGATTGGTAGTGATTGGAAGCATGTCCCTGTTTTTCTTACCAGCCTATCCTCATGGTTGGTTGATGAGCAACTTGTGCAGCCATCTTTCCTAAATATATCATTTAGAAAAATGACTTAGGCATCATCAATTCCTTAGTTTAATAGACTGAACACTAAGGACTGAAGAAATGTAAATTTTATGGAATTGGCATGCAGAGTTGCATGCAATAGAATTCACTAAAACTGGTAGTGGAAGTTTTCTTACATTTGTCAGCAATTTTCACATCAAATTAGGTTTTGTTTCAGAATTGTCATTGCATTTATGTTTCTTTGTATAGTATTCCTATTGTGTAAATGTCATGTGCAAACTTAGAGATGTTAGGATGTTAAAGCTGAAGGTGACTTTACTGATTCAATGCCCTTATTTTACAGAAGAGAAAACTCTTTTGTAATCCCCCAAAAGGGGTCAGTAACTACATGTCCAAGTTCACATAGCTTGCTAGTTCGTTGCAGACCCTGAACCTAAGCTCAAAGTGGCCTGATTCTTGGATCATTACATCATGGTGCTTTAATTCAGTGTTGTTGAACCAAAATAATTATGTGGCTAATCCTGATACAAATTTGCAATCTTCTCTAATTTCTTAAATCATTGATATTTTACAGTTAAATTAATTCAGAATTCTCCAAACCTTCATGTTTTCTGCCTGGAATGTAATTTTTTTTCGGATTTTGAGTCTCTCATGACTGTACTTGCTTCCTGCAAGAAACTCAAAGAAATTAAGCTTTCTGGAGCATTTTTTAAACCCATTCCATTTGGTAAGAACTGTAATCATAAAATTTTGTTTAGGATGCTTCTGTGGCCACAGTCGTTTTAAGCACTTTTAAAAAAATATCCAAATTTTAAACATGCAGTTGATGCCAAGGAACAAAACTATTATAATAGATATCTGATCTTAAATGAATTATCAAATAAGTTACATTTGTTTCTAGAAGTTTAAATATTTCTAGTTATCAGAATTATTTCCTGAGCAAAGATTTGTTTTATCTAGTTATGCTAATTAATTCAATCTGAATTACTGTATTAATTTTTGTCACTTAAAAAAATATTCTTTAATACATTACTTTTTGGTTTAAGAGATATAGTTGACATAACTAGATTTTTGTTTTCCCTTTTACAGTCCTGGTTTTGCCAAATTTCATTTCTCTGAAGATATTAAATCTTGAATTCCAACAATTTCCTGATAAGGAAATATCTGAAAAATTTGGTATGTTTGCAAAACAGTGCCTTTTACTTAATTCTTTATTCTCATCTCCACAAAACCCTTCATCTATTTTGCATTAGTTACAATAAATCATGATATATATTAGCTTCCCTAGCTAATTAGAAGGAAGGGACAGTGCCGCTGAGCTTTTACTTTCCAAATGTCTTGATCTCACTTGATCTCATTCAAAGCAATGTCCTCAGAGTGCCTTATTTCTTAGAACCCATATATGTTATTACAGGAGTATGTAATTTCATTGTCAGGTATCCATTTCAAACATGTTAAGTCTGTGTTGTTTAAAAGGCTTCTGAGATATAAAGAAAACCATCTTTAAGGTTAAGAAAACTCAGTATATAAAAACCTGGATTTAAAAAAATTACAGAAAGAGCCTACTTTATTTTTTGATTACAGAAGTAACAGATGCTCATAGAAAAAAAATTCTGACAGATGTTAAGATAAACTGAGGCATATTAAAAGTTTTAAGCATTTATTTGAGCAAAATGGATTTGAATCGGGCAGCTTCCATCTACTTTCTAGCAGATAGAAAGGAGCTCTGAGAAGCTGTATAGAATGACTTTTATAGGCAGAAGGGAGGAGGGACAGGAATTTATACTAGGTAAAAAAGCAGGTTGATTATTGCAAGGTTACTTCTCTGTAGGGGATGGCAGGGGTCTATCAGGATGATTACCTAATTAGTGCTGCTCAGGCAATTTCTGATTGGTTTGATTCCATTTATGGGAGAGCCAAAACTCAAAATCTCGGTTTGGTGACATGGGGCTTGGCATAAGCAACTCCATTTTGGGTTTCTTGTTCCATTTTTAACACAGGAAAATATAGGTGAATCAGTGAAGATAAGGACTGTTGAGCAGTAGTGCTTCTCAAACTTTGGCATGCTTAAGGATCACCGGGATCTCTTCCTTTTCCTGTCTTTTCTTCCTTTGGAGGTAGCCATGTGGGTGGGGGAGGAGCACAAAGGCTGAACAACCAAGGAGGTTGTTATATGCAACAGGTTCATTAAGCAAGTACACTGAGTATAATGAGAGCCAAGTTTCCTCACTGTTAAAGAATTTATGAACATTGAAAGGGGAAGCTAGAAAGAATTTTGAGGTATTAGAACTGGAAATATTGGTGTAGACTCATGGTTTTTAACCTATTCACACAAATAGATCAATATACACATATATGTAGATATCCATTTATCTCTATATATATCCATACACACACATACATACGTATTTCTCAGCTCAGTCAACTGAAAGACTAGAAGGCACCTTAATAGCAATGAGCACACCAAACACCCAGGTCTTGACTTCTAAGTACTGGCTTCTCTAAAAGGAACCAAGGTTCTTGGAGAAATGTAGGATATAAGAATTGGGACAAGGAAAGTAAAAGATAAGTCTGGAACATTGTTTTATGCTAGAAAGTGTTCAAAACATTTTCACGTGTGAGGCCTCAAATAGTTTTCTAGGCATCAAGTGATCCATAATGTTGCGGCAAAGGAGAGATCAAAGTGAAAGGGAAAGCTAGGAGGGTGGTGGACTGTGAGGTTTTAATGCTGGGAGGTAGATGTAGAAATCACTGAAATAGCGGCCGAGGTGGGATTGAAAGGAAGCGGGCTGAAGGAATTGAGGAGCTAAGGAGAGTATCCTGGAGGCCCATGGAAGCTTCGGTCTAAAAGAGGAAATGGTATGTGATAGGCATTCTGGATTCTACTGCAGAAAAGACTGAATGGGGAAGGGTAGAGGAATGGTTGCCCAGAGGTAGCAATGAAAATTAAGGTGTAGGCTGACCCCTTTCCCTTGCCTTTGGAGAGGAAGAGGAACAGCCTCTCTGCTACCTGGGGCGTGCATAATTTGGAGGCTGTAGATTACCGTTGTTTGGGAATACAGTATGGAAAACAGCTTTTTTTCCCTCTTCCAATAGCCTATACTTTAAGCTCTCTTAATAACCTGGAAGAACTGATCCTTCCTACTGGGGATGGGATTCAGCAAGTGGCCAAACTGATCATCCAGCAGTGTCAGCATCTTCAATGTCTCCGCGTTCTCTCATTTTCCCAGACTTTGAATGATGACAGTATAGTGGAAATTGGTGAGTTAACCTCAAATAGAATGTTTTAGCCTGCATGAAAGCCGGTTATATTATTCAAGTTTTCTGCAGCAAAATGTCTATAAAAACTTTTGTCTCTTTAAAACTTTTCAATCTACTTCTTTAATTTCACTATCTTATTGTTTCCTCTTATGTCCTGTGGATTTAGGTTCACTGTGGCCAGATTTGGAAGTAAAAAATGGTCTCTCATTTGAGACTACAGAGACTCTCAAGTCTGTATTCTTGGCACCTAGCATTTCAGATGCCTGGTGACATACCTTCCATATACTTCTTTTTAAAGTATTTTTTCAAATTGTTAATTCACATACAGAAAAGTACACAAATCACAAGTGTGCAACTCAATGAATTTTAATTTTTTCAGTACCTATCTCTAAAGGTAGTCATGCTACAGCCATGGATTCCAGAGTGAAACCAAAACTAACATTTGCCTAAACTAGGAAAAAGATTTAGCCATTAAAAACAGAACAAAAACTGTGCTAGGTATCCACTTCCAAAGTCAAGTCAACCTAATTGAGGACTTACTGTATGCTGGGCTGTCATATCCTTCAGAGCCCTCAGTAACAGGAGGAGCCTTTCTGGGCAACAGGTGAATAGCAGCAGTGAGAAGACATGGTTTGAGAATGTCATTTCCTACTTTTCATAAAAGGAGAGATGTGGTTGCCACAATCTCTAATGTCCTTTGTCATAGACTGCTTCTTAGACATGCTGCACTTTGACATTTATCCTCCTGTGAGACCAAAAGAGAAGTCCAAATTTGCACAGAATGACAATTCTCACAGCAAAAGTAGCTTCAGTGCTCTAAGGCAGGGGTCCCCAATCCCCAGGCCATGGACCAATACCAGTCCGTGGCCTGTTAGGAATTGCACTGCACAGCAGGTGAGCAGTGGGTAAGCAATTGAAGCTTCACCTGTATTTGCAACTACTTCCCAGCCCTAGTATCACCACTTCAGCTCCACCTCAGATCATCAGGCATTAGATTCTCATAGGAGCACCAGTCCCTGGTGCTAAAAAGGTTGGGGACTGCTGCTCTAGGGCATAGTTTTACTTCTCTGGTTTCTGCTTCTCACTTGAGTTTTTGCCAAGCAGTTATTATTAGCTCTTTGGGATTTTTAAGGAGCTATTTAAAAAATATTTTATTGGGCATTTTCTACGTTCAGTGGTGGTAGTGTTCAAATAACCTAGTCTACCATTATTTAAAAAAAAAAAGTCTATGATTCTATTCTCACAAATGTTTTGCCTTTATAGCTAAGGTAGCAATCAACGGAGGTTTCCAGAAACTTGAGAACTTAAATCTTTCAATCAATCACAAGATTACAGAGGAAGGATACAGAAATTTTTTTCAAGCACTGGACAACCTGCCAAACTTGCAAGAGTTGACTATTTCCAGGAATTTCACAGAATGTATCAAAGCTCAGGCCACAACAGTCAAGTCTTTGAGTCAATGTATCTTACGGCTCCCAAGCCTCATCAGACTTAACATGTTAAGTTGGCTACTGGATGAAGAAGACATCACACTGCTTAATTCCATGAAAGAGAGACATCCTCAATCTAAATATTTAATTATTCACTGGAAATGGGTACTGCCATTCTCTCCAATTATTCGGAAATAGAAGATTTAGCTAAAACCTGCTCAATCAAGAAAATTTTTGTCAACAATTCTAAAAATCTAATTATCCAAAAACATTTTAAATATTGTATTCAAAAGAATATAAAATATGTAAGGCATGTAAGAAAAACAGCTTGCTTATCACTGAGCTTAAGAAATAGATTATTACCAGTACCTCTGAAGTCCCTGAATGATCCTCCCCAACTAAAGATCAGCTCTCTATCATCTAGGATCAGTACTGTTTCCATTCTAACTACGGTAAAGAGTAACAAACAGGAAGAGGGTTGGGGGAAGTCTACCAATCTATCTTAAAGCAACAATATGGAAGTAGTAATCAAGTTATATATCAAATGACTAACTTCAGGGTTTAATCAGTTTCACAGTTAAATGTAAGAGTTCACTTTAACTTCAGTGAATCTTTTGTGGGCAAAGAGGTACTCCTTAATCCTTGTAGGACCTGTTTTGTATATTTAACTGGTATAGTAGAGTTTACTTATACCTTCCTTTTATCCATTGCCAATGTGAAGAACAACTAGGATTTAGGGAAAAATGCTTTTTTTCCCCAGAGGCTTTTGATTCAACATTAGTTGAATCTAAGCAAAAAATGCAGAATAGAATTTAGCATTACTAGAGATTAGCTAAATTTGTGTTCTCTAGAAAATTGAGTCAATGTTTTTTTAGATAACCATGTTTGAGAATTTAACATACGCTATAATGGCCTTAGCATTTTCTTATAAACCCACTCTGCTTGGGGAGAACAAATTCTGTCTCTGCAGTGACTTCATATGGCTCAAGGTATTACATTTAATGTGGATGTCTACATCTATGTCTGTGTCCAGAATTTCACTTCTACCAATTAAGCAGATGACCATTCCCAATACATGATGCTGGCATAAGTTAAAAATTAGGTAAAATTTGATAGAATGTTTTTTCATTTTTACCAAGGTAAAAGCCAATCCTTCCCTCCCATCCCATATATAAAACATACAGACAGTATATATGGTGTGATCCCATTTGTTAAAAAAACACACTCATTTCTAGATGCATTAAGAATTTTTGAAAGAATACACAAGAAAATGTTAATAGTGGTTAACTCTAGGAAGGGGACTGGACAGCATTCTTTCTACTTTTTCCTTTTGTTTTTTTGTTTTACAAGTACTTGTACTATTTTTATATTTAAAATAAAATATAAAACTAGTTTAGCATTGCAATATTAAGAGAAGCTACCTTTAGAAGGAGAGATTACTAGAAGGGCAAGATGGGTTATCTGATTTTATGTGTAATACTTTTATAATCAGAAAGGTTTAAAGTATTATAGTCCAATCAGGAGACAAACTACATAGTAATCTGAATGGGTAATGTTTACTATAAAGTTATTAACTGTAACAGGAATTAAGAGACCTCTAAGCAGATATAAAAAACAGCCTATAGGCTCTTCACCCTAGGCTCAGACTGAGCACCCAAAGAATGAACCCCAGGGCTGAGATACAGACCTCCAATGGAAAGGGCACAGCCATGGATGACAGAGGCTTGCTGAGGCTGCAGACTTGCAGCCTGAGGAGGTGTTAGCTTGGGGTACCTTTGCGAAGAAGGTACCTTGGGTGTGTCAGGGGAAGCCATTCGTGTGGGAGTACAGTGTGCTGCTAGCCACTGCTAGAGCCAGGCACTACATGATGTGTGCCCAGTTGGAGCTGGGTGCCACAAAACACGTGCTGCAGGGATCTGCTAGAGGGGCACACTGGAACCAGGAAAAGAAGTCCCTTGTTCCGGTAGTGCTCACCAGCACCCTCTACTGACAAAGCTTTATTTTACACTGTGCCTGCTGACAAGGGTGAGTGAGGTATCTATGGGGTCCAGATCCATCCTTGCAGAGCGGGCGATGAAGGCTGGATTTTGACATGAGAGGCAATAACTTGATAACTGGTACAAGCATTACTTATTTAATGGTTCAGATTTAAACAAAGAAGAACTTAAATATCTTAAGACTGATTGGTTATATGCCTGTGCATGTTTAAGCATTCACAGAAAACTTCTTAAATGATATGTAAGAAACTGGTAATGTTGACTGACTTCTGGAAGGAGACCAGGATAGCTAGTGGACAGGGGAGGGAAGAAGGTTTGCTTTATTCTCCTGCATATCCTTTTGTACAATTCTGTACCACTTGCATGTACTACTAAAAATGATACTTTAAAAATCATCAGGACTCCATGCAAATGATTCATCCATAGCTTCTGCTAAGGGCCTCTAGTATAAAGCTGGGGTCACCAAATGATGGGCATAGCCTGTACGGCCTATGAGCTAAGAATGGTTTTTAAAGGCTTAAAATATATATTATTCCTCTTTAGGACTCCTAGGTCTTCTCTCATTGCCCTGACACCCTTATGTTTCTAAACTTCTTTCATTCTGATCACATTTCTGAACCCTAACTCTCTAAATCTTTCCCCTGTGCCCACACAAGTAACATGCCCTATATCCTCAACCTCTTCTCTGAACGTTCCCTGCATCTTTTTGTTCCAACTCCACTTTTTTTCAAATTTTTTAAACCGGAACCCAAAGAAATAAATTGTTAAAAAATTCAAACATTTACATATGTATACACAAAAATAACTTTCTAAAAAAGCTATATCAAATATTTTTCTAATATCCAAATACAACAAAATTCCTTGTAAGAGTTGTTTGTATGCACTATCTTCAACTGTTTCCTTTCTTACATTTTCCCCCACCAGGCTTTAACCTTCTCAATTCCTCCAAAACTGCTCTTATGAGAGTCATCAATAACCTCCACATTGTTATATGCAATGAATACTTCTCAGCCCTCATCCCATCTGACTTGTTAGGAGCATATGACCTATCAGTAGCTTTGATGTGATCCATCACTTCCTCCGCAACACTCCATTCATTTGGCTTCCAGGGCATCCCTCCTGGGTTCCTTCCTAACTCAGTGAGAGTTCTGGTTCCTTTGCTGCTTCCCATATCTGATCTCTAAACATTAGGAGTACCCCAAAGTTCTCTGATATCTTTATTTAAATGTACTTCCTTGGCTATCTCATCTTGTTGAATGGCTTTAAATTCAATGTCTATGCTAACTTCTAAATTTTCATCTCTAGCCCAGATCTCTCAAGTCTTTACTCATATCCAATTCCTATTACAGGGCATCACAAATTCGTTATGTCCAAAACCAACTCCTATCCTTCCTTTCCACCAAAGCGCTCTTTATTCAGACTTCTCCATCTCATTAAATTCCAACTTTATTCTTCCACTAAACTTTGGCTATAGTCCTGATTCCTCGCTTTCACACTTCACACATTATCTACTGGCAAATCCTGAGTTCCATTTGCAAAATATCCTCATATCCAACCACTACTACCCACTGGTCTTAACTAGTTGCTCTGCTTCCTCCCTTGAAACTTTATGAACTATTTTCAACATGTCAAAAATCTCTTTATAAATCAGACCATCTGCACCTTTGGTTCGAAACCCTCCAGTGGATCCCAGCTCAAAGTGAATGAAGACAATGGCCTACAAATGACCCCTGGCTACCCGACTTATCTCCATCTCTTTAATTTCTCCTCCTTGCTAACTTCCATTCAGCCACAGGCTGGTTTCTTTGCTGTTTCCTGACCATGCTAAACATGCTCTTGTTTTAGGGCCTTTACACCTGTCATTTCTTTTGCTTTGAAGGTTCTTCCTCTACTTATGTAAATGGCTCATTTCCTTCAGATCTCTGCTCAAATGTCACCTCAATGAGTTTTCTGATCTTTTTAAAAAAGCATCCCCATTTTCAATGTCATTCTGCCTAACTCCTATCTGTGCTTCGCTTTTCTCTACAGCCATCTATCACTATCTGCCACCTTATAAAGTTCGCTTTCTTCCCCCTAGCTAGTTCCTACTACGGTAAGCAGGAATTTTCATCTGTTTTGTTCACTGCTGTCTTCCAAGTACGTAGAATAGTGCCTAGCACACAAAGTTAAAGACTTGCTGAAAAGATTTTCCTGAACCTACAACCACTCTTCAGCTGCATTAGGTATTAAGGGAGGTAACAGCCAAAACTATCTTAGAAAGCAAATAAGTGGGCTTCACAACTAAATTTAACCTGGCATACACTTAGGCAACTAAAATATGCTAAATATATAAAATATTGGCTGATTGTCAAGAAAAATGGTAAAATTCCACTTACCTGTATAAGAAAGCTTAAACCACAGAACATCTCATTCTGCTAAGCTTACCTACCACACATCAGACATTCATTTATTCAACAAATATGTACTGGGTAGCTACTGATATGCTAGGCACATTTGGTTTTCCCACATAAAACATCTGAAAGAAATAGCATTTATCATATTATCCTCTTCTCCTGCAGCTAAATGGACTAGAAGGAATCGCAGATGCCATGGACCTCAGACTAAACTAAAACAACATAGTCTCCTACCTCTCCTGCGAATTTGAACTGAGAGATACAGATATAGCCAAACAGAGAGATGAAACTGCAAGGTAGAGATGAAGAATGAATGGCATGGGCAACCACGTTAGGCAGTGTGCATGATGAGGATGCGGAAGGGTCCATGTAGAGAGGCAGACAGACAAAAAAAGGTGCAGAGAGGAGAATGACAATATGATTTCCAAGAAAAAATCTTGGTTTCTGACTGGCCAGGTTCAGTCCCTGTGACACTGAGCTTCAGCTATTCTTTGTTTCCTAACTGTGGATTATCAGCAACATTGTTTTACAACTGGTTGTATCTTTATAGTACTACTCCCTTACCCAAATAAGCCTGAGTAATTTTCTTTTTACAGACTCCACCTCACCACATACATTCCAAAGAAAAATATTCAGATAGTCAAGATGTAAAAAAAATTAACATTTATTTTTAAAGGCATTAATAAAGGGCTTAACATACTTAGAAAGTTACAGTATACTAATGTGCTCAATCGCAATATTGACAGATTGACTTTTCTGAACTATACATGACCTTGAGTTTGTTTTATCCCTTACTTTTCCATTGTTCAGTTATTCAAAGTGATTATTCCCTAGAAATACCTGGCTGATTATTTAAGCATGAGCCACATGTAAAAAGATGAAATGCAGATGACTGTGCCAATCAAGTGTTCATGAAGAAAATGATGAAAACTTTGTTCACATCGACCAGGACACATCAAAATACCCTTCTCCTTGGGAGAGACCCGCACCTGAATTTCAAAGAAAAAAATGTCTAGATACAATTACAAAATTTAAAAATGTATTTTCTTACAAAATCATAGAGGAGAAAATGGAAATCAATACACTCACTGAAGTTAAGTAAAACTAGAATAAAAATCTGTGAACATAAAGACTTAATGTAGTATTAGTTTCGATCTTTATGGGACATGTTAAACAGACAAATTGTGAAATTCATTTGGAAGGGTAAATGAACAAGAATATTTTTTAAAAAACTTAAGCACTGGTATTTAATCAGTCTTAATAGAATTTAAAATATTACAACACAATGATCAAAACTGTTTTAAAAACGATAATGATTACAACAATGCATACGACATCCTCCAACTACAATATAAAACTAAAAAGTATTCCTAACTACCCAGAAATTAAATTCTGGAGTTGGAAACAAACCTATCTAGAAATTTGATAGGTTATCTAGAAAATTGTAATTCTACATAATCAAATCTATAGAAAATCTAGAAAATTGTAATTCTACATAATAGAATCTATAGAACTAAAGCACTGTTCAGAGGAAAATTTACGGCCTTAAAATATCCATTTTAATAAATTATAGTTAAGGAATTTAAAAAACTTATAAGGAAAGCAGAAAGAAGAAATTAATCCCTGGTATATCATCTGGGTCCATGGAACCCAATTTTAGTTTTTGAGTTTCTTTTTCAAGCAGTCCTATGTATAAGGATTCATAACTCAGTTTCTTAGGTCTGCCAAAGAAAATTAACTTATTAAAAAATTAGTAAAACTCCTATTTTGTAACTTTACTGTAACTCTACTGGACTTTTATAAATCTAAAATACAGACTCTCTTGATTTTATTATTCTTTATCTTGAAACATTGTTATTCTTCAGCCCAGGATTTATTATAACTCATTGTGGTAGCTAGCCTTCAAGATGGTCCCCAATTATTCCTGCCTTGTGGTATTAATGCCCTTGTGTAATCTCCTCTGGTTGACTGTGGGATGGACTTCTAAAGAATAGAAAAGGTAGAAGTAATGATGTGTGCTTCAGAGACTAAGTTCTACAAGTGGGTATGGTGTTGCTCATTCTCTACTGGATCACTTGCTCTGGAGAAGCAAGCTGCCATGTTGTGAGGACTTTCAGGCTGCCAGGAGCCTCAAGTAGCAGGTACTGAGGCCTCCTGACAACCATGTTAGTGAGCTTGGTAGCAGATCCTCTAGCCCCAGTAGAACCATTAGATGACTATAATCTTGAGGCTGACAACTTGACTGCAGCCTTATGAGAACCATGTAGCTAAGCTGCTCCTGGATTCCCCACCCACAGAAACTAGAGATAATAAATTTGTGTTATAAGGTGCTAAATTTGGGGGTACTCTGTTATGCAGCAATATATAATACACTCACCAGCTACCTCCAACTATGCTCTTAAAAAAAAAAGACTAACAATGACACGGAAGGATGGAATCATCTAAAAAGATGATGAAAGAAACCACAAGTAGTGATATTAAAGCATCATTATTATATCATCCTTTAGTTATCGTATTCTGTTGCCCAAAGTATTGGATTATCTTTTAAGAAGTTTTAATGGAAGTTGGAGGATACCATCCTTGTAGTCTATTTTTCCCCAAGCGTTCCTTGAACACATTTGAAAATTCAGACTTTTTCATTTTTTGTCCATAACAGCAAACGGCAAAATTGACATAAGTCACTTCATAATAATTAAACCATTAGAAGATGAATATAAAAAGATAGCAACATCAGACCAGTGAATAGAAAACTGTGGCCTAAAAAATCCGCTATCTAACTCATTAAGAAAAAAATTTTGATCCTACTCTAGACTAATAATGATGGTGAACTGTTCATATAAGCAGTCTCAGGTCTTCAGATGACATGACATACTCTACTTAGGTGAATTTTCTCAAATCAAGAATTGATATATTTCTGAGAACAAAAGGAAATATGGTAGAGTCATCCAGTTAGTCAATCAACAGGATTTTATAATATTTTGATAAAATCCCATCTCATATTGATAAAAGGACATGTGACATTATTCTTTCATCTTTTATGATACTTGTGCATCAAAATTTACTTGATAGTTTGTAAGCAGATAAACGTAGAAGATAGATGTATATAAGTCATTGGAAGGTAACAGATGATGCAGAAATGAAAAATAACTGGACCGATCATTCTAACTGATGTTTATAAATGTAAAATTAAAATGTTTTGCCGTTATGCAACAAAGAAGATAGCTAACATGTTTATTCAACAAAATTATAAGCCATGAAGTTTTCAGAAAGTACTGCATTTTGATGAAGAGCATGAATAATCAGAGAAATAATCAGAGAAATAAACTCAAAATGTACTCTAGAATACAGCAGAGATGCATTTGAAATCTAGAATCAGTATTTATCAGATAAACATATTCTAGGTTCATGAATTAAAGCTAGTGAACAGTTAGCTGCAAAGAATGTTGTGTATTTTGGATGGTGATACACACACACACACACACACACACACACACGTATATATATATTGTATAAATTCAAAACTAGGAAAATATGGTATAAAAATTTGGGTTTGCTTTATTTGAATCCTCATTAAAATTGCTAACAAAGTTATTTTCACTATCTCTATTCTTCTATATACTGTTTATAAAATGACTTAAAAAGAAATAGTTGATTTTCGTTATTCACAGCAGTTATGTTCTAAAAAAGTCATCATCAACACTGCATTTATGAATACTATGCCATTGCTCCTAGAAGAAATACAGGGCTAAGTTCCTGCAAGCTTCTGGTCACATTTTTATCAACCTGTTTTATGTGTTTCTGTTGAAGACACGATTTAATACATAGTGTCGATTCATTAACACTGAACTCAACGACCAACAGCATTATAACTCATGCCTGAATAAAGCTTATCAAACACAGGTATTTTCTCTGTAAGGCATGTCCCAGCCTTTTTGCACTTGGGAACACTAGATAGCACTTCAGCACAATGCTTGTGGGTCATTTTAAAGAGTAAACTCAAAATGTGAAAAATGTAGCACTAAGATTATGAAAAGGACACTCATTTATAGTATGAGAACTGAAACAAGAAAACAGCATTGCTCAACCTCAGCTGAGAATATTTGTCAGGTGACTCAAATTTTTCGTATCTCGGCATGTGTCCATGAATGGTAGTGAAAGTGCCACAAATACTGATTCTGGGGTTACAGATAAATTTTAGCAAGCAGACAAATTTGCAAATACAGAATCTGTGAAAAAGGAAGATCTACTGTATATAAAATTTTATCAGCAAAAATTTAAGAGAGTTAACACAAAAATCTAAAAATGATAATAAGGAAATAACCAGATAGAAACAGAGAAAAAAATTAAACAAAAACATTAGAAGAAAACCCAAAAGCCATAAAAAGTGATGAATCTGATTATATGAAAAGCAATCATTTCTGTCAAAACGACAACTGCTATTACTATTAGCAAGGTCAAACAAAATGATAAACCAGAAAAAAGTATGTACAACTGATATTATAAAGGTATGGTTATAAAGAATTCTTAAAAACCAAAAAGGAAAAACATATATTCCAGTTGAAAAGGGGGCAAAGGTGGTGTGCATAAAGTTTTCAGAGAAGACACAAAGCTCTTAAACATATGAAAAGGTACTAAATTTCACAATAATAAGATAAATAATTATAAATACAATGAGACTACTATTTTCAACCATTAGACTGACAAAAGATTTGAAGGCTTGATAAATTATTGACTAGACTGTGGGAAACAAACTCTTAATGTTGGTGGAATATAAATTAGTACAATCTCTACTAAGAACAATTTAGCAAAGATCTATTAAAATTATAAATGCATATCCTCTTCAATCCAGCAGATCTATTTCTAGAATCTAATTCTAGGTCGGAATTTTAGATTCTAATTCTACTTATTTAGATAATCCTAGAGATGTAGTCATATAGCTACAAAAATAATGTAAAAGAATACTATTTGTAGTATTAAGTAGCAAACAATTGCAAACAGCCTAAACTTCCATCAATAAGAGCTATAAGTATGGTATACATCTCTATATAAGAATATCCTGTAACTGTGTAAAACAAGACAGTTTTATTTACTGATATAGATTAAATATATATCTCAATACAAACAATAAATATTGAGGAAAAAGCACTTACCTGTTAAAGAATACTGTATGAATTACCTATAAAAACCTAAATTACCTAAAAAAAGTTTAAAAGAATAACAATGATAGATTTAATAGATTTTAATTACATATTTTTTATTGTCAATAAATGTAAACAGCACGAAAATAGAAAAAATACAAAAGGGTATATTGTTAAGTCTCCCTGACATGCCCTTGTCTCCTAATCCCTCTTCAGAGGTAACTTGAGTATCGCTCTGAGATGATAATCAATGCAATATATACATGTGTTTAAATACAAATTTAAAGAAATAGCAGATATCATAATACATATAGTTCTGCATCTTATTTTCATTTAAATATATCTTCCTATCAGATTGCTATATATAACAAGCAACAATGTAAACACAAAAAAGAATTAAACTGAATATTAGTTCGAATTTTAGAACTTTTATAAAAAGAAAAAATGAAGAAAGAAATAATTAAACTATAATGCGTAGATACTCTAACAATTAGATAAGTATGAAGAATTAGGGCATTATTAACTAGTTTGTTCTTTTGCGGAAGCAATATGACAACATATGATGATCTACAAAACTATTTAGAAATGGAAGCCCAATATCTGAAATCAATCCTCAATACATAAAATAATCCTATGGAACTATGTTAAACAAAAAAAGCCCAAAATATTTATTATTGTCATGTAGAAGTACATAATGACCCAAAATTTAACAAATTAATCTTAATGTACTTGTGAGATATAGAGTGTAATATCATTGTACATTTTGTTTTAACCATCACAATATAATAATCTTTCAGAAACTACTTCTAGAGGAGCAGTTCCAGCAGGGCAATCTTCTTGCATGCATTGCTTCAACACCAGGCCAATGTGGCCAAGCAGATGGCTACGTGCTAGAGGGCAAGAAGTTGGAGTCCCATCTGAGGAAAATAAAGGCCCAGAAAGGCAAATAAATCCTCCTCCCCCATCTTAGCTCATGTAATAAAGGTGTTTATTGTGTGTGGGGGCGGGGGGGGGAGAACTGTGCCAAATATTGTAGACATGATGAAGAATGAGATATAGTGCCTTGCCTCTAATGACAGAGGGAAGACATATATTCACAATAAAGATAATATAAATGTGAAAAGCTATATAATAGAAATTAAGTAGAGAGTAGGTTCAAAGACAGGAAATTATGTGGATGGGGGGATAAGAAGGCTGAGTGGCATTAGGAACAGAGTTAAGACATTTGAGTTACCTCGGGCCTTGAAACACACTGTACTTAATGATTCTGGCTTTGTATATTCTAAGACACTTTAATCTATTTCATCCTCTGCCTAAATTTTCTATGCACCTTTTTAGATTTGCATGATCTAGTGAAAAACTTCAACTGAAAGAAAATGACTTTAATTATACTTCCAAATGTGATGATTTACATAATTTAAAAAATACCCCTCCAAGAAATGCATTTTCCATTTTGAAAATCAAAACAGAAAATTTGCTTTTCAAGGCAACATGGAAACAGCTACCCAGAATCATAATAACATCCACAATCTTTCATCAAATAGTCATAACTCAGAAATTTACCCTAAGGCTATTAACAGAATACAATCAAATCACTACATAAGATATTTACTGTAATGTTATCCAAATGCCCAAAACTTCTGAACTAAAGAAATAAGTGGCATAACATATAGACGATCTGATAGAAATATGTAAAAGCATTTAAAAATATGTTAAGTGGAAATACACACATGCACCCACAAAATGCTATAGCATCCATATCAAAATATAGATGAATATGGACCAAAAGTGTAATACATGAAAAAGAAATACAATGATAGACACATGGCTTTTACTAATTTAGTTTTAAAATACTGAACATTTTTATTATGTACTTTGCAAACATACAGAAAATAGAAAAAAAACAGTACAATAAACATCGATGTACACATCATTTTTAGATTCAATTATAGCCATGTATGCTTCGTGCACACATATATACATAGTTAAATCATTAAATAACATATTGAGATATTATATTTCACTTCTAAATACTTTAGTATGTAAATTTATTTTTCTATAAACTATAACGCCCTTATCATAGATCATAAAATTAGCTATAATTATCCAATATCATTTAAAATCCAATCCATATTCAAATTTCTTCAATTCCCAAGTCTTTTCAAATCAGGGTCCAATCAAGGATGCCATACTGTATTTCGCTGTTGTGTCTCTTAAGCCATTTTTAATCTAGTTACCCACTCTGCGCTATTTTTTCCTTCATGACAATGACGTTTTGAAGAAATAAGGCCAGTTATATTCCCCATTGTGGAGCTGTCTGATCATTTCTTTTGTGGTGTTAATTTAACTTGATGCTCTATCCCCAGTATATCTAGTAAATGGGAAAGTAGATCTTAAAGGCTTGATTAAATTCTAGTCACACTTTTTTTGACCAGAACACTTCACAGGTAACACAGTGAGTGTATTGCATACTGCACCAAAAATCAGAAAGCAAGTATGCCTGCCTGACCACAGTGAAGAAAAGATTCATCACTAATTCTAAGTATCTCTTTATTGAAAAGTATGTTTTTCTTTCCACACTCCCAACCAACAAGTATTTGGTGAGATGATACTTTGATGTCCTGAGAATTCTAAAGGGGATATAAATAAACCATTTATCAAATAGTTGTGGTGTCAAAATGTCTTTAATATTTTATATTAACTTTTCTACTTTTTAACAATTTTTAAAATGTTTTCCACAAACTATACATTTATACAAAAGATTCATTTTTATAATGATGGCAGACTTACTCCTTAATTAAAATGTGAGCACCTTCCTTCTTTTTGATTTTGTTTGAAACCCTGTAAGGAAAAAAATTTTTTAAAGAATAGCAAACACATTTTATATAAATGTGAATAAACATTTTGTTTCACATAAGACATTTTAGTAAATCTATTTAACAAAATACCATCAGAAAATAAGTTTATAGCCTTCCAATGCTTTAAAATTAATCCCAAAGTAAATAATTAGGCTGTAATTAAGAAATTTTCTTCTTTCACCAAGACCAATGATGTTCAAGAGCTCATTTATATCTTATTTCCATCAAATAAAATATACAATTGTCATATTTGTTTAGTAAAATAAAACCATTAAAGACCAGCACTCACTAAACGAAAACATTTTTGAAGTTAAAAAAAAAATTAATACTTACATATGCATTGTTTTTCTGGTTAGACCTAATCCAAATATCTGCTCTCTCTCTTCTGGCCTCAATGCCTTCTATCTTTCCCTACATATACAGTAACTTTTCATTTCACTACTAATCTGTATCTTAGAGACCATAAGATTTATTAAGAGTGGTTTGTTACTAATGAGTACCAAAGTTATAGCGTAATGTTATTCCAATAACATTACTCCTAGTCATTTGCATTCTGCTTGGATCTCCAGAAAAAGCCAGAGGTTAAAAGCTGAACCCAAATCCTATCTGGATTCTCTTGTGGGAACAGGAAACAAGCTGTCAATCGCGTGTGCTTTTGTGAAGCAATGGTTAAGAACTGTTAGCTAAGGGCAATAGTGTCTAAAAAACACTTAAGTTACTGGAAAACTTGACAATGAGTAGTGGCTTCTTTTTAGTGATAAAAATTTCAAAGAGACAAAAATACAAGATCCAGGAAACTACAATTTCTTCATACTTCTGAATATAAGCATTATGTTTACATTTTAATTTATTTAGCTATACAAATAATACTTCTAAAAATAAAGATCATTTCTCTGGAAAAAAAATCATAGGTTAGCCCTGAATTTGTGGCAAATATTCTGGTCAAGGCTGCTTCCCCAAGAACTAGTGCTTGAATTCATGAAAGAAACAGAAACATCTGTCTTTTGTTGGTCAGGACCAGAGTTAAATGTCTATTGAAAATCTGCTAGATTTTAATAACATAGGACAATCAAGTACATGAAATAAGAATGTTTGTAAATACAATTTAGCTGACTCTAATTTTCACCCACATCATCCTTCAAATCAAATATATTCTAACACATTAGTACATTCATATTTTTTAACTATTGCTAGCTATGTTCAACATTCAGCAAACTATGAGCTTATTCTAAATCAGGCTTATTATGAACCTGGCAATATTTCAGACTAGAGATTCAAGAGTTACAAGATCAACACGATCCAAGCTCTCATAAGGCTTACATTATTATGCTGGATGGATACAGATAAACCGGTATGGAAAATTATGCCAGGGATGATAAGTGCCACATAGAGAATCTAAGTGGGGTGACAGGACATAGAATGAAGGCATGTCACTTCTAGATTAAACAAGGAAAGTGACATTTCAATTGACATCTGAATGACAAGAAGACAGACAAGTGAAATCTGAAAGAACTTGCCAGATTAAAAAATAGCTAGTGGCCCTGAAGAAGGTATAAATCAGGTATATATGAGGAAGAAAAGAGGCCGGCATTGGCAAGAGTAGAGTGAGAGAGAATGTGGACTAAAATGTGGGTAAAGAAGATGGCAAGATACACATCATGTAATACTTTACAAACCAGGATAAAGGTTTTGGATTTTAACCTAAGTGTGACTGGAAGTTATCAGAGAGTTTTAAAGGGATAGATATACTATGCTGCACATTTTAAAATATCACTCTAGCTGCTGTATGGAGAATGGATTTGGCAGAGTGGGATATGAGATTTTATAAGCAAAAAGAACAGTTGGGATCTATTGCACTAAGAAAAGAAATAATGATGTCTTAGTCAGAATATAAAATAAGCTATTATAATACATCAATAAAAAACAGCCCAATTTAAAAAACAGACAAAGGATATGAATAGACATTATTCCAAAAAATATTAATGGCCAAGAAGCACATGAAAAGATGCCTAACATCATTTAGTCATTAGGGAAATGCACATCAAAATCACAATAAGGTATCACTTCATACCCACAAGGATGGCTATAATCAAACAGGGAGACAGTAATAAATTTGGCGAGGATGTGGAGAAATAGGGACCCTCATACACTGCTGGTGGAAATGTAAATGATGTAGTCATTTCCAAAAACCGTTTGGCAGTTCTTCTAGAGTAACTTTTTTGAGCCAACAAATTCTACTCCTACATACAAACCTCCTCTAAACTAAAAACATATGTCCATATAAAACTTATACACAAATATTTGTGCTAGAATTCTTCACTGTAGCTCCAAAGACAAAACAACCCAATGTCCATCAACTGATAAATGTATAAACAAAATTCAGTATATCCAAACAATGGAATATTAATTCAGCAATAAAAAGGAATGAAGTACTGATAACATGCTACAACATGGAGGAACCTTGAGAAATTTACACCAAATGAAAGAAGCCAGACACAAAAGGCCACATATTATATGATTCCATTTTTATAAAATGTCCAGGATAGGCAAATCCACAGAAATAGAAAAGTAGCTTAGTGGTTGCCAGGGTCTGGGAGGAAGGGGTATTGGAGAGTGACTGCTAATTGGGATGGGGTTTCTTTTTGGGTGATGAAAAGATTCTGGTATTAGATAGTGGTAGTGATTGCACAACTTTGTAAATATAATTTTAAAACTGCTGAGATTATACTTTAAAAGAGTGGATTAGATCTCAATTAAAAAAGAGATGATAATGTCTTGAATGGGGTAGTTGCAGTGAAGAGAAAGCAAAGTACATTGATTAAAGATCTGTGTCTCAATAGTCAACAGGACTTTCTTACAAATTGCATGTAGAAAATGAAGCAAAGAAAAATCAGGCTAACTCCAGGTTTGTGGCTTAAGAAATTGGTGAGGCTAGCGCACCAATGTTATTGCTTACCGAGATGTAAAAGGTATAGAAATAGATGTAAAAGGCTGTATGGGATGACACTAGCAGATTTGTTTTGGCTGCTGTTTAGTATGAGATGTATTTAATGGACATTCATGTGGTGAGGCAAAACAGGCATTTGAATAAACAAGCCCTAAAATTCAGAGCTAGACATCTGAGAACTAGCAGGGCAAACATACCACTTTAAGTCATAGAGCAGATGAGGTCACCTTGTGAGAGTTTATAGAGAAGACAAGGGGGCTGTGACTTGGACATAAGGAATTTCACTCAGGTTCAGTAGTCTCCCATTAGCAGCAAGGGATACATTCAAAGACCCCCAGTGGATGCCTGACACTGTGGACAGTACCAAATCCTAGGTATACTACGTTTTTTCCTATATAGACATACCTATGATAAAGTTTAATATATAAATTAGGACAGTATGAGTTAAACAATCATGAAATAGAACTATAATATACTGTAATAAAAGTTATGTGAATGTGGCATTATTAAGTAAAATAAGGTAACTTGGACACCAGCACTGTGATACCGAGACAGTCAATCTGATAGACTAACGGGAGGGGAGCATCTACCGTGTAGCTACACCGGACAAAGGGATGACTCATGTCTTGGCAGGAAGGTGGGGGATTTTATCATGCTATTCAGGACAGATGTGCAATTTAAAACTTACAAATTGTTTATTTCTGGAATTCTCCACTTATAATTTCAGACTGCAGTTGACTGAGGGTAACTGAAAAAGCAGAAAGTGAAACTGCAGCTAAAGGAAGACTATTGTATTGGAAAGAGGATAAAAAGTTGTTAAAGGAGTCCCAAAGGAGCAGTCAAGGAGGATGGTATAAAACCAGTAGATTTTATGGTGTCACTGAAGGCAAGAGAAAAATGTTTCAAAACTGTGGTCACATGTATAAAAATGTTGCTGATAAGACAGATAAAGGCAGAAAAATGACCACTGAGTTAGTAGTCTGGAAGTAAAATCTACATGCATATTTCAATTAAAAGCTTACATTAACAACGACAACTAAAACCATGAACCTATGCATAATATGACTCTGAAAGTAAGTCAAAATACATTGCATCTGGGTAAGAGTGCTAGGGATGAATTCCCCTCCTCTATCTTTCTCTGTCTAAAAAATTTAAAAATAAACAAACTATGTCAAAACTTATATATGTTATACATATTACTTTTCAAAATATTTCATAATTTTTAAAAAACATGCAGAAAAATATGAAGTGCAGAAGAAAGAAGTTTAGGAAGTCAGTCAGATGACTGGTCTCAAAACAAATTATAAACCATTAATTTGTCACTTTTTATTATCTTTTTTGGTCATTAAAAGGGGAACTTCATCATATAGTACAAATATATCATGGTTATAAAACAGCTGAAAAGGAGCTTTTAAATAAGAATATTAACGGAGACATGGACAGATGAGACACTTAAAAATTACGCCTGTAAGTGAGTTATTTTACTCTCAATATTAATTAACTAAAAATTCAAGCATCTATAATAAAACATCATATCTTAGCATGGACTAATATTCTTTTCTAAAACTTAAAAAAATTAAAAATTAAAAAATTTCATGCTAAATTACAAAAGAACGTGTTTGCAACAGATTGATGTTTCATATGACAAGTTTGAAGCTTCAGTCTCTAGGGTCTGTCTTGGCATTTATCACCCTAGATTTTCCTCTATGTATGAAAAGAACCTAATTTTTTTTTCTTTTTCTTTTTTTAGGCAAGGTACTATCCTTTCCCAGACCACCTCCCCATTTCCTACAATCCATTTTATTTCAAATCAAAACAGAAAGATTAATGAGACTGGAAAATAACTGAGAAAGTATCATTAAATTAGAAAATATAATCAAAATAATCTTATAACGTGAAAGATTTTTTAAATACGCTGCAATTACACTTAGTGGGGACAATACAAGTAATTTAAGCCTTAAACAAATAGTTGTTTTTCTTAAACTTTAAGGTAGTTTTCATCTCTTAGGATCTGCCTAACGTGACAAACCACTTTTTAGTCACAAACACAACAAAGTCATAGAACCACAAACTGTTAGGAAAAAATGCTGAGTGATCACTTACCATATAGTAACCAGTATGATAGCCACTCATGTACCAGGATATTAACATACTTCCCAAAGCATCAGCATCATCAAGAGAATCTGGACATATAGGAGGAGGTGGGGGAATTATCTGAAAATGGAGATAAATATATGTTAAAGTTAGTAAGCAAAAATGTGAAGTCTGGAGACCCATTTTATGGAGAGAATGCTGGATGTTAGTTGTATCTTTCCCTACATTCCATGTCATCTATTCAAACTTTTATTTTTTTAAATTTTTAAAAAATATTTTTTAAAGCCTACAGCACCTGGTATTCCTAGGTGGTCTCCCATCCAAGTACTAACCAGGCCTGACCATGCTTAGTTTCTAAATTTTTTTTTTTTAAATCTCACATTTGGAGAAAGCCAACCAGTAACAACACAAGACCAACAAAATTAGAGTCCAAACTAAGTCATGTAAAATGTTTGAACATTTTGCTTTGATTAGAACTATTTTTCTGTTCCATTATGAAGGTATGGGTAAAAGACCAAGCATGAATACTTTGATAGTTTTCCTCAAAAAATACCCACACGGCATTTTAGGAAAAGGTTTTAGGTAGAACATTTGAACTGCTCCCACCCCAACACACACAGTTGGCCAAAAAGTGTCTTTGTACCTAGCCCACTGCTGTTATCTAAAAGTCTACCATTAGATATCCAGATAGTCTACATTGTCAGAAGCTAACATCTAAGCATATCTAGAAGGGCAAAACATAAATCCTTATGTGCAATATAATTAAATCCTTTCAAGTAGGAGCTACCTGCCTATAGAATGACATGCAACTTTGCCAAGAAAGAAGCAGGGGGTAAGAGGTGGGGTTATAAGAGGAATGAGTCTGGGTAGCAGAAGAGCATTAAAAAAAAAAACCCAAGGCTTAGTTCAAATTTTTACCCATTAGAACCTGGCCCAAGGGATGGTCTAAAATGACATTTCCTAATTACCATATTATGTATGAAAGCAATGTTTAATCTAAATTCTTTTGCACTTACTGGTGGTCCAGAAGGAAATGGAGGCAGCCAGCACGACAGGAAGTGTGGTGGTGGTGGTGGTGGTGGTGGGCCATTGAATTTTAGACCTGGCTGTAAAAAGTATTTCAAAGGAAGATTAATTTACCCATTTTAATATAAAAGGATGAAAAAAGATTAAATGCCAAAAGAATTAAAATAACTGCCCAGAATATCTATATTAATATATTAGAAAGATTAAATAGAGTTGCATGTACCAAATGCTGAGGTCAAATAGACTAATAAATCTTGATTTTTCTCATTTCCTTTCTATGAACATTCAAGAAGTAAAACAAAAGATTTTTAATTACCTAATAAACCAAGAGAGTGTATTTAGCAATATACTTCAATCATTAACTACGTTGTATAATTTTTATTTTTCAATTAGAGTTGACACTCAATACTATTTTATATTAGTTTCAAGTGTACAGCACAGTGGTTAGACATTTCTATAATATACAAAGCATCCCCCCAGATCAGTCTAGTACCCACCTGACACTATACATAGTTATTACAACATTTTATTGTCTATATTTCCTACACTGTACATCCCTGTACTCATGCCTGTGACTATTTTATACCTACCAATCTGTACTTTTTACTTCCTTCACAATTTTCACCCAGCCACCCAACCCCTCAATTTTTTGAGGAACCTCCAAACTGTTTTCCACAGCGGCTGTACCAATTTGCAATCCCACCACCAGTGGACAAGGTACCATTTTCTACATCCTCAGCAACACTTGTTTTTTGATTTACTGATGATGTAAGGTGATATCTCATTATAGTTTTAATTTGCATTTCTCTGATAATTAGTGATGTTGCGCATCTTTTTGTATAATATTTTTATGGACAGCCTTTTGTTAGTTACATAGGCTAACTTAGAGTGTGTATTGTAAAAATCAGTAAACCTCTCACTCAAGAAAAATCAGCCCCCTGAGATCAACAAAACATGGTATCTCTCTATATATATCTACGTATCTATCTATATATGTATAAATTAAGAGATTTGATCATTCTATAAACTGTAATATAATGTAAACCTCAAGAATGATCTCACAGATAACAAATTTTAATGTCATGCTTGATTTTTTTTGAGTTTTAAAATTATTATTGACTGAATACCATAACCTCCAGTAAAGATATCATTACTTTATATAAAACAACTGGACAGGGATATATGTACTTGGGTTCCATGATAAAATCTAAAATATAAATCTTTTTAAACTTGATTTATTACTTATAACCAAAAGAATCATAAGTGAAAATAATATTTGCATTTTATTCTAAAACAATCTGGGAGCTCCTTAGGATTTTATCTGTATTAGATGTATTAAATGTAAAAACTATATTCTCTTCCAATTTTTATATCTTATACAAGTGACTTGGGGAACTATAGTACAACACTCAGTTAATAAAATATACTAACTTAAGTTCACTACATTAGTTTAATACTCCCTAAAAGTAGTTGGAAAAGCCTTTCATTATATACTATTCTGCATTACTATCTTATTTCCTTTTCAAAGAATTCTCAATTATGTATTTACAAAATTTACAGAAAGCTACAAAAGTTTCATGGAAAAGCTACAATTCTCTTAATGGAGAGGTTGAATTTTCCAATATTAACTACACCCTGGTAAACTTTTTCTGTGCAGAAGTTACCTTTCCTGGTCCCAGTCCTGATCCTGGCATAGGGGGAGGTGGAGGGAGAAAAGAGTTCCATGGAGCCGCTTTTGACTTGATGTTATTCGGTTTATTTCCAGGAGACCTAGAGGAGGTCTCACTTTCATCTGTTGAAATTTGACTTTCATTTTCATTCTTTAAAAAGAAAAAAATACATGCATTTTTGTTATATGGGTATCATTAAGAAAAATGTAATCCCTTAGTGGATCAAACTGACAGCTAGTTATACTGTTTCTCATTTAGTCTCTCAAGAATTCTATATTTTTGGTATCCTTACCTCTTGAGCATTCTGTTCTGTATCATTAGCTACTTCAGATGCTGGGGAAAGTAGATCAGATAGATTTTGCTCCTCTCTATTTCCATATCCAGTGTAAACTACAACACAAGTTTCTCTCTTAAAATCAACTGAAGCAATGGTAGCTGGGTAAACACAGCCGTCTTCTGACCAAATGGCAGAACATTTGTCACCAACTTTCCACTATAAAAAAACAAAACGAAAGACACACACACACCTATAAAGAGGGTAAACTATAATCTTGTTTAGGTGGGGTGGGGTAGGGTGGGAGTGGAAAGGATAGTCTCCAGTTAACTGATATAGAAAGCATAATAAAACAGTGGAAAAGACTTGCAGCCAAAAATACATAAATCTGAATTCCAACATAAATATAATTCTGTTATTTATATAATTGTGTATATAACTTCTGCCATTTTTATAATTGTGGACAAGTTTCTTAATCTCTTTATTTCTATTAAGTGGACATAATATGTAACATAATCTACCTCACTGATGTGTCATGAGGAATAGAAAAAAGGGAATGCGTGTAAGTGTCCAGCATCCTGGCCTGGCACATAGCAAATGCTTAACAAATATTAGCTCTCTTCTCCACTGGAAATGATGAAACTAAAGAGACTAATGAGACGCCAAAATACTTAGATTCTAAGTCTGTTTTAAACAGCAGAAATGACTCTGCCTAGAATTTTTGGTTTCTGGGTATTAATGGTTTCAGGGCTTTTGGAGGACAAAAAGAATACCCATCTATCAGTTTAAGAATAAAACACTGCCAATTCAGTTTAAGGCCTTCAGGTACTCGTCCCAAATAAAACTGCCTTCTTCCCCCTCCCTCCCACGTAAGGTAAACACTGTCCTGAATTTGGTATTTATCATTCCTACCCAATCCTTTATACTTTTATTTACATGCATGTTCCTAAACAATAGGAAGTTTAATAGTTGTTTTAGAAATTTTATTATTACATGTCAATGGAAAACACTACTAATCATTTAAGTTAAAGATATTTTACACTATTTAATAAAAACAGTATGAAGAAATTCTTTAAAGTTAAATCTGTGTTTTAAAATAACCTGCTTCAAGGAAGTTGTGGTATTCCTTTTTTGGCTTTTATTCTTCTTAGCAGGTTTTCTTTTAGGTGTGCCTTTTGGTTTATCTGAAGCTTCAGAAATGTCACCATTCTTCAGAGCATGCTGTGGAAATATAAATAGAAATATACATGTTATAGAATGATAAAGAAAATGTCACAATATAACTCACTCATTATAAACTGGTCTCTAGGTCCCTCCAACTCCGATAGCCTCTTTTCACCATCCCACATGCTACAGAAACTGCCCCCAAAGGCATCATATAACTGATTATCAGTTCTAAAGACCCCTTTAATCGAGCTTCCTCACTCTCAACCTTCCTGTAACATTAGACTCTGTTGATCATTTCTTCTTGATACTCATGATGTTTTGGATGACGATGTAGGGCCCCAATACTTTTATTACTTCTCTGATCATGTCTTAAACTTGGGCATTCCCAATAAAATTTGGCCATCCTTCTTTACCTGATTATAATGATCTATTCCTATTACTTCAATTATAATCTCTATACAAACAGACTTCCAAAGCTATTATCCAGCTCTGACTTTTCTCCTTAGTTCAACATTTCCAATTACCAATTTCGTATCTTCATGTTTACCTCAAACTCAATAAAACTAAAAGTAAACTAATTTTTCCTCAAATCAGTTCTTTTCCTCTATTTGGACTACTTCCCCCTATGATATCACCAACCCCATCCCACATTGAGCCTCACTTTAATCTGCATTTTATAGAACTCTCTTGGTAACCCTAAATTCCTGTACTTCTAGTCTACTAAATGTAGCTTCAAAGATGGTATACACGTTTGATCTTTTTATCTCGAGCTACAGGAATGGCTATGGGAAGGATGTGGACTCTATGTTTGGTGTCCTGTATGAGTGTATGCTCTCTGTCTGGACTACTGAAAGTTTACACGTGGTGCTCAATAAGACTAAATACCTCTGACAGTAGGTAAAGTGATAATGTTGGACAACTGTATAAATGTCTTATTTGGGCCTCAAAAACAGAATACACCCCCTAAAAGAACTGTATCTTCCTACCAATAGGAACACTTGACTTGACATCCAACTTACTGGCTTTGGGGAAGATCAAGCACTTAAAACAGTGCCTAGAATGTTGTAAACACTCTTTAAGTATTAATTACTGCACTACTGCTATTTATTATCATTTCAATAAAGGCTGGTTAAATGTTTGAAAATTATAATTCAGACTTGTCCACTTATCTGAATTAGAGGACTTCCAGAGTTCGAAGCAATGTAAACATACTAAAAGCAACAAATGTTTAAAACTCAAATTGCCTCTGTCAAAGGGATGACATACAGACAGGCTACCTACCAACTTCTAAAGGAAGATATCTAATTTAACTAACCCATATTATCTTTTAATCTTCAAAATTAGAACCGAATCATATGGATACTTTACTGTGTAAATGTTATCAATTTTTCTCCCAAGTGAATAACATGAGGAAATAAGGAAAAGAATTAAGTATTTCATACCTTAAATGAAGCCACGGCTTTATCATAAGCTTTTATCAATGCTGTGTCATCCCAAATGTCGGAATCATCACTCTGGGAGAGGTAAAAAATAAAAATAATATAAGCTTGGATAGGTTTCATCAAAAAAAGTATGCTAGTACCAAGAGCCATCTTAATCCAAACATAAAATTCAACTAAAAGTGGGTATTTAAAAATCTTAAATATAAACACAAGAAACATACTTGGCTTAGATATTACGTGACATTACTCCTAGATTAGTTATATGTAAATGTTCTAAGAGGCATGCCATGAAGTGAATGCTCCACAATTTTATTCCTATCCACCAACCATATTGGATCAGTTCAAAAGTAACTCACATTTCAATCTTTTCTAAAAGCAGATAAAAGGTTTAGTTTGGCAAACCAAGGATAAGATAAAGGGTTTAGTTTTAGTGGGAAAACATCTGATATTAATCTGGAAAAGACCTAAAAATCATTCCTATTTTTGAATTAAATTTAATGGATGCTTAGTAGAGTTTAAATTTAATTCAATTAAAAACATTTTTGAGCACCCACTAAATATTCATCACTGAGAGGCATGAAATCATGCCACCTGCTCACAAGAGACAGTTTAATCAGGGAGTTAAGACATATTGTCAGACAAAACAAAAAAAGAATAGAAAACAAGTATGATCAAATATTAAAATGTGAAGTACAAATATTTTAATTAAACAGAAATAGATTTTCTCCAGTTCAAGATGATGACATAGAAGATCTTGAACTCAACCACTCCCACCAACATACCAAATTTATAGCTATGCAGAGTACAATTTTCTCTGAAAAAAGCCTAAAGAATAGCTGAGTGACTTCCTACATATGGGACAAGCAAGAAAAAAAAACCAACACTGAAGCAGTAGGAGACTGAAACACAATCTCACCGTAAATCCCAACCCTGGTGCAGCAATCTACATTCAGGAGGGAACTCAAAGCCTGAAGCTTCTCTCTGAAGAGCAAAGGATTTGAACCCATATTGTGCACTCTAATTTTTCAAGCTTTTTCTGAGAGACGAGCCCCCAAAATATCTAGCTTTGAAAACCAAGGGGGGCTTAGGTCCATGAGATCCACAAGGAATGGCAAACTAGGTACAGGTTCTTAAAGGACTGGAGTGCCTGGGCTCACCTGCCCCAGGACCAGTGCAGAAGATGCCAATTAAGAAACACCCACACTTCATGTCCTCAAGGCATTGGCCTAAGGGTCAGGCATCTAATTTAATACACATCTAGAGGTCTGCTAGAATAATCTCCGGAGACTGAGGCTGGCAGGTGCTGTCTTTTTGCTCTCTGCCTTGCTCCAGCTGGTGGGCTCCATTTTTGAGTTCTCCCTCTGCCAGGCTCGATATCACCAGAGCTCTTACACATGTCTAGCACTCCAGTTTTTACCTCTAGTTTCCCAGTTTTTGCACTGCTGCCCAGGGAATGCTCCTTGCCTACCTGTGTCTGGTGGCCGGGGGACTTGCATTTGTAGGTCCCAACAGGCTGTATCAATTGGACAGACAGCTCTTGGTAGGCTAGCATCTCAAGGGCACTGCACAACAGTGGACTGAAACATATTCCCAGTCTTTCTGTGGAAAAGGCCTACTTGCTTGTCCAGGAAGTTTTGCCTAAGGGGCAGGCTTCTGGTTTGGCACATATCTAGTAACCTATGGAGATGCTCCCAGGAAGCGGAAGCCGGTGGACATAATCTTTGTCCTTTCTCTCTGCCTTGCTCCAATTCACTGTTATCTTCTAGAAAGGAGCTTATACACTCATCTGGTACCCTGATTACTGCAACTTGAGCCCAGAGAACACTTTAAGATGCTTGGTTTTGATGGCCAGTGGGGACTTTCACTTGCTTCCCAGTGGCCAATATATATTTGCATACTTTAAGAGCTGCTGCTTGAGGGTCTGGCTTCCAATCAGCCTTAATTGAGATTCTTCCCCTTGAGACACTAAGTCTTTGACCATACTTAAAGGTTTGAGAGACAACCAAAAGCTGAGGCAAGGTTAAAAGATAAGGTTCATCTAAATGAGGCCACACCTTGATTTCAGGGAGAGGTGGCTGTTCAATGCACAGAAACCAACACAGAGTCAAGCAAAATGAAGAAATAGAGAAATAAGTTCCAAACAAACAAAAAAAACAAGATAAAAACCTCAGGAAAAAGTCCTTAATGATAATGAAAATAAATGATGTATCCAACAAAGAGCTCAAAATAATAAAGATGCTCACCAAACTCAGAAAAATGGATGCACACAGTGAGAACTGCAATAGATAGAAAATATAAGAAAGCAGCAAACAGAAATCACAGAGCTGAAGAATACAATAACTTCACTGAAAAATATAATAGAGGGATTCGACAATAGCCTGAATGAAGCAGAAGGATCAGTGAACTAAAACAAAGGGCAGTGGAACATACTCCATCAAAGCAGCAAAAAGAAAAAATGAAAAAAAAAACTGAAGGCAGCTTAAGGACTTATGAGAGAACATCAAGAAGGCAAAAACATTTGTATTATAGGGATCTCAAGAGGAGAAGAAAGAGAGAAAAGAGAGGAAACCTTATTTGAAGAAAAAATGGTTGAAAACTTCTCTAACAGACATCTAGATCCAGGAAGAAGGAAACAGACATCTAGATCCAGAAGTCTAGAAAGTTCCAAAACAGATGAACCCAAAGAGATCCAAAACACACCATATTTAAAGTGTCAGAAGTTCAAGACAAGCAGAGAATTTTAAAAGCAAGAAAAGAAAAACAACTTGTTACATATAAAGAAACCGCCATAAGACTAAGATTTTTCAGCAGAAACTTTGCAGGCCAGAAGGAATGTCACGATATACTTAAAAGTGCTGAAAGAAAATAACCACCAATCATGAGTACTCTTATCCACCAAAGTTACCATTCAGAATTAAAGGAAAGATAAAGAGTTTTATAGACAAGCAAAAGCTAAAGGAGTTCATAATCACTAAACCAGCCTTACAAGAAATGTTAAAGGGATTTCTTTAAGCTAAAAGTAAGAAGAGTGAAATTTAGGAACAAAAAAACATATGAAAGTATAAATCTGAAGGTATTTACATAGTAAAGGTGGAGGATTAATCATTTATAAAACTACTATGAAGGTTAAAAGATAAAACAAAAACTATAACTACATTAGTTAAGGAACATACAAGATAAAAAATGTAAAATGAGACATCAAAAACAAAATGTGGGGCAGGAGTAAAAATGTAGAGCTTTAGAATGCATGCAAATCAAAGAAATCAACTTAAAATTGGCAGTTATAAGTTATTATAAGACTCATGGTAACCAAAAAGTAAACACCTATCATAAATACACAGAAGATAAAGAGAAAGAAACCTAAATATACAAATAAAGAAAATGTCTATACCTATCAATAATTACTTTAAATGTAAAAAGACTAAATTCTCCAGTAGAAAGACCCAGAGAGGTTAAACAGGTAAAAAAAGAAAAAAAGCCGAGGCCAATCTATCTATATGCTGCCTACAAGATAACCACTTCAGATGTAAGAACACACACAGACTGAAAGTAAAGGAATGGAAAAAGATATTCCATGCAACCAGAAATCAAAAGAAAGTGGTGGTACCTGTACTTATTTCATTCAAAATAGACTTTAAAACAAAGACTGTAATAAGAGACAAGGACATGACAAATGATAAAGGGGTCAATCCAACAGGAGGATATTTGTAAATATTTATGCACCCAAGAGTACCTAAATATATAAGGCAAAATATTGACAGCTATCAAGGGAGATATAAACAAAAATACAATAATAGGGAACTTTAATACTCCAATTTCATCAATGAATAGACCATCCAGACAGAAAATCAATATGGAAACATCGACCTTAAACAACTCATTATACCAGATGGATGCAACATATACACAAAACATGTCATCCAAATGCAACAGAATACACGTTTTTCCCAAGTGCACATAGAACATTCTCCAGGATATAACATATGTTAGAGCACAAAACAAGTTTTAATGAATTTAAGATTAAAATTATATAAAGCATTTTTTGGCCACATAGTATGAAAATAGAAATTACAAGAAGAAAATTTTTAAATTCATAAATATGTGGAGATTAAGAAGCATGTATTGAACAACCAATGGGTCAAAGAAGAAATCAAAAGAGAAATAAAAAAATATCTTGAGACAAATGAAAATGGAAATACAATATACCAAAACTTATGGAACACAGCAAAAGCAGTTCTAAGCAAGAAGTTCATAATGAAAATGCCTATATCAAGAAACAAAACCTCAAACCACCTAAATTTACACCTCAAGGACACAGAAAAAGAAAAAATGAAAACCAAATTTAGAAGGAAGGAAATAAAGATCTGAATGGAAATAAAATAGAAACTAAAAAGACAAAAGAGCAATAAACCTAAGAACTGATGCTTTGAGAAGATAAAGAAAACTGACAAATGTTTAAATGGACTCACAAAGAAAAAAAAAATGACTCAAATAAATATAATCATAAATGAAAGCAAAGACATTACAACTGATAACACAGAAATACAAAGGCTCATAAGAGACTACAAATTTGACAACCTAGAAGAAATGGGTAAATTCCTAGGAACATACTCCTACCAAGAATGAATTGTGTAAGTATTGTGTAATTGTGTAACTGTGTGGTGACGGATGTTAACTAGACATACTGAGATAATTTTGCAATGTGTACAAATATCATTATGTTCACACCTCAAATTAAAGTTCTATGTCAATTACATTTCAATTTTTAAAAAAAGGAGAAAGCAAGGAAATGAATACATGCTGGATGACATGGAGGAAAAAGGCCTAGGAAATAAAAACTAAAAGGATCTGGATATGTAGAGAAGAAATAAAAACCATTCCAAGGAAGACCATGAGCCAAAATAAGCATAGAAGCATAAATAAACACACAGCCTGTATGGTTCCACTTGTATAAGGTATCTAAAGTAGTCAAATTCACAAACAGAAAGTGAAATAGTGGTTGTCAAGGGTTGAGGGGAGGGGCAAATGAGAAGTTGTTTAAAGGGCAGAATTTCAGTTTTGCAAGATGAAAAAGCTCTGGAAATCTCCTGAATAACAATGTAAATATACTTAACACTACTGAATTGTACACTTAACAATGGTTAAGATAAACTTTATGTTCTGTGTGTTTTTTACACCATAATTAAAAATAAAAGCACAACAACGTATTTGAAGGTTCAATAAGGCAACAAATCCAACTAGAATCAGGTTCATGCTATAGAGTAGCTGGAGACAAGTTTGGATACATAATGTTGGTGATAAGAAGACATATTACAAGACACTTTCAATTAGTCTTGGATTTGATACAGTAACAGTCAATCAATGAGTTCCAAGGAATTTCGCTATAAAATTCATTTAGTTGTAAAACTAATTTTGGTCATTTCTTGTTAATCTCCATTATACACAGAGAAATAGGTTCCAATGTGAAACTCATTACATGATAAAAAGTACTTAAAAATCATTAAGTAATTTTGCAGATAAGGAAAGTAATCACAAATAAGTAATTGATTTGTTCAACATTACACTGCCATTTGGAAGGGTAGATGTTCCTTATAGATTTGGTAAAGGGCAAGAAAGGAAACAGTAGAAATTAAGGGTCCTGAAGAAATGTCAAAAATCACAAAATTAGAAGACACATCAATTCTCCTGCAACTGCAAAAGGTACTACTGATAAAAGAAGTGCACTTTACAGTATCAACAGAAGATGGCAATCTTAAAAGATATGTAGCAACCCAAACTGCGCACTTCTTAACTGTTATTATCAGACCAGGAAAACAAGACATTTCAAAATGAACAGAAAACAAAGACATCTATACAAAGCTATTACAAGAAAAAACACCTTCTCAAGTAATCACAAAGAGAAGAAAACACTACACCCAACTGAAATTAAATATTCTTGAACTAGCATCCACAATATGGAAAAAAACCACAAAAATGTTTTAAAATCAGGTGAAAAAATAGGGTGAAATGGGAAAATCTGAATCAGGAGTTAAACAAAATCAAGAAAGAAATGGAAAGAAATGTAATTTTGACTACAAGGTAGGATATATTTGACTGAAAATCTAAAGAGTACCAAGGAAAAGACATGGGGGGAAAAAAAGGAATAAAAATAAGTGAAGTGGTAAATATAGATGATTAGCAAAAAGTATCTAACATATGTATAAATGGGGTCCGTGAAGAATAAAAACTTAAAAAACAAAAATCTCTCTAAAAAAAAAAAAAAGAAAATTCCTCAGAGCCTCTAAGCAAAAATACCAAGTCATTTACAAAATAAAAAAATACAGTTAGTATTAGACTTTTTCATAGAAATTTATGGCAAAAAGTATGAGCCAAGGAGTGTGTGTGTGTGTGTGTGTGTGTGTGTGTGTGTGTGTGTGTGTGTGTCTCCTACCTTGTAGTCAAAATTACTTTTTCTTCCATTTCTTTCTTGATTTTGTTTAACTCTTGATTCAGATTTTCCCATTTTGCCCCATTTTTTCATCTGATTTTAAAACATTTTTGCTTCAAGGTGGTTCTTTCCATTTTGCGGATGTAGTTTAAGAATATATATATATACACCCTAGCTGTCTTCAGCAGCAAGACTAAGTTTAAAATGTGGAAGAATACTGTACTCACTTGCCTTTCCAGAGAACTCTACTGAAGAAGTTTCACCCAAGCAAGATATGACCAGAGAAAACTTGGTTAGAAAAAAGCAAAATTGTTAGCATCAAATATATTTAAGTGCAGATCTAAGAGAAAAGTATATTAAATTGACAAGCTGGTTTTAAAACTCATATGGAAATAAAATGAACTTAAAATAGTCAAAATAATTTTGAAAAAGCAAAGCGAAGCTGGAGGACTTGAGGTGTACTCTAAAACTACAGTAATCAAGAAAGTGTGGTATTAGCATCAAGGTAGACAAACAGACTAATGCAATGACATTAAGAGTCAGAAACAGTCCCATACATATGATTGATTTGAAACAAAGGTACAAATGCAATTTAGAAGAGAAAACATAGGTTTAACAAATGGTGCTAGTTAATTGGAAATTCTTACGCAAAAGAACAAATTCTGATCCATATACAAAAATTAACATATATAAAAATTAACTCATAACGTACCATGGACCTAAATGTAAAACCTCAAACTACAAAATCTAAAAGAAAATCTTTGCAACCTTAGATTGTCTGCAACAAAAGACTAAACCACCAAAGCAAAAACTGAATAATTAGATTTCAGCAAAAGAATTTCTGTTCTAAAAAGACACTGCTATTATTCACAGTGGCCAAGACAAGGAAGCAATCGAAGTGTCCTATGATAGATTGGATAAAGAAGCTGTGGTACATATATACAATGGAATATTACTCAGCCATAAGAAGAGATGAAATATTGCCATTTGCAACAACATGGATGGACCTCGAAATAATCATACCAAGCCAGACAGAAAAAGTTGCAAATCACATGATATCACTTATATGTGGGATATAAACCTAAAAGCAAAAAAATGAACAGGACAAACAGAGACTCATGGACAATGGACTTGCTGTTACCAGCGGGAAGGAGGAGAGGCGGGAGGTAGACAGGGAAAAAAAATTGAAATAATTTCTTCAATTAAAAAAATAATTTTAAAAAAAGACACTGTTAAGAGACTGAAAAACCAAGCCAAACTGGGAGAAAATATTTGCAAATTACTTGATAAAAGGTTTTGTATCTAGCGTATATGAAAAACTCTCAAATCTCAATAAAAAGAAAACAAACCAAGTTAAAAATGGGCAAGATTTGAAGACACTTTGCCAAATAAACACATAAAATGAGCAACATCATTAGTCACCAGGGAAATGTTAAGTAAAACAAGATGCCACTACACATCTAATAGAATGTCTAAATTTAACACAAGACTGACAATACTAAGTGTTAGCAAATGAACTTTCATACATTGCTAATCGAAATGTAAAATGGTACCACCACTTTGAGTTTAGCAGCTTCTTAAAGAGTTAAAATACATGACCTAGGTATTCACTCAAGAGAAATGAAAGCATATGTCATACAAAGTCTTCTACACTAATACTCATGGCAGCTCTATTTGTAACAGCCCCAAACTGGAATCAAACTAAATGTTCATGAACAAGTGAATGGATAAGCATATTTAGTATATTCATGCAATGGAATACTACAGCAATAACAAGGATTGAACAAATGATATACACAACAAAATGGAAGAAACTCAAAATAACTATGTTGAGCAGGAGAAGCCAGACAAAAAAGGATTCCAAATTTATAAAATTCTAGAAAATGCAGACTAACCTATGGTGACAGGAAGTGAATCAGCAGTTGTGTAGGGACAGATGAGGAGAGATGAGAGGGAAGGATTACAAGGAGTATAATGAAATCTAAACCAGCCCATACACTGAGACCACATGAAGCCCTGAGACGATATGAAGAAATGACCTGTCGATCCATAGACGCTCAGTCCTCAGCTACTGTGTGGATGCAACCACATGAAAAGATCTGAAGAACTAACAGCAAGGCTTCATAAATTCCTAACCGACAGAAACTATGAGAAATAATAATTATTGTTTTAAGCTACTAAGTTTTGAGTGATTTGTTACACAGCAACCAAAACAGACCATCAGGACTGCCTTATGTTTCTCAGTCACCACCAGAAACAGCCCAGGTTTCTCAAGTTATATATAACCAGAAACAGCCCAGGTTTCTCGTTATTCTTCATGTTCTGCCATTTTCTACCACTTCTCAGCTACTGACACTTCCACTGTGCTCTCCTGAGTAATTGGCAACCCCACCCCCACCCCATGTCTTTAACCTCTTCTTTGAATACTCCCTTCATCTTCTTGCTCTGAAATCTGGCTTTCTTTGAGGATGCCGTTTTCCATGCAGCTATCTCAAATAAATGTTTTTCTCCTTCATGTCCTTCAAATCTCTGTACCAAAGGTGAGGAAGAAACTTTTCTTGCTCCTGACTTTCACATTATTCTCCTTCTTTCCTCCCTAAAAACTCCCAGTTTTGAAAAGCCTGTTACCAGACTCCAGTCTACTATCCCTCTCCTTATTGCAATCATCTACAGTCATCTGGGCACACTTCCTCATTTTCTAAGATTTATATCTCAGTACTCTCTCTGACACTAGTGTCATAATTCTTGGTTATTTAAAAACCCTTGTAGATGATCCTACCTATTAATAGCCTATTCTTGCAGGTCTTTAAACTTTTTTCTATCAACGATATTGTATACCACCCAATCTCAACTACTCAATTCTATGGACTTTATTATAACCAGTAACTACAACCTCTCCAAAAATTCAGCTTCAAGAATCCTACTCTCCAACCACCACCTTCTAGGCTCTGCAACTTATTCCTTCTGGTAGCTCAATAATCATTTTACTTCACTGGAAATAGCAAAACATTGATCCTCTCGCTTTTAAAATTGTCCCTCACTGTTCTAGCATCCTCACCTCCTTTCTTAGCCAGCTTAAATCCCATGGACAATCATGAAGATTAATTGTCTTGTACCTCTCCCTCTTCTTCATATTCACGTGGTAAAACTACAAGCATAACTCAGTTTAGTTCCAGACCACGTATTAAAGTCAGCATCACAACAAAGATAGTTGTAATCTTTTTGCTGGTGGAGAGTCTTGAAGTTTGAAAAAAAAAAAAAAATGCAACACGTGTGGAGCACAATAAACATGAAGCGCAATAAAATGAAGTATGCCTATACAACCCTATTAATTTCAACTATTGGTTTACTCTGTGCCTGGCCTCACACACCTGAATTGAATTTAGCTGGCGAAAAACATGATCGCGCTGTTCAGCCTCCTTTAATTTCATGATTACAAATCTCAAGTAGGCCTTTAATGTTGCCTAGCAATGTTTCCACTATATTTCCCTAGTCCAACACTCAATCCACTGTCCTAGAGACCTACTTCCTACCTTGTCTCTGCTCAAACCTCCAACACCTGTCCATCCTCACTCCTAGCTGATGACCTTATTTCTTTTACTGAGAAAACAGAAACAATCAAAAGAGCACTTTCACAATCTCCCTCCACCATATCTGCCCATTCACACAGATTTGCACCCATATAACTGCCGCCACATTAACTATCAATGTACCTAACAAAGGCCAAATCCATTTCCTCTTATCTACTCCAGAACACTGCTTCAGCAATTCTCTCCTGCATCAATTTTTCCATCTTTACTGGACCTTTCCTATATGCCCACTAACATGGTGAACTGTTTCTTCCATCTTAAAAACAAACAAAACACGCAATTCGGAATCCTCTTTATCTCACTTCTCCCTCCATTACAATAAAACTCGAACTATTTGTTTACAAATGTTGCCTTGATTTTCTCCTCTCCAACTCTCACTCCAATCAGATTTCGCCACTATTTCGACCAAAAGCTGATCCTCTCTTTTATAAACCTGATCTACCTGAAGTTTTCCCCATCTCAGTACATTTGTAAGACAACTTCATCTTTTACAACTGTTCAGGATGGTCTTAAAGTTATCCTTGAATTTCCTCTCTCAAGCCTCCATTATCGGAATCATGTCCAACACCTGTTGCCTCTGACTTCAAAATATATCAAGAATCCGAGTACTTTGCTTTCCTTTGCTGACACCTGGATCTAAGTCTGGGTCGTTTCCGTAGACTCCTAATGTCCTTACTTCGCCCTGGCCTGCCCTCACCACCTCCGCGACGGAGTGTACAAACCAAAGTACGATCAAGTTGGTTAGGGCCTCGGCTCTAAGCTATCAGGGTGCTCAAGCTGCGCGAGGAATTAGCTTGCGGCTGCAGCTCCCAAATGGGGAAAGATGTAGAAACATACGGACCACAGTCCAGCAGTGGCCAGGTCCCGCCCCGCAGCCGGGGAAGGACCATGGGCGATGGGAAGTGGGCGCTCGTCCAGAGGCAGAGCCAGCCGCGGCCTCACCTGGCCTGCGCCCCGCCGGAACAGCACCGAGTCCTCCTGCTCCGGGACACCGCCACCACCGCCTTCCACCCCCATCGCCATCGCGAGGCTACCGCGGGGTGCGCAGCATGGGCTGCGTGCCTCCGAAAATGACGACTTCCGCCGCCCGGGGCCTCTGGGCGCGGAAGAGTACGGTGGCCTGGAAAGCGAGCCCGCGGCGTGGAGGACTGCGTGCTCTTTACGTGTGGCCGCCTCCTGATTTCACTGATCGCTCTCGTTTTTCTTTTCTGTAGTCTCTCAATTTTTTGAGTTCACTTTTTCGTATATTCGTAGAGTGATTCTACCACAGTGTTTTCGTTTTTAATAATAAATTTATTTTAGAAAATAGTGTTCATTGCGGGCAATTTAGTGAATGTGGATAACGGAAAACAATGAAAATCAGTCCGGAGGTAACCAATAATAATATAGCTGTTTTAAAAGTGCACAAAAGTTTTATGTTTTGTTTTGTTTTTTCGACAACAACCCTACGAATTAGGGGCTCTTATTTTAAAGATGAACAAACTGAGGCACAGTGTGTTTACACAGCTTCCTGGAATGCAGGCGATAGAGTTCATGCTTTTAGACACTTCCCAACTTTGACTTTTAGGTTAATATCCGTTCTCCCAAATCTTTCTTAGTAAATTTTTTAACTTAAATGGGATCAAATTATATTCTTAGTTCTCACCATTTACTTTTCCAGTATTCTTTATTAGGAGTTTAGAATTGCTTAATGACTTCCATGTACATATTACACCCTCACTGATAAACTAGACATCTGATTATGTAATTTAAAATTCTGGCAAAAGCAACATAAAATAAAAGGACAAACAATAGTTGGTAGCATGCAAGAAAATACTAATATTCCTAATATCTTTTAAAAAGCTTTGTCAAAAGTAAAAACAGCAAAACAGACAAAGGTAAAAAAGTTATTCATTGAGGAAAAAAACAGAAATGGCCAGTAAATATGAAAATAAGCCAAACTCTGGAAGCTCTGTACTCAGTGTGCCTGGGTTCCTATTCTTAACCTGCCACTTACTAGCTGGTTACCTTGGAGGAGATTCTTTAACCCAAATCTCAATTTATCTATAAAAATGGATATAACAGTAGTACCTACATGTGAAGACTAAATGAAATACAAAAGGCAGAAAACAAGGGGAGTTTACCAAAAAATTTACAAATGTCCAGTAAACATGAAAATATGCTCGACATCTAGTCACAGAATTGCAAATTAAAAACTAAGAACCAATTTTCACTTGGGTTGGCAAAATTATTAGAGATTAATAATATCTGATGTTATCAAGGGCATGAAAGTGCTACCCTCTTGTTGGAAAAATACAAACATGTTTAAAAATACAAACATGTATACCTTTACCCTAGGAATCCTGTCTTTAAGAATCCATTCGTATAGAAATAAAAGCACCAGTACATAGGGTTAAGTATGACAGCATATATTACAGAATCGTTTGTAGTGGCAAAAGCTTACAAACATCCTGATTGTCCATGAATAAGGAAGTGACTGGATAAATTACTGTACATCCATACTATGGTCATCTCTATATGTACTGACTTGTGAGATGGCTATTAAATAAAAAGTATCAAGTTACAACTAAGATTTTCATTTTTCTTTAAAAAAACTTTATGTAGTGAGTTGAATGGTGGCCCCAAAATGATATGTACACCAGAAACTTGTGAATGTGAACTTATTTGGGAAAAGGTTTTTGCTGATGTAATTAAGAATCTTGAGATGAGATCATCGTGGATTAGAGTAGGCCCTAAATCCAAGACAAAATCCTCAGAAGAGACATGAAGACGACAGAAAAGAAGGCCATGTGAAGACAAAGGCAGAAATAGGATCTATGCTGCCACAACTCAGGTAATGCCTGGAGCTACTAGGAGCTGGAAGAGCCAAGCAAGGATTATTCCCTTAGACTCTTCAGAAGGTGTACGGTCCTGTTGACACCCTGCTTTTAGATTTTTGGCCTCTAGAACTGTGAGAGAATACATTTCAGTTATTGTAAGCCACCAAATTTGTGGTGATTTGTTATGACAGCCCTAGGAAACTTCCCATATCCCTTAGTTATATATATGTTTAAACATGTGTGCATGAGCACTGAGGGAAATGTACAACTATTTTATATGCCCTATGACCTGGAAATTCCAGTCTTAGGTATATACTCAGTAGGTGCTTATGACCACCAAAAGATGTATATATACACACACATATTAATATATATTATATATAACATGTAACATATCTATTACATTAGTAGTCATCCTGCCATATATATATATATATATATGTATAACGTACGGCAGAATGATAATAATAGCCCCAAACTCAAAGTAATTCAAATGTCCATGAAAAGCAGAGTGGACGAATACATGATGGTATATTCGTTATGACAGATTGCTACACAGCAGTGAAAAAGAGGAAACTACTGCTACACATAAGACAGAGAATTCTCACAGATGTAATGTTGAGCAAATTAAGCCAGACTCACAAGGGTACATACTGCTTACATAAAAGTGTAAAAACAGATAAAACTAACCCATGTTAATGATAGGTAGGTGGCATAATCTAAAAGTGGTCAAAAAGGAGCCTGCTAGGGTGCTGCAAATGGCTATGTATCTTGATCTGGATGGAGTATTTATATGTCAAAGTCAATCGAAATGTACATTTAAGCTGTGTGCTCTTTAGTATCATTTCACAGGGATACGTGCTCAGGAGTGTAATTACTGGGACATACAGTAAAGATATGTTTAATTTTCTAAGTAACTGATTTATTGCTAAATTTATTTTAGCCCTTTTGTTGCATTCTCCCAATTTTTCTATAATGAGCAGGCATTGCATTTTGGGGCTTTGAAAGCTCGTAGAGATATAAATGGTATAGAGGTATAAATGGCTTCATTGTTGCTTCTCACACTGCAGACATTTACCTACCACCTTCAAGATTTGCATTGCCATGTATCTGTATTTTTTTAATTTTGTCTTAAACTTACAATAAGAGTATTAGACTCTTACTTCATTTTAGTCTGCCCAGCATCCATTCTCCCTTCCCTCTGGCAACAAAAACCCAGATTTGTTTGCCGGAGCACCTATTCCTCACTGGGTATAGTTTTGGTTATACTATTAACTTAGGTGAATTGCCCTCCTCTTGTCAAGAGGTAGGCACATAACCCAAACAAGTCCATTTGGAGGCACTCTAAGTGATATAAAGACTAAAAATGGTTGTCAGAATTTTAACATGATAGCAGCACTATGGAAAAAAGTGTCTTTAGTACCTGGAGCTGTTCCAGCTCTTGACCTTTCCAAAGCCTTCAGTCTTCAACTTTTCCTTGGACTCTGGAGTCTCTCATCCTTTTAAATAATGGTTGTTGTTATTAATAAATTGTTTGCAACCGAAAATTCTAGTGTATCATGAAACCAATTTTGATGTGGTTATATTTCCTCAAGCATACATCAATACATAACTCTAATTAAATGTCCATTCATAAGCTTCCTTAATAGTCATCCTGAGTGGTACAAGGCCAAATGAGACTTTGACCCCCACCCCCAAAAAAGTCCTTGATATGCAATATATATTTATATAATAAAGTATTCATTAGCGTTGTCTTGATTTCAGCAAGATTGGTAGGCAATTTCTTGTAAACTCACAAGTGTTGAGAAAGGCTCCACCAAACTATATATTCAAGGATATTCCTACACTGATATACCTGTAAGCAAAGTCACGTTCAACTGATAAAGTAATATGTGCCATGGAAAATATTTCTATAAAAGTTGTTATAAACAAATTTTAAAATCTCATTTTTCCTGGGCAAATGGTCCAACGGCAGACTACCTGTGAACTTTAAATGTGTATTAGCTAATTAGTGCTATGTAAAGGGTTTTGTTTTTAAAAAGTTTTAAGGAAAAGCCTGTAGTTTTAAATCTTTCTGGAGTTTATGGGGAAGTGCATTTGAGTCCTTAACTCGGTGACATTTTCATAACTTGGTCATTTGCAAAGACAACATATTCCAATACGTGATTACTATATAGCAAGTATTTTAGCAGATGAAGCTGTAGGAGGCAGCTTAATAAATGCTTTTATTCACTCTTGATATAATGGTAAACTATGAATGACAATTTCATAAAAATAATTCAACTTTTTAATTGAATTTTAATATTTATAGGTCTTCTATCACCAAAGACAATTAGAAATTTACCTAAAGAAGTTGACATGCTCTTTGCTTAGTTTGTATCACTGCTAAAACTCTGACACAGATGGTAAAATGTACAAATCATAATCTGATAGTCAACTTTATATTAGAGTTTTCACTTTTGGGATACGTTTTTTTCTCACCAGCTCTATTGAGGTGTGATTGACAAATAAAAATTGAACATAGAATATATTTAAGGTGTAAATGTGATGATTTATATATGTATACATTGTGGGGCATATAAATGCTTTTTGAAGTTCAGTAGTTTTGAAATAGATTGTAGACTCAAAGCTAATGGCAGTATTACAACACTTAAACAGAAAAGCTTTTTACAAGGTAGAACTTGAAAATATTATACCAAAAAAAAAAAGTTTACCCACTTCTAGAAGTGGGTAAACCTTTCCCATCCATAAAAACATGGGGAAAAAGGGAGCAAAACATAATTTTTAAAAGTTAGAAAAATGTCAGTAATCAATAATCTCTTTTAGTCCAGTTTCAAAAACAGGCTACTTTGATAAGTGGGTAACAATTTCTTACACTGCCACTAATAGTAAAGGCATTCGAAAGGAATCATGTTAACTGATGAAACTAACCTCAGTGTATCACCTTGGACAGTAGCAGCTGCTCCCTTTTATTTTCAGCAGGACTTAGGAAGATTGCTAATAATAATGTACTACCTCCTGTTAAAGATAATGCAAGATAGTATTTTTCATGTCTATAAGGGTGTTCCATGGAGTTTGGTATTTTCCAAATTACACTGTAAAGCTGGCACTACTTCATCTAAATAATTTTATCATGCTTTGGCAACAAGTCAAAGAAATATCTAAAGGGTATATGAATTAGCTTTACTGATTACAATTATTCACCTGTATTTTCCCCTTAATACTTGTAATTAACCAATTCCCCTCTTTAGAAGTTTAGCTATTTTAGTTACACTGCTTAAATATACTACATGAAAAGAAACTAATATGTCAGTGTATTTCAGCAATTATATTTTTCTTCCTCATAGATAATTTTTCTGTCTGGAGTAAATGTCTGGTAGTGTTGAAGTTAAAAATCAAACTCTTTAATAAAGAATTTCTTCAAGTAAATACCAAAAAATTAAGACATTCAGTTTGAATTTAAGTCTTAATAATTAATTACAACCTAGAGATCTTCTTTATCCTAATATCCATGTTCTTTTAGAACTGTAGTTTCCCCTAGATTTACAAGATTTAACTTGTAAAAAAAGTCCAGTTATTCCACTACACAAGATATTTTAAACATGGAAATTATTCATTAAAAAACAAATAAAGGATTTGGCTTAAAGCATAAAAATTTCTTTGTACTTATGGCTTATCGCTTTGTGTAGAAATTTTGGATATAGAATTACAGAAATCAAACCTATAAAGAATTGTTGTGGTACAATCAGACTTCTTTATTATCCTTTTTATTAGAATGTAACTCAAGTTGTTGTAATCCTTTTGTCCTTGTGACTATCATCATATAAAGTTTGAAGACTGAAGTTAACCTAAGAAAGAGAACAAAGCTTCGCTTTAACTGAAAGTCTGTGTTAATATGAAGATAAAAACTCAGGCTAAAAAATTTTATGTTGGCCTCATTTAGTATTAGTTACACTTAGAATTCTATCCTATTTGTGGGTGATACCCTTGGTAAGTGACCTAACACAAGATTACCAGAACCTTAAGGTATTAGGCGAATTCTAGAAAATCTATCCATTAACATAGTGGTAAACATATTAGGTGATCAGTAAAAATTTGTTGAATTGCATGAAGTGAAAAAATCAAGTACTTGAATAATACTTCACAGTTATTTCATTTACTACTCAAAGATATTTTTATTCTTTGCAATAATTATGCATATTTACTTCAGAATAGAACAAGGTCTCAAAACTTAGTTTCTCTAGGTTAACATATTTCCAAATTAATAACCATCATTAAGTCACAAGTGTTTGAAGAGTTTCAGAACAGACTAAAAAATGGCACTTACAACACAGTGACTCTTAATGTAAACAACGTACTGACGTGTCAGTGTAGGTCCATTAATTATGACAAACTTACCGTTGTGGTGGGGGATATTCATAATAGGAGAGGCTATGCGTAAGTAAGGGCGGAGGGTATACGGGAAATCTCAATTTTGTTGTAAAACTAATTCTGCTCTAAAAAATAAAGTCTATTAAAAAAAAAGGCACTTATTCCAAAAATGTTAAAGCTATAAGTAAAACTCTTACTGAGACCTTATTTAGTTTATATTCATTTAGTTGCTATTCCAGGTCATTTGTACTATCTATGTAAATTCTTCAAGTAAACCAGCTGACTACAAAGTAAAATCAGATAAATGTATCTTAAATTTTATTATACAATAAATCCTACTTTAAAGATCTACTTTAACAAAGTTTATGACAAAGACTCTAGATTTATGAGATCCTATTATCTGATCACATCACTTTTCTACTAAATTATATACATGCTCACTGTTGATAAAAATAATGTTCACCAATATTTCACATGCATGGTTAGTGTTTTATTCTTTGAAGTATGGTTCTGAAATGCCACACTAAGTCAGGCTGAAAGGTAAAGTTTAAAATAGTTTTATAAGGATATGTTACAACATATGTAATGACTGTTCACTCTGTAAAATCTTGATCATAGAGCTGATGATAAACCTAGTTCGCAGTAGCACCATTTTCCAAATAGTCATCATTTTTCTCTTGTCTGCATAGACTTCTTCTCATTAGCTGCCTTTTGCTTTTGTTGCATGATCTCAGAGTCCCTATAATGGGAGAAAAGGCTATCAGTTTTTACAGAAAAGCTGATTATGTTCTCAGTTGTTTTCTGTATACAACCCATTCGGTATTAGAAGACAATTTAAAAGAAGATATAAACATTCATGTCTTTCCATTTTCATGGATAGGACAGCATGAGAAAGTATAGAAAGGCTTTGAAGTAAGATTATTTTGAATACTATCTCCACTGTTATCATGACCTTGGCAAATAACCTCAAAGCTCTTTCAAAATCAGAGCAATACATATCAGGGTTGTTCTGAGGAATAGTTACGTATTATATATATATATAACACATAATATAAATATATATATATATAAGCATCCCACATTAGCTAGCTATATGCAGAAATAATGGCAATTACTCTTTGTTGTCAACAAAGTTAATTCACTAAACTTTTTCCTGAAAAAGGGGAATTTAAGAAGTCTCTTAGATATCCTAACTGGCACCTAGGATTAGGATATAGATGTTACGAAACAATTCAGTTTCTTACAAGCCAAAAAACCCAAAAGCTAGTGATTAAAAATGTATTACACTAAAGAAAAGCAGGATATTCAGGGCATTTTCTTAATCCTTTCTGTCTCTGGCTGAGCTCCGCATGCCATATTGTGTGAACTACAAGCAGACTACCTGGGGTAGATGGTCCATGAGATCTATATTAAAAATATATACATATTAAATGGCTATGTATTCAACACCTACTATGTACCAGGTACTTTACTGGCTCTCAATTAAGTCTCACAACAACTCTGAGTAGTTAGCCCCACATTTCAGATTTAAAAAAAAAAATTAAAGGCTTAGAGCCAAGTAATTTGCCTCAAATCGCATGAAAACCAAGGTTTGTCCAATTTCAAAGTCCAGGCTCTTTCCTATCTTGTTATTGCATAGATTTAGTATATTTTAATTCAAGATAAGTAGCTCTGTTCATGACAGTAAGACGTTTCTGCAAAGCCAATAGCAAAAACAAGGAATGAGAAGGAAAACAAGACAGCTACAAAGAAATGAGGTATCATAGAAAATAGTGATAGTTTTGTTTAAAATCAAGCTCTGCTGTGTTTGTTCTATGACCTTAGTATTGTTACTGAGGTTCAGAGCCTCAGTTTCCTATTTATGCATTGAGCAGGACTGTGATAAATAGAGATAATACACATAGAACACCTACCACCGAACTTTATCAGAAGTGGGAATTTATTAAACAGTAGTTATTACTGAGGCAAGCTAGACTAGCTTCTCTAATAAAAATACTATTTCAGGGTGATCTGTATCACTTTCACTTTAACCCCAATGTGCGTAAACAGAAAGTTAAACAAAGCTTATCATTTTAATAATGTCATAGAAAGAAAGTTTGAAATGATAGTTAAGGGCTTCCACCTCACTGAATAATGATTAACTCTGGCTGCACATCAGAATCACCTGAGGAGCTTTTTTAAAGTCAGGTTTAACTTAAGATACAATAAAATTTACCTTCAGCACCTTTTAATGCTCAACTCCAGGCCAATTAAATCAGGACTAGGTATAGCACACAGACTTGAGTAGATGGCAAGTTTCCCCAGGTGGTTCTAATGTGTAGGCAGGCTTAAAGACCACAGAGAAGTCACACTGAAGCACATGTAGTCAATTACTCACTTGACTTCCAAATTCCATGTGGACAACAAAATTTGATTTTAGAATAAAATTTAACTTTTTTAAAAACATGAATGCATTTTACTTAAGCTGTTTTTCAAAGCATTTCTGTAGTAGTTTGTATTATTTCTCACATATAGTCTTATACTGAGGCTGTGTACTTGCATTCTTTACAACTCAATGGATCTTCAGAAGTCAATATAGCTACATATACTATACTTTTTGTGTCTCTTTCTAACAGTTATCACTATAATAGTGTCACTTGTCATCCAGACGAGTTTGGGTAGAATGTATTCTTTGAAATGTTGTATCTCTAGTACCTAACAGTTGACTATATGGAAGGTGTTCGATTATTTTTGCTAAATAAAGTTCTTATGGTTCTCTGAGATTCTCTGAAAGACAAATTATAGCTTGAGAGCTTTAAATTCTTCGTCCATAGGTTGGGATGGTAACTACCCCAAATAGTTTTCGTATGCCTGGCACACAACAGATACTCAACTGGTATCCTTTCTTGCAGGTTATGCCTAGTTTTACCAAGATTTAAAAAATGCTTTCCATTCCCCAAAATGAAAACTTCAGCGACCTGAGAATATCATTAGTATCACTGACCTCTGCTTTCTCTGAGAGGTACTCAAGCTGTCATCTTTTCTTTTTCCCTTGCTAATTTCCTGAGATTTTTTCATGTTTTTCTGGCGGGCAAGTTCTCGTTGATTTCCACCTACAAAGAGAAAGTCATGTTCTTTTCCCATGTCCAAAACTATTAATTCCATTATAAGGCTCTTATTTAGAAGTATCTTAAGTTTGCTTTTTAATAGATAAGCCAGAAGAGTACTGGAACTGAATGGTGTTCCCGGATCTGACCACCAGGAGGAAGCTTACAGGTAAACACTTAAGGTCTTAAGAGTATTATCATACCGATCAAGGCGTTAACTGGCTGTAAATACCAGATCTCTTAAAAAGGGAATTCCAATCGTCTGTATACATGGGCCAGAATTCCAAAATAAGTCCTGGCTTTTGAGGGGTGTGCGTGGAGAGATTCACAGATCACACCTCGCACAAGTTGGCCCATCACAATCCAACTGTTAAGCAAGCAAATACCGATGCTTGTGAAACATGACCTGCGAGGGCCAAACAAAAGAACTAGGGACAAGACTCAGTCGGAGCTCCCAGTTTTTATTAGGCCTTATGATTTTAAGCACCAGCTACAAGTCACCTCCAAACCAGGACCCCTCCTGGGGCTGCCTCCACACACCTCACCTCTGGAGAGCTGTTCTTTACTATGTAAACTCGCACCTGAGGTGCAGACATCTGTCGGACCTTTCAAGCCGGACGGGAGCCAACCGTCCCTCATTCTCAGCTGATTGAAGCTGGGTCCCCGCTCCGCTGGACCGATGGGCATACACTAGCGAGCCCCCGCCTCCCGGCCAAACGCGCCCGGGTGATCCGTTGAGTTCTTCGCCCAACGATCCCCTCCGCATCACCCACCCGTCCGCACACTCACGGGCCATGCTGACCGCCGGACCGAGCCTGGAAGAGAGCGACTCGGAAAAGCAACGGCTTCGTCGCACACTTTGCGGCGGTCCCCACCACTGGATCTAGAAGGCTGAGCCCGCGCCGGCCCTTCGTGGGGCGACGCCTCTATTCAGTCCACCGCCCCGCCCCCTGAGACCAGACCACAGCAGCCGGCGTGGCCAGCGAGCGACTGCGCGTGCGCTGCTGGGCGGGCGGGGCGGACCGCAGCGCTCGCCGATTAGTCGGCGCTCTGGACCCTTCTGCCAGGCAACTTTGGTACAGTCCAGAAAGCAGGTCCTCTGACATAGGAAGGAGTAGGCGTGTGTGAATATTCCCCGCCGTGTACCGGGCACTGGGGCTTGACCATCCCTCACTTTTGGGTTACAAAAACAAACGCTCCAATTCTAACATTCTGACAAAGAACGCTAGCTTTCTTCACCCCTTTCAGCGGCGGGAAGAGGAGAAATGTCAGACAACAGATTGACAAATGCAGTGTCCGCCCTTTACTAATTTCCTTCCTATTCTCACACCAACCCGAGAACAATGAAGGTAGGCAGGCTTCATTGCTCTCACTACTCAAGAGGAGACTGAGACTCATACCAGAATCTACTGACTTAACAGGTAGGGACTGGTAGAAGTGAGATAAAGATTTAAGACGGACTCTAAAGTCTGTTCATTTCCCATCTTATCCCACTGCCCCTGCCATGGTCGACGATACTTCATGAATTTTAGGTTAATGGCTCTGCTTGGATTGTGTGAAGGGGAAAGGATGCCAGGGCATGCGGTCTTGCCATGCATTCAGAATAAGCCAGAATAACCTTGGAACCTATGTTAAAGCTGTGGAGCATCTGCCATTGCTAGAAACAGACTTGTAAAGATGCTTGATGGCTCATTTGGTTGATACCTATTTTTTTCATCTATTCCGCTAATCAGTACAAACTAAGAAATGTGTAGAGTTAGTCTGGACACCCTAAAATTACCCTATTTATAAAAGCTTTTATTCTGGAAAATTTCAAACATATACAAAAGCATAGAAAATACTTCAATGGACCCCAAGTATACATGACCAAGCTTCACTAATTCTTATTTTACCTCATAAAAATCGCCTATTTTAGAGAAGGTAGGAGAACGTGGTGAAGACTGAGAGTTCTGGAGATGTCTGGGTTGAAAGCCCAATTCTACCAATGAATAGCTGTGTGAGCTTGGACACGTTATTTCATTGCATTAAAGCTTCCTTGCCAATGGGGAGGTAGTTGTACCTTCATTAATTGAATTAATATATATGAAGCACTAAAGTGCTCAGCATACAATAGCATTCAATAATGAAGCTCTTATTGTCATTTCAATCTCAGAGCCTTGCATGCTTAGTCTTTTTAGGCACCACCTCTCCTCAATACAGTTTGCATGTCAGGTGTCCGCACTTAGCAAACCTGTTCTGGAGTAATTTGAGCTGGGGGGAAAGATTGACTTTCTGGCCAGGCTTTTTTTTTTTAGAGACAAAGAGATCAGTTAAAGAAGGAGGGAGAGAAGGAATTTAGAATTGAAAGGTTAAGTGGCAGAGTTATTGTTTCTTTATGTGGTCTTAATTTACAGTCTAATTGAGCTTTTTCTTTGCAGCTGAAAATATAGTTTTTGAGTTGTAGGGATACACATGATGTACACCATGTACATGAGGAATGTTGGATATATCTGCCAGAAAAAGCTGGAGAATTTTAAAATTACTGCGATGCCATTAAGAATTTACAGATTCAGGTGTGTAACAAATATATTACAACTTTATATTTAACAATAAAATCAAATCTGACTCTTCCTAATGTAGGGAGGAGGCAAGAGAACCAAAATGTTAAATCAAGCTATATTCAGAGACTGCAATATGCTGATCAATCCTGCAGCCAGACCACGAGGAAACCTGCAGAAAAAAGGAAGATTTCTGCTTAATGGGATTGCTAACAACCCATTTCCCCACACCCTGAAGGGAAAACAGGAAAAGCGGAGTATTTAAGTGGTGCCCTACACAAAATGAAATCGTTCATTCTCTGTGGGGAACCTATGGATCATAGGCTGAGAATTGCCAGCAAGACTTTCATGCTACATACCCCCATCTTTCCTCACTGTAAGTCCATATCAAAGGAAAATGAGTAAACAAAGTCTTTTAACTGTAAAACAGGAACTAAAGATTGACATATAAACTGGATTCCCTGACACTCAGGGCTTTTTCTTTTGTCTAGGTTTTTTTTGTCTTTGCTTTCTCTTTTCTTTGCTTTTCTTCTTCTCTAATAAACTTTTCTTTTGACTCTAACTTTGGCATGTGTTTGAATTCTTTCTTATGCTCCATCAAGAGCCTTCTCAGTGCAGGGCTTGAGTTTCCCCCCACTGCCCACTCAGGGGTCTTTGCCCTGTCCTGCATCATTCCCATCCCTTTACTAAGGGGAAATTAAATCTTACTCATTGACTTCCTTACCTACAGAATTGTGGGAATACCCTAGACTCTTAGGTGGAAAGGAACATTTGGGGAAAGGCCTTGTGTCTTCAATTTATACCAGGATATGTTGTCCAAAGCTATATGGTTCTGGCAGCTCTAGGTTTCCTGAGACATCTTCAGCAGGGGTTTGTCAAAATCCTGAGTGTCTTTAGGTGTATCTGAGGTCCTGTTTCTTCCACAGAATACTGAAGAAAGCCCACAGAACCCACGGACCTCCATTCTCTTCTTAGTCTTGGAGAAATTTCTTTTCTGTGCTTTCAGCTTTGCTCTCCTATTCTCAAAAGCATATGTCTCTCTTTCTCCCTCTGGTTGACCTAGTAATCTCTTAAGTAAGTTCAGGATTTTATTCCTTTGACATTTTGTTATTAATGTAGCAGGCCATTCTTGTAGAATCCTTTTCTCCTTCCAAGAAGGCAGTCGGGCCTTTGTGTTTCCATGAGTCAGGGGATTTTTTTTTTTTTAAATGACTACGGCACCTAGTATTCCAATGTTGTCTCCCATGCAAGTACTAAGCAGGCCTGATCCTGCTTAGCTTCCGAGATCAGACGATATCTCGGGGTGGCATGACCCTAGATGAGTCAGGGAATTTGTATTGCAGGTCAGGGTGGCATGACCCTAGATGAGTCAGGGGATTTGTATTGCAGGTTCAAACATGACCCATACTCTGTAGAGCCAAACTCAGCTCCGGCCATTTTCTTCCATCATAGAAGCCTTCTCTAATTATCCTACCTTAAGTAAGCCAGCCTCCTATTAATCTCTCATATTACCCTTTATATTTCTGTTATGGCATGTAATACATTGTTAAAGTATCTTGTTCATTTGTTTCTTATGTATTCTTCTCAACCCAGAATGCCTTATTACTCTACTGCTACCTCCTAAGGCAGATTAAGAATACTCACACTAATTTACAAAGTTTTAACTATAGTAATTGTTGAACAGGTAATACATTCACATTAAAAGTTACACAACCATATGCAGTGAATGGTCTTCCATGACATGTTTCCCAGAAACCCAATACCCCACCTAGGAAGTAACTAGTTTCAGTTTCTAATCTATGTTCTCATCAATTTAGAATTTCTAAGCCCTGGGGATGTGCTGGTGAACAGGCACTGCTCTACAGGTCCCTCTGAAAACAAAATCGGCCAGCAATTTTATTTATTTATTTATTGGCGGCAGGGAAGCAGCAGCTGTTGTGGCTTTGAACATGGTTGTCAATGTCACTCTTGCATGGTGACTTCTGCCCAAAACAGCGCTTGGCCAGCGATTTTAATAGTTCTCATAAAATTTTGGGTCGAGGAGTTAACTACCTTCTTCCCCGCTTTTCAATAACTCTTAAGGACACCTGTAGAGGGGAGAGCCCACCGCCTTGCGTCTCTATTTCCGGTTCTCAGGTAACTCAGACTCTGTAGTTTGACAGTTACCATGGCTTCGGCGATGTGCGTCTTACGTCATTCCGCGGCGCTCACTGATGACGCAGTTAGTTCAGGCGCCCTCTGAGGGCGGGGAGCAAGGTGTACCGGGGAAACTGAGTGTGGCAGGGTCATGAAGAAGAGGCGGCGGCGGGAGGCAGGAGGCGGCGGCGGAGGCGTGAAACTGCGGTAGCTGCCTGCTGGACTGGCTAGTGGCTTTGTGGGAAGGGCGTAGTTACTAATCCCCTCTCCGGGCAGCGGCCGGGGCTCGGGGCTGAGAGCGGCCTTGGGGCCGCCTCCCCGGGCCCCGTGGCTCCGCCATGTTCCGCAGGGCACGCCTTAGCGTGAAGCCGAATGTCAGGCCTGGGGCAGGTGCCAGGACCTCCACTGCCCCCAATCCCCAACGTGGACAAGAGGCTCCCAGGCCGCCGGAGCCTGCAGTGGCTTCTTCCTCGAAGCCAGCGGAGCCTCCAGATGTGCCCTCGGTGGATTTCGGGGGAGCGGAGCCCCAAGAAGAGGCTCCCAGGAGGAGGTAAATGCTTGAAGATGGGAGCATTTTTATCTGCTCCACCTTTCCGGGTCTGTGTATTGGAAGCTGAGCAGATGAACTTTATCGTATGAGTAACTCCGTCGCTTGCACTAAGTCTTACAGTTGAGGCCGGATAAACTCACTGCAAACTGTAGTTTGTCCCTTTGACCACAGGGTATGGCAAATATGGAATTTGTTATGATATGTAGATTGTTGGGGAGGGGACCATATCTTAAGTGGTCGTGGGAGGAATCCAGATGTAACAGTCTTGAAGAATATCCATACGTGGTGCTATTCATTAGAAAATTTAGGTTACTGTAGTTTTTTTTTAAATTTTGAAAACATTTATTTTTAAAAGAAGACTAGTGTTACTTTGGTCCTGCTGATTTATGTCAGGGAAAGAAGGTCTGGGTACTTGCTTTGATTTGAGAGTGTGTTCCTTTAACATAGTGACCATGTTTTCTGATTTGTCATGTATCGCATTTGGATTCAGGATTGTTATACAGAATTTAACAATTTGGTAGATTTTGCCCAGGCAGAATTTACTCATCTGTAAAATGTGGATAATATTACCTACTTTGGAGAATTATTGTGGAGATTAGAGATAACTGATATAAACCATATTGCACAGGGCATGGCAGAATAGTTGCTTACAAAAAGTTATTTGTTTAAAATAAAGGTGATGGAGCAAAGTAATTAAGGACATGTCAGGCTAATGCCTGTTTCTGCACTATGTATGTGAGGAAAACAATAAAAGCCAACCCTATTGAATGACAGTGAGATAGTATAAATTCTGTTTATGCTGTGACTTGAAGGTAAAATTTTATTCCTTTGTTTTTGACTCTACTTCCTAGGCTGGCCTGAACTGGTGCTGGGTGTAGTGTGTTATTTTGCTAGCTTAACGATGCTAAGTAATTTCCAAGTTTCTTACATGAATTTGTTTCAAAATTCCTCCCCAAAATGGAGTTACAAATACCAATCACTGTTAAAGTTTGCAGAGATCCTTTTAACTATATGTAATGCATGATGATTGATAATTTAATAAATTATTAAGAGTCTATAGTCTTGACATTTAAGCTGGAGGATATTTAATTCTTAGAGTTGACATTTAGGGAGTACACTTTATCGTTTTTTTTCTTTTCTGTGTGTCAGTCTTTCTTAGTTGCAAAAATCTATAGAGTCTGTGTTCTATCCTTGTGCATTCAACATAATTAGGCAAAATGCAGATGGTGCATATGTCACATGATAAGGCCTGAGATGAGAATTCAAACTGGAGACTTTTTGGAAAAAGTATACTATAGATTTAGGCATTTTTCCTTTATATTAAAATAACTGCAACATAAGAAAAAAGTAGACTGCTTTTAATTCTTGACTTATACCCTCTTTCTTTTTGACTTAACTTGCTTTCAGGCCATTCTTGTAATATTTATATCCAATCTGAACTATATCTAATATGTGATTTAGAGTGACTGAGCACTTTTTCTGACTGAGGAGTTTAATAGCTGTATGAGTAGAGGTGTGCCTGACAAAAGATAAATGATTTCTGCCTCAAATAGAATTTGGTTTGATTAATGTAGCTAAATGTATATATTCAAATATTGCAATACAAATATTTCAGAGATTTAAAATTTTATATGTTTAGTTTGACTGCTCTCAGGTCGATAATTAAAGTAAAATGCCGATGATTTAGATCAGTTTTGGAGGACATGAGTATAGATTATAAACTTAATATAAAAAAACTCAGTTATGTAGTGATTAAAATTTGGCTAATTAAGCTTTGTTCCTGTAAGTTAGGGGTTTTTTTGTATTTTTTTTTGTTGTTTTTTGAGGGACCTGGCATGACATAAAATGATGTGCTCTAATGTGCTTAAGGACTTGAAGTTTGAAAAGATGAACAGTCTTCATTACAGATCTATTAAAAAAGATTTACTACATCAAAATATTTATTGCAACCTCTGTCGTAATGAACATATATCTCTAGTCATTGATATTTTTAGTAATGAGATCTTACTGTTTTGGATTTTTAACTGGTAGTTTTTAAAACTAAAATATTTAAAGGAATATCTGTGATGCTTTATTTTTTCTTTTTGAATTTCAACAGTGATGAAAAGACTGATGGTGAGAATGATGTTGGAGAATCCAATAAATCTTCCTCTACTGTTTCACAGAGAAGAAAGCGAATATCAAGTACTTCTACAGTGGTTAAGCCTAGCGTCAGTGTTCCTTCAGAACCTCATCCCTTATCTACAGTTAATCAAGAAGATTCACAGCCAAACCCCATTCCAACAAAAGAGAAACAGCCATGCTCAGACAGATACCGAATATATAAAGCCCAAAAACTGAGAGAAATGTTAAAAGAAGAATTAAGAAAAGAGAAGGTAAGAGAAAAATCAGAATTTTGACTGTTTCCTGCTAGATTTCTGTTTTATGTGAGTCAGGCATCATTTAGAGACAAAATAAGCGTAAGCATCTGTAGCATTTTTTTTTTTTTTTTAAAGCCTATAGCACTTGGTATTCCTAGGTGTTCTCTCATCCAACTACTGACCAAGCCCAGCCCTGCTTAGCTTCCAAGATCAGATGAGATCATGCACGTTCAGGGTGGCATGGCCGTAGACTATGTAGCATTTTTATGGGGGAGTAAAACCAAATAACGTCCCTTGTGTTAATAGAGTATCCCCTTTTAACAGAATAATTTAGAAGCACTGTGGACTTAAGCTATTATTTCCGTGATATTAACTTTTATATATTTTATTCATTATCTGTCATTGTTTTTGGTGAAGGTCACAAATAGAAGTTTCACACACACTGAGCATGATTTTATACACTGGGTTTTTGTCCAGTCCCAGTCACTTTAGTTTTTAAAATTCCTTAACGTGCTGCAACTTTTTAATGTTCAATTTATAAGGTTTTCCCTAAGAGTAGGCATAATTGTGGTAGGAGTAATATTCAGGAACTTGCAACGAATGCAAAAATGGGCTGTATATTTGAATATAGCACATTTGAAATTCTATATTTATAAAATAAAAGTGGATCTTTGTGTGTGTGTTTGTGTGTGTATATATGTATCTAGAAGCAATGGAAAAACAAGTATGCCATAAATGAAAGCCAGAGGCCACCAGATCGTTCAAAGATGACTATGAGAGACTTCATATATTACCTGCCAGATAGCAATCCAATGATGTAAGTAAACTTTATTTGTTTCATTTTTCTTTGAGTATGTAGTGATTTAAATGTCATTTTTAGAGTACAGTTTCATATTTTCCAAAAACATGTTGATAAAATTTATAGCATACCTGATGTCTTTTTAAATAGGATTTTACAACATAAATTAGTGGTATTTCAAGTAACTGTTTTCTTGGGATGAAAAATGATGCCCTTTACCTCTGAGATTAAAAATAAGTTTTCTTTTTTATATTATAAAGATGTAGTAAAAATAACCAAACTTTTTTCTAATCATGACTGTAATTTTTATTTCTTGTATAGTATAACCTGATCTAAAGGGGTGATCTAATTTTTATGCTCTTTTAATTAAATGCAGTGGCACTTGATTAACAAATCCTCCAAGAACAAAGCTTCTTTAATCAAAGTTAGCCTGGAGAAGCAGAGGGTTTATGATAAATCTCATATTTGTGGTGTTGAAGGTTTAGCCAGTGGATGTAGGAGTAGTGGCATATTTTCAGTACAGCCTTTTTCAGGTTCACTAGGGCGTTGGCCTAGTCGAAGAAAGGCCAGAAACGGAGGTTTTGATTTGCTTGACAAGCCACTAGGTTGCTTCATGATTCAGACTGGGAGCCTCCCTTTATTGAGGAATTAGAGGGTAAGAGAGTTCCCTGCGTAGGGCCTAACAAATTATTTATACTTGATGATAAAAGTTTTTGACTGAAAAATTGACTGTTGAGACAAACCATCATTAATAGTAGTGTTATGGTATATCATTAAAAAAATGCAAATTAAAATAATTTCCTTCTTGCCTATACATAGAATTGACAAAATATAAATTAACTATTTATTAAAAAGTTTTCTGTTATTCGCGGTTAATAGTTCTTCACTGGAGCAAGAAAAGAAAACTGAAAAATCATTGACACCAATCCAGATGAGAGAGTAAGCATTTTATCTCACTCTTTTTTGAATATATTCTGGTGTGGGTACATTTTTTTAAAAAGTGAAATCAAGTGATACTTCCTTTTGTAGTTAAATTTCATGTGATAGGAAATTTTAAATAGAATCACTAACAAGAATAAAAGTTGCTGTCTGATTAAATTGGTAAGCAATCCCTACACTGTTTGTGTATTACATATATAAATGACCAATGTTATGATTTTAAATGAAAGCTTTTATAATTAAAAGGGGTTTTGTTTTGCTTTAGAATAGTAATATATTCACATAGCACACAATTCAAAAGGAACAAAAGTGTACTGAGAAAAAGTCTTCCAACTCTGTTTTTCTGCCATCTTGTTCCTCTCCCTGCAGGCAACAAATGTTACTAATTTTTTAGTGTATCATTCTAGGTCTAGCCTATGTTTATTTAAACAAACATGTATATAGTACCCTTCCTTTCTCTTCCTTTTCCTTCCCTCCCCTCCTCTGCCCTCCTTTCTCTTTTTCTTCCCCCTTTTATCCCTTTTCCTTTCCCCTTCTTGTCCCTTTCTTAGCATTCTATGTAGGGTGTCCTGTAGTATGTGTAGTTTTGATGTCACTAGAGAGTTTTTTCTTGCAAGCTCCCTGTTGCCTTCCACATTGCACTGTCATGATGGTATCCAAAGAAATCCCTCCAAGAGATCTCTTAGGAAGTTATTGTAGCCTTGTAATTCAAGGTGGGGGATTATGGCAAATTAGCAGAAATATTGGGATTTTCTGGTTGTTACTTCAAGGTTTATTAAGTAATGATTACTGTTTTACTTGAAGTTTACATTGTTTTAAAACAGAATCTCAAGCTTTACAAATCAGTTACGTTTTTTATAGATTTATAAGTTATATTTGTTTCAATAAAACCTTAAGGAGACAGTGTAATTAAATGGAAAGTATGTGGGATTTGTTTCAATAAAACCTTAAGGAGACAGTGTAATTAAATGGAAAGTATGTGGGACTTGGAGTCGTTATTTGGAAAACTGTTTGGCTCTTGCTGTACACTTACTGTTGTGTAATCTACAGCAAAAGTTACTTATCTTCAAGCCTCAAATGAGTATGAAAATACTCAATCCTCAAGGGTTGTTCTGAAGAGTTAATAAAATGATCTGGAAACTAGTACTATACAAATGTGAGAGTTATTTTTTGTTAACTGTATAATACCTGGATGGTTTACTCTGATAGTCAATTGAGATAGAAAAGATGAGCATTTATTTCTCTTTATTTTCAAAGAAAATAAAGGCTTCTTATTAAATGCTCCCAGATAAAATTTGAGAAAATCTTATAACTATGTCTTTAACAACACATAGTATTTTCAATTAGGTTATAGGGAAAATTAGAAATAGATAAAATGTTGGATTTCCAATAATTTACTTTAGAAGTTCATAGTAGTCAGAAGCATTTCTCATGGGTATATGAATTAACTATGTTTACATATGGTAGGCAAGAAGGTAAGAGTACTCCTGATACTGAAGATAATGAAGAACTAGAAGAAGACCTGGATGATGGCCCATTGCTGGTTCCCCGAGTAAAAGTGGCAGAAGATGGTTCTATAATTTTGGATGAAGAAAGGTAAAAAAAGAGAGAGATGTGGTGTCATAAGAACTAAAGTGCTTTGTCTAATGAGAAAGATTGAGTTTCTGTATCTGTTATTGTCACTTAGACAACAATGTTTATATTTGCATAATGGATATTGTAAATAGATATGTTAGATTCTTTTCTAATTTTTAGCAATTTTTATAGCTTCATATTTTGTATGAGAAGATGGTACTCCTGACCTATAATCCATTAACTTACCACCATTGTTTTACTAACTTTACTGGTAATTGGAATGAGTTGTTGCGCTAATCTCATGCTGTCCTCCACTGAAGATAGATTTCAAAAATTGACTCAGTCTTGAAGTCAGTATTCAAGTTTTCATGCTATTAACTAATACCATATTCTAATGTATGATGATAACTAAAGATACAGTGAAATACAGGTTTAGCATTTTCTGAGTTTTGTTATGGTGAGGTTTAATTCTCTTCCTGGTTCATTTTCTCATGATATTAGATTTCTCAAATATGGCATTGTCTTTCCAAAGTATATATATATTTTTAAAAGAAGATAGTTTGGTAAAGAAATAAAAAAGAGGGATGGGAAGTTCCGACAGTTTAATTAATAAAAAAAATCATAGCATATAAGTTCTGTGATAATTAAACATAAATGTAATACTGTCAGTAATTGTTTTTCCATGTTTTCCATTATTTTGTGATGATTTTACTGGATTAAGTAGTTAAAAGCATGTTTAACTGCTTTGTGTGCAGGAATGTAAAACATAAATATGTTTCTTAGTATCTCTTGTTGGGTTTAGCATGGTAAGATAATATGCATTAAAGGAGACATGCAGAAGTCAGTAAAACAAATGTTTTAGGTGGTCCAAAGATATTTTCTTAATTTTATATTGCTTTTAAAGATGAAAAAAAAGTTGGCATTTATTTTACTGCTTGGCAATCACATTTTAAGTAACAGTGAGCGGTTTCTTAGAAACTATGCATACCTCAAATGTATATTATACTTTTGATGACTCTGCCATGATGAGTTTCAAAATATCACTATTCAGATATCATTTACTATTTGTTTCATTCCTGTTTTTAGTGTGGATCTATTTAAAAATGTGTTTCTTTCAGTTTAACTGTAGAAGTTTTAAGGACAAAAGGTCCCTGTGTTGTTGAGGAAAATGACCCCATATTTGAGCGTGGTTCTACAACTACATATTCAAGCTTTAGGAAAAACTATTACTCTAAACCATGGTCAAATAAAGGTAACTGATTTTCATTTTAAATTGTGTAGGTCATTTATTTGAAGTTGAAGTGAAATATTTTCTGAATTAAACCAGGTCTCTTCTAAGTAAATAAAGTGCAAACTACTATGTTATTTTTTCTTTAGCTAATTTTATTGGTACTTTCCCCCCCTCCCCCCACCATGGAACTATATCTCTGACTTTATCTTAAAAATCTTTTTTAGAAATTAGCATTATGGTCATTTTGGCTGGGAATATTTTTATCAAATGCCTGTACAACAAATACTGCTTTAATGAAAAATTAACAATATTTATAATGTTTGTAATGCTTATAATAATATTCTACCTCAGATAGTATTGCACAATAAAGTTTCTAAAAGTAAAGATTATGCTGTTAAAATATATAATACTTGTTGCATACTGTTGCTTATTTTTTATTATTGAAATAATACAGTTTTGGGAAAAAAATTCAAACACAACAATAATATATAGCAAAAAGATTCTTTACTTCTCTGACTTCCCCAGTCTTAGTCTCTCGAAATTACTTCTGATAAGTTTTTTATATATTTTTCTAGCTAATTTCTTTCACATGCTACTAAGCACATCTTAGTTGCTTATGTAGTGCTAATATCGTATAGGCTATGACTGATTTAGAGACCAGATATGCAGGATGTCTTTTTTCTTTCTTTCTTTTTTTTAATTCTAGCTGCTTTAGTATGAGCATGCATATTTCTTACACCATGTTTCTGTATAAAAGTTTGAAGATGTTTTTAGATCCATGAGGTTGTTTGCAATAAAATTGAAGTATATATACATATTTTTATGACTAAACATTTACTGGACTTTAATACAAAACTATTAAGTACCATCAGATTTATTTTTAGCTCAGTATATATGTTTAGATAAGACTATTTCACCTTTGCATTATTGAGAAGATTAATTTTCAGTCTTTCAAAATCTTTTATTTTTACAGAAACAGATATGTTTTTTTTAGCCATCAGCATGGTAGGAACTGACTTTTCTATGATTGGACAGCTTTTTCCTCACAGAGCAAGGATAGAAATTAAGGTAAAGTAAACCCATTACATTTGTTGATTGGAAAGAGGCTAAAAATTACTAACATTTTTTTAACCTTTGGTTTAAATCTCAGTCCACCTTTTTTCACTATTATGTTTTTGGTAAACCTATTTCTTGTTATAGCTCAAAAGTAATGTAATATTTCTTAATTCTAATGTGAATACAATTTCCTTAACAGTAGTATTATATTTTTTATTTATATTTTGCCCACTTCTAAAATGTATTTGAGAGAGTACCAATAAAGCCTCTGAAACTAAGATATAAGGAGAGTTAGATAATGAAGAAGGAAAATAAATGTACTGTACATTTGGGTTAAGGGCAGCTTTTTGATCACAAAATATATTTCTGAATTTCCTAGGAAGTCATGAAGAGAAGCATGCTAAGTTACATAGTTCTCATTTTCTGATCTAACATTGCTTTCCTAGGCTACCTTAACTGTTGGACAACCAATGACACTATTAACAAAAGCAGTGATGTCAATTAGTGCTTCAGTATGCCTAAAAGGATGAACTTTCTCTGTTTTACAGTTCCTTTTTTTGAGAACCTTCAATACAAGTTTCCTGTGTTGAAGTGCATTTGAGTGCTCACTATGTTGCCATAACACATTTCAAATTGATAGTGAGATCTTTATCCAACCATGGACTTTTTCCTTCATTAAAGGAACCATTAGGAAATACTGACTTTTATTTTTTCCCCTTGGACTAGGCATGGATTGGTCTTAACCTGGGGAGCATTGTGCCGTGTAATGGTCATTATATTTCTACAAAAAATGAGAAGTTGTTTATATTTTTTAATGTGTTTTCTAATGTTGATCTTTGATATAAGCAGAACAAAATGTTAAAGTTCTGTGAAGGCTAGACATTGTCTAGAGGAGCTTATTTAAGTAGTTAATGATAAATTTGTCACTAGACTATTTCTCTCAAAAATAGTTTAGACTATTCCCTTAAAAGTTTAGTGTGGTTTCAGTGGGTCATTGGGCAAAGTGTAGAAAAGTGAAAAGGGATAGTGAATTACATTGCTTTTTGAATGTTGAACCAATCTTGGATTTCTGGGATAAATCCCATTTAGTCATACTGTATTATTTTATTTATATGTTACTGAATTCTGTTATATTTTCTTGAGTATTTTTTGCATCTTTGTTATGAGGGATATTGGTTTGTAATTTTTTTTTTTTAAAATAACACTTTTATTCTCATAGCTTTGAGGGCTGAAAGTTCAAGATCAGGGTGCCACCAAGGTCAGGTTCTGGTGAGGACTGTCTTCTGGTCGCAGACTTCTCATTGTATTCTACCATGGAGGAAAGAGAGCAAGAGCTTTCTGGGGTCCCTTTTATAAGGGCACTCATTCTATTCATGAGATCTTCACCCTTGTGACCTAATTACTTCCCAGATGCCCCATCTCGTCATACCATCGCAGTGGGGGGTAGGATTTCTTTTATCTTTTTTCCTTAAAACAATTTTTTTTTTTAGTTATGATTCCAGTTCATTTTATCCTCTCCCTCCTCCTGCCTTTGGCAGCCACCAATCTTCTTTGTATCTACAATCTTGGTTTTTGTTTTGTTTTGTTTTTAGATTCCAATATAAGAGAGATCATATGGTATTTGTCTTTCTTTGTCTGACTTATTTCACTAAGCATAATACCCTCAGGGTCCATTCATGTCACAAATAGCAAGATTTCATTCCTTTTTATGGTTGAATAATAATTCCACTGTTCATGTGTGTATGTGTATGTGTACACACACACACACACACATATATGTGTGTACACATACACACAATTTATCCATTTATCTATCAGTGGACATTTAGATTGTTTCCGTGTCTTGGCTTTTGTGACATGGGGGTACAGATTATCTTTTTTAGTTACTGTTTTCATTTCCTTCAGCTAAATACCCAGAAGTGGAATTGTTGGACCATATGATAATTCTATTTTTAATTTTTTGAGGACCTTCCATACTGTTTCCCATAGAGGCTGCACCAGTTTACATTTTCACCAGCAGTACACAAGGGCTTCCTTTTTTCCACTTCCTTGTCAACATTTATTTCTTGTCTTTTTGATAATAGGTATTCTAACAGGTATGAAGTGATATCTTATTGTGGTTTAGATTTACATTTGGTTATGCTTTTTTTATCCAGTCTGACACTCTGCCTTTTAATTTAATTTTATTATATATTGCATTTCTGTGAGAGAAAACGTTCATTGTATTCTTTTATTGACCCTTGATAAAATTAAAACAAAATATGTTTTACATTTCTATGTAATAATTTAGTTCACTTATATTTAATGTAGTTCACTTATATTTAACGTAGTAGTTGATATGGCTGTGTTTAAGCCCACTATCTCACTATTTTCCATTTATTTCATCTGTTTTTTTATTCCTCTTTTTCTGATGCCTTTTGGAGTAGTCAACTATTTTTTTAGTATTAGTTTTATTTTTGCTTGTACCATTTTACTCGTATACTTACAAGTATAATTCCATTTACCCTCCATCTTTGTATTGTTACATATTTTACTTCTAAATACCTTGTAAACCCCACATTACAATGAACTTAACTTTAGCTTAAAGAGTCTTTTGTTTTTAGAGGAAATTGGGTAGAAAAAATAAACTAGTCTTTACTATTTAGCTACATGTTTACCATTTTTGGTGGTTTTTTCATTTTAAATCTGTCTCAAAGGTAGATCTGTTGTTGAAAAATTCTCGGTTTTCCATATCTCAAAGTCTGTATTTCAGTCTCATTTTTGATGGATATTTTTGCTGGACATACAAGTCTGGTTTGGACAGTTTTTCCTTTCAGTGTTTTAAAAATATTCCATTGACCAGTGTTTCTGATGAAAAGTCACTCATCATTTATACCATTCTTCCCTTGTATGTGATGGATTGTTTTTCTGTGACTGTTTTGAGATTTTATTCTTTAACTTTGGTTTTAAGCAGTGTAATTATGATTTGCTTAGTGATGGTTTCTTTTAATATTTTTTCTGCTTTATTCTCTCCTGGGACTCTGCTTACTTGTATTTTTCTGCATGACATTGTACTACAGGTTACTAAAGTTCTGCTCATTTTTTTTCAATCTTTTTTCTCTTTCAGTCTGTTTTTTCTCTATTACCATATTATAAGTTCACTGACCCTGTCTTCTGCTGTCTTCAGTTTGCTGTTAAGCTCATTCAGTGAATGTTTAATTTCAGTATTATATTTTTTATTTCTGTAATTTCTACTTGGTTATTTTTCTTAGTTTCCATTTCTCTGCTGAGATTTACCTATCTGGTCATTTTTTATTTTTCTTTAAATCCTCAAACATGTTTTTAACAGGTACTTTGACTTTCTTGTCTACTTATTTTAAATATCAGGGTCATGTTGGGATCTGTTTCAATTGACTTTTTTTATTTCCTTGACTGTGCATCACATTTTTCTATCTTTTCGTGTGTGTGCGTGTGTGTGTGTGTGTGTGTGTGTGTGTGTGTGTGTGTGTGTGTGTTGTGTGCTGGCCATTGTAGATGATGTGTGTACAGTGTCTGGATTATGTTTTTTTTTTTTCTTTAAAGAGTGTTGACTTTTGTTTATAGAAGGCAGTGAATGCACTGCTAACTCTCCTCATTCCTCTCAAGGCTTGGTTTTAAGGCAGCTCTAGACTGATCCTTAACTCTACATTTCTCATCTGAGCAACAGAAAATAAATGGAGTTGCTGTTTTCTAGTTTCTCCAAGGATGGTCATGTACTAATATGACCTTCCTTGGAGAAGGTAATTTATTACATAAAGTGGGTGCCTTAGGGCCTTAGGGCTTAAGTCTCATGCTAGAACCTTGATTGAGAAAGTCCATTCTTGAGTGTGGTCTTTATTTCTAAGTGATGGCTTTACTGATGTCTGGTAAATGTCTGGGTTTTAACAAAGTCTTTTCTTCATGTAGGCTAGAAATCTGTCATCCTACTGTGTTATGTGACTTCTAGTATCTTCCTTCTGCTTTTGTTCCTATAGTAACTGTTCTCTACTAGGCCTCATACTCTGGGCATATGCAACTAGATATTTTATAGACCAAGACATGGGGTGCTTCCACCAGGCTTGTGAGGCTCCCTTTTAAATAGCTGTCTTCTCTTTAGTACCCTGCCCCTGAGGATTCTCTACTCCTAAGCTCAGTAGGATCTCTGTGTTCTCTTTGGCCTTTGTCTCCCTTTCATTGGTTAGGAAATTTAGCTCTGGCAGAGAGCCAGGGTGAATGTTAGTATATCTTGTATGTTTCCCTTCTGTCCGAGATTATGGATTTATAGTCCTTCTTGTTCTGCCTGTTGTCCAGTGCTTGGAAATAGTTGATGCATTTATTTTGTTCGTTGTTAATTTACAGTGTGGTTGGATTGTGTGGGACAAACCCGTAACCAGTTACATTGTCAGGGTGAGAGGTCGAGAATATAGGATTTATTTTGTGATCATGAAATTTGACCTACAGTTTGACCTAATGTACTACTAATAAACATTCTTCAACAGACTTTTAAATTGTTCTGAATTCTATTCCCGGTTAGATAAAATATGATGTGGCAATATTTTACAACTGGATGATGCATAAAGCCTATTGGCATTTCTCTCAGGATGTTTAATTTAGTGATTAATTTAGCCTGTCACTTTTTATGGATGTAACTTTTGTTAACTTTTGAGATGTTTAAAGAATAATATGATTTTTTAAGGGAGAAAGATAGTCATCCTTGAAAACTTTTGTATTACTTGGTGATAAGTTTTATGAAGAAAAATAAAGAATGAAAAAGAGTAATCTGTAGTTTAAAAGATGTTAAAGTTATATGAAATTTTTAAAAAATGGGCAAGGGTAAACTACAAAGCCTAAGGATGTACCCTTGAATGATAAACAGTAAGGAAATATAAGAAAATAATTGCTTTAAAATTCAAGGTTAGGTTCTTGTGGAGGAAAGAAGGGGGCCATAAAGTAACTACTTAGTTCCTTTCTTTTATGTGCTTTTTCCTATTCAATAAAAAGTTTAATTTTTATGTTCTTAATAAAAGGTTTAGACCACTGATCTGTAGAAGGGAGAGATTAACCGATTTTTCTCTCTCCTGGAGGTATACATATACAGTGTCTGGATTACGTTTATAGGTATACATATACCTCCAGGAGAGAGAAAAATCAGTAGACAAACTTATGCCTTCAGACATCCTAATGATGTAAGGATGGATTGAGTCTTAAAACCCTTGTATCTCCATTGTAATGGAGTTAATCTGGAGTGGAACTGGGAATGGGATATGAAGAAATGTGCCTTAATATAAAGAAGATTCCAAAGATAAACTTGGCCTGCTTCAAAATTTTGCTTAATTGTTTCATTTCAGTCTCATCTCCATGCCATTAAAACATATTGGAATAATAATGTAAGAGATTGAACTTGGTATGAATATGTAAGTTGTTAGAGAGTTAATACTGGTCAGCTTAATTAACTATAGGTTTGTTCTGCTTCCATGCTAGTGGACTTTATTTTTTCTATCCTTTAAATCCAGCTTCTATTGCTGATTCATGTTATTGATCACAAAGAGGATCAGGAAGCTCTGTATAAATCTTTCATCCCTATTTTTAAAAAGCTAAAAATGAAAGTAACTTACCTATTGGCAAAGACATTTATTTGGGAATGATGTTACTATAAGAGGTTCATTTTAATGCTTATTTTTTTAAAAAACATAATCCTCACTTGTTTAATGGCAGAAAATTACTATAAGTTTTTCTGTTTTGTTAACAGAATAAGTTTAAACGGGAAGAGAAAACAAATGGATGGAGAATAGACAAAGCATTCCGTAAGTATTAAGAGCTTTTTTACAACGGATCATTTGGAGATCCTAAAAAGCGACTAATCTTTTGTCTTTGGTTTCATCGTGTTTTAGATTTGTTTTGTCTTTATATTATCTTAGAAAGAATAAGATTGGAAACTTTTTTTAGCCTTGTGGGTCTGGCAGCTGATACAGGTTTATAGTCAGGGATTAGCTAAAACATCAAGAAGCAAGTGAGCAGAGTTCTGAGTTCAAGAAGTTACAGATGGATGAACATACCATTTCTAAGTGCTCATTATTCTGAGGGAGCTGTATTCAAGAAGGAGTTAATTGTTGCTGGAAGATACACTATAGATCAGCGGTCCCCACCCTTTCTGGCACCAGGGACTGGTGCTCCTATGAGAATCTAATGCCTGATGATCTGAGGTGGAGCTAAGGGCAGTGATGCTAGAGCTGGGGAGTGGCTGCAAATATTGATGAAGCTTCACTTGCTCACCTGCCACTCACCTCTTGCTGTGCGGCCCGATTCCTAACAGGTCGTGGACTGCTACCAGTCCACAGCCTGGGAGTTGAGGACTTCTGCTATAGATGATTACTTCCAGTGGTCATTCAGTTATTTAATCAATGTTATTAAGCACCTGCAACGTGTTAGTCACTGTTTAGGCATTGAGGATATAATGGGGAACAGATCAGATGAGAATCTTGCTTTTAGAGCCTTGAGTCTAATTGGGTGGGGGAGAGGATATGGTTTGTAAGCATGATAATTTCAGATAGTGATTAATTTTTCAGAAAAAGGAAAAAGAAGGAATTAGGTGGACGAATATATAGATTGGGTGGTCAGGGAAGTTCTATCAGAAGAGATGACATTTGAATTTAGACCTGATTTGAAGGAATGATGTATACCTTTCAGCTTCATTAAAATTAACAGTTTTTTTCTTCTCAAGTCCAGAGAAAGACATCAAGGGATCTGTAAAGAAAAACAGAGTTAAATGTCCTGTTTAAAGTAGTTACTATGTGTTTGGAAGATAATTATCAACGTTTCATGATTAGCAGATATATTCACTGTCTATTTGCTGTAGTACTAATCTTAGAAAAAGAAAATCTGTTTATATTTTTATTTTTAAAAAAAATTTTTTAGGCGAGGCAACCCTTGATTGACCTCACAGATTGCAAGGATCTTGTCAGCTTTCAATCCCTTATTTTTTTATTTTTTACGCCTATAGCACCTAGTCTTCCTAGGTGGTCTCCCATCCAAGTGCTAACCAAGCCTGACCCTGCTTAGCTTCCGAGATCAGATGGGATTGGGCTTGTTCAGGGTAGTGTGGCTGTAGACAGAAAAAAAAAAATCTGAAGAGAGGACTTAGGTCGTTCAGCATATATGTTTACTTTTTGAGTAAACACTAAGGTAGATGAATGGGCTCTATACCCAATGTTATATTGAGTCTTCAAGGAAACCACTTCCAGGAATGGCCCTTGGAAGATCTGGAAGATTGTGGTTCTCAACCTTCTTCATTTTAGAGTTGTGTCCTGAAATTTTTCATTATGTTTTACTCATTATAATCAGAAAATAATTTATAAATCTGTAAACCATCTTTGTGGGGTGCAGAAACATTGTTAAAACGATTATAGTAGATACCTTTACAATTCATTGATTTTTGTGCTTTGTAGTGAAAGTAAAAAAAAGAATAACCTAAATGGTGTTTTTTAGAACTTAAATTTTGAATCTCTCTGAGAACCTTTTACAGATTATTTTAGTTCTGTGTGTTTTAGAATCATCATTGTGGAAGGTCAGAACAGCTAAAGGCTGGGTCTACAATAAAATGGCCTTTAGGAATCCCAGATTTGGGCAAGGTTTCTTAGCGCTAATTTGTTTTTGTTTTGGCATATACCTCTTTTTCTGAGGCCTTCTTATGATCATCCTGTAATCAAACCATCTTGGAGCTTATGTACATAGAGCACCATTTTGTATTTATTCACTATATTTTAGAGTAGACATTAGGCAAAGATTTAACTCCTGTAGTGGATTTATTCCTGATTTGTTCACAGATTGCTCTTTCTGATAATAGTGTTCTTGATGGGTGTTTAGTGAGAGTGGTCCTGATTAATACTCATTTGCCTCCCTCTTTGCTGCTGTTTGGAAGAGTAGAGTTAATAATGAAAGGATGTGGTAAAGAGAGAGCATATGGTGGTACATAGGCTTTTGAGGACTTCTTGGTCCTAGGCTTTTTTAAAAGTTGATTTATAGTTTACACACAGTGTAATTTGTAGTTTGACTTTTGACAGCGGTGGTGTAACGACTACCCTAAACATGATATGGAACATTTTCATCATTCCAGAAAGGCCCGTTATTTCCCTTTTTAGTCAATCTCTGCTGCTATCCTGACCCAGGACCACCACTGTTTTTATTTGAATCATCGTAGATTAGCTTGTTTCAGAATGTCTTATTCATGGAATCATACAGAATGTACTCTTTTGTGTCTGGCTGCTTTTATTCATTGTGTTTTTGAGATTCACCTGTATTGTTGCTTTTATCAGTAGTTCTTTTTTTTAAAGACAAATAGTTTGTTTCTTCTTATTGCTCAGTTGTCTGTTGTATGACTGTACTATAGTTACTAGAGCTGCTTATTCATTCTCCTGCTGATAAGCCCATTTGCTTTTGATAGTATGATACTTTTTTAAAAAGCTTTAAAGTTTTGTCCTTTTTTAAAATAAAAATTTGAAGGTTCTTTTTTTTTTTTTAAACAGAGGAAAAGCGCCCTTTTGACTTCGATTTTTTTGCTCATTTGCTTCAGAAAGTTCTTGCTGAAGAAGAGAAAAGAAAACAAAAATCCATTAAAAATCAGATTTTAAAGGAGAAGAAATCCTCTAAACCACGGCAAAGTGTAAAAGGTATTTATTTTAAAAGGAAGTGTTTTATCTTACTTGATAGACTTGCAATATTGTCTCAAGTCTTTGAGCATTCATGTGTAGTTCAGATAGTTGAAATCATCGGGGCATCCAGTTAGAGGGAATTGCTTTTTCTTTAATCTTCCAGTTATCTGACATAAAACATCAGCTCCCTTTTAAATTTTATAATTGGTGTGGCTGGGTTATTTGAGAATTCTCTTGTATCTAGAGCATAGTTGTAGCTAATAAAAGAACATCAGAATTTTGGAATGTCATGTTTGGTTACTATTCATCTGTAAAACAAATCTGGCACAAATTTTTAATATTTAAGAAAATGGAAGGAATCTAATACTTTGAGGTTGTGACTAAATTGTATTGTTTGAGCATAACTTATTTCTGAGAGTTAATGTTGACTTGTATGAGGGAGAAAATTGTTGATATATAGTTGACTATTTGAACTCTAATCTATGAGGGCAGTATTTAGCTATAATCACATGATGTAAGGATTCTGGGAACTACAGGGATCCTTATATGTTAGCTAGTCTACATTGCAGCCCCTGTCTGTTTGTTTTAATTACCTAGAAATATCCCTGCAGATCTTAAGTCTCTTTTCCTAAGGTCTCACAGTGTTAGTAGTGGCAGAGGCAAGACTCAAATCTAGGACGAGGAGAGCCTGTTTTGTGGGTCCATAAGACCACCCCTAGGTTTGATTATTTGCTAGGAGGACTTATAGGATTTGGCATACAGTTGTAATATCAGCTGAGATTTATTACAGTAAAAGGATACAAAGCAAAATCAGCAAAGGGAAAATGCACATGGGTATAAGTCTAGGGGAACCCAGGTACAAGCTTTTATGAGTTCTCTCTCATTGGAGTCACAGAGAATGTCCTTAATTCTCCCATCAAGAAGTTGTGACGAGATATGTAAAAAGTTGTCTACCGGGAAAGCTTGTTAGAAACTCAGTGCCCAAGGTGGCTGGTCATGTAGACACCCTCTGCCTGGCATGTACCAGAATTCAAGACTCCCAGAAAGAAAATGTTTATTTAGCATAAACCACATTGTACCATTTAGGTACAGTGAGCCATTTTTGTCAGGCTGATTAGAACTCTCCTCAAACTTGAGTTCCCAGACACAGCCAAAGGGCCAGCCTTTTAAAGCAGACCTTTCAAAGGACAGTCTGTATTATGTTAATTTACTCTGTACAAAGCCAATCTAGAATTTCCTGGAGTATGGTACTTATATCTTTTTAAAAGTAGTATTTGTAACTGAAAAGTTACTTCACTCTTGAATCAACTTTTTTTTACTTATTATGCATAGCCCTAAGAGATTAAAATTGATATATTAATCTTGTGATTATCATGTTATAAGCGATAGCACAAGTAACTCACTATTTTATGTGAGAAATTTTTAAATATATTATTACAAGTGTCAGAATTTAAAAATTGCTGATGATTATTCAGATAGAGAATAAATCTAGTATTTTCTCAGTTTTAAAATCTTGTTTTGACTTTTTTTTAAACAAAAGTAAAGGACATTTTTATTATTTTTAAAGATTAGTTATTTTTAGAGATAACTAATCAACCATGGTTGTGAAGTTAAGTTTGCTTTTGGATTGGATGCTCTTTCCATGGTAATCTCTGTTTTTGGTTTTTATTTTTTGATAGAGTTGACTCTTAATACATCTTTAAAGAAAAGGCACTAGAAATTGTTTTAAAATATTTTTGTTAAAAGATTGTTTATTGAAAAAACAAATGATATAGGAAGTGAAATTCTTGGACTCCCTCAGCTACCCTGTCTTCAAATCAAAATCGTTAAATTTCCTGGGGATGACTATTACTAATTATCTTTCTATGTGTGTGTGTGTTTTAGAGTGTATGTACTTGTTTTTCTTTTGTAAAAATGAGATCATACTACATATTTTCTGCAAGTTAATTTTTTTTACGCAACAATATTTTTTTGAATCTGTTACATCACTACATATAAGCCTGCCTTGTTATTTACTGCATGAATTTTTATAGCATAACTTAGTTTTTCTCTGTTGGACATTTTATGTTGTCTTCAAAATTTTGCTCATGTAAGTAATGTTACAGAGGACATCCTCGAGTATTTATCTTCTCAATGTTTAAAAATTTTTCTGAAAGTTTTCTATATGTTTATAACCATTTCTGTAATTTTTCAGTGAAAAAAGTTGCCAGTGAAGGAGTGAGTGATGATCCAGATGAGTCTATGAGTGCTAAAATTTCGGACACAGAAGAAACTCAAAAGGATGCTCAGACAGTTAGACAACAGTCTCTGACTTTATCAGGACAGGATTCAGAACAAATTGCATTAGAACCAGACCTAACTCAAAAGAAAAGGAGAAGGAAGAATCAGGATGAAGCTGGTAAACAAGAAGTAAAAAATGTTCCTGGAAATGCCATTGTTCAGCCAGGTGCTTCTAAAGGAGAAAAACAGAAAAGTGAGTTTCTTACATATTTTAATAGTCTCTGTATTACTGAGAACATCTGTACAATAATAGGTGTGTGACAAATACTTTCTTTCTGGATAGTAGCAATTAATGCTTATTTATTGATTCTGTATTTATGTACTGTGTTAACCCTTTTATTTTTAATTTAGTAGAAAAGGTGTTTATTGTAAAAGTAACAGTGAAATGGGGAAATTTTTTTTCTGGTTTATCTCTAAGATGTGTTACCTCCTTTCTACTCCCATTAACAATGATTAGAAGTCACATCTGTATGCTGCAGGTTCTTGAATAACATTTTATTCAACATTTTGTTATAAAGTGATGAGGTGCTGTAGGAGCTTAACTCTTGTTTATATCAATTAGCCTGTGGTAAAATTGGTTTTGTTATATGTCATTTCACCTCAGTTCCAAGAACCTGTCAATGTTAAGTGGGTACTTACTGTAGTTAACTGTATATTGCTTATATCTGTTATAAAATCACAGGTTTTTATGTTACCTTTTCAAAGCACCTTTGGGAACCCACATAAGTTGTTCAATTTCTATAAAAGAGCTCCTGGATTAAGTATTCCTCCTATTTTTCATTTTTTAAACTTAGAATGCAGACATATTGATACTTATGAGTTGCTAGGGAAAGTCTTGGTCTCTTTCTTTAAGAGTTTATATATAGGTTACTTAAAGCAGATACTCAAGAGAGGAGAAAAAGATACTAGCAGACCAGAACAGCCTTTCTATAGGATTTAAATTTTATGTAGTTCAGCTTCACCAATATGATTTTAATAAATGAATCTTGATAGGTAGAATAGTATAATATGTAGGCATCACAATATTATGTTCTTTTGGACTTGCTATTAAAAACATTACATATAAAGCAAATTTGCTCAATAATTAAGAAATTGGAAGTTGAGCAGACCTTGGTTTAGATTCCAGCTCTTACTTTGCTAAGTATAGCCTTGGGCAAGTCACTTAAGATCTTTGAACTCAGATTCTTTTTCTCTGTGATGAGGTTAATATTAATACCTTTTGGTAGGCTTGTTTTGAGTATTAAATTAGATGTTCATCTAATGGACAGAGTTTCTGTCACTTAATGTGTACTCAATAAATGATAGCTATTACTGTGTTATTAATTATGACACTTCTGAAGGAGAATAGCCAAATGCATTTTAAGTTTCCTAACTAGACACATATACAAGTTGATTTAATCACTTAAAATTTAAGCTAGATAAAAGGAGGATGCTACAAACTGAGAAAATTTGGCTGATCCTCAAAATACAGTTGTAAGTTGATTTTTCGTTAATGTTCTAAAAATATCTGTCCCTTACCTTAGGAACTTGAATGTTGAATGGATTACTGATTTATAAGAAAAGATAGTTATATGTAAATTCATTTTTGATTTAAAATATAGATGTTTTAGCTGTCATTTTTTAGAGTAATGTGCATTTTATGTTCATAGATAAATGTCAGTCTTCAAGGCCAGAGATAAATAAAGATGAAGGTAATAAGGAACAGAAGCTTTCCTGTGTACAAAACATAGATGACATTGAAGATTTATCATCTAGTGATGAAGTTGAGGAAAAAACTGACCCTATCCTTTCATCAAGGTATTTTATGTCTTTCCTGACTTTGTCTGCATCTATTGTCAGTTACTCAGAGAGGAGTGTTAAGTCTCCAGCTGTAATTATGAATTGGCTTGTTTCTCTTTTCAGTTGCATTTGTTTTTCCTTATGTATTTTCAAGTTCTGTTGTTAGGTGCATTCATATCAAAGATTGTTGTATCTTGGTGAAATCACTCTTTTATCATTTGTGTGATATTCTGGTATTGCCCTTTGTTCTGATGCTTACCTCGCCACTACAGCTTTCTTGTGATAGTGTTTGCATGGGTTTATAATTTTCTATAAGGATTTTCTCTCTGCTTTCGATTTTTAGCAGTTTGAATGTGCTATATCTTGCTGAGTTTTTTTGGTTGTTGTCCTTTTTAAATTGTGAAAAACATAATATGAGATCTGTCCTAACACAATTTCAAGTGTACAGTACAGTATTGTTATCTACAAGCACAACGTTGTACAGCAGTTGTCTAGAACTTTTTCATGTTGTGTGACTAAAATTCTGTATCCATTGAACAGCAACTCCTTGTTTTCTTTTTAGCTCAGCCCCTGGCAACCACCATTCTACTTTGTTTCTATGAGTTTGATTACTTTAGACACCTCATATAAGTGGAATCATGCAATATTTATCCCTCTGTAACTGGTTTATTTCACTTAGCCTAATGTTTTTAAGGTTCATCCATGTTGTAGCATATGACAGGATTTCCTGCTCTCATTTTTTTTTTTTTAATTATTATTATTACTTATGCCTATAGCACCTGGTCTTCCTAGGTGGTCTCCCATTCAAGTACTAACTAGGCCCAACTCTGCTTAGCTTCTGAGATCAGACATTGGGCTTGTTCAGGGTGGCATGGCCGTAGACTGTGGACCATGGCTCCACTGGGGCATGAACCCGGGACCTTCTGCGTGTAAAGCAGATATGCTAACCGCTACACTATGGAACTACGTCCTCCTCTTTTTTTTAATGGATGAACAATACTCCATTCTGTGTATATATCACTTTTTAAAATTTTTTATTTTTTAAGTAGAGTTGACAGTATTAATTTAAATTAGTTTACAGATTTACAGCATAGTGATTAGATATTTATATAATTTACGAAGTTATCCCTGATTAGTCTAGTACCCACCTGACACCATACATAGTTATTACAATATTATTGACTATTCCCTATGCTGTACTTCACATCCCCGTGACTGTTTTGTAACTACCAATTTGTACTTCTTAATCCCTTTACCTTTTTCACCCTGCCCCCGCAGTCTGGCAGTCACCAGTTTATTCTCTGTATCTGTGAATCTGTTTTCATTTTTATTCATTTATTTTGTTCCTTAAATTCCACATACAAGTGTAATCATATGGTATGTCTTTCTCTGTCTGACTTAGTTAGTCCATCCATGTCATTGCAAATGGTAATATTTCATTTTTTATAGCTGAGTAATATTTCACTGTACATATGTACCACATCATCTTTATCCAGTCATCTATTGATAGACGTTTAGGTTGCTCCCATTATCTTGGCTATTGTAAATAGCGCTGCACACTGCAGTGAATTAAGGGTGCATATATCTTTTTGAATTAGTGTTTTGGTTTTCTTCAGATAAACACCCAGAAATGGAATTACTGGGTCATAAGGTAGTTATTTAGTCTCATGTAGAAAAATATACATATACACATGTGCCAATTTATTCATACAGTTCAGAATGTTTATAGTTTCTTTGAAGCTGAGCCATGGATGTCTAAGTCTTAACTTCCTAGGTGGCAGACTTCTAAATTGTGACTTCAGAGATACAACTCATTTCATAAATTACACACAAAACACTACTGATTACTTTTTCTAATTTGAGGGAAACAACCCTGTAATGACAGTTGAAATCTCATCTGGATTTATAAAAGGGCAAGCTGATTCTATTTTAAAGTTGTATAAACAAGAGCAAAGGGTCGTTAATGGTAAAGACAATTTTGAAAAACAACTCTGGAGAAGAAATGTATTAAGACTTCTAGAGCCGAAGTAATTTAAAGCAGTATGGTACTGGTGATTACTGGTGGTACAGGGACAGACAAGTTGACTCAGAGGAACTGAATGCAAAGTGTAAGAAGAGATTTGAAATTTGATATATGGCAGAGATAGCATTAGAAATTAGTGGGCGAAGACTGAACTAACTATTCATTAGATGCTATTGAGATAGGAAAAATATGTTAGATCCCTATTTCACCCTACACACCAACTTCCTGATAGATTAAAGATTACATTTGTATAATGCAGATCTTTAAAACTTCCAGAAGAGAATGTGTGAAAATATCTTTGCAATGTCAGGAATTTTTTAAGACACGAAAAGCACAAACTTTAAAAAATAAAATTAATAAATTTGCAGTAAAACTAAATACTTCTGTTGATAAAAGATTCCATAAAGAAAGTAACATATAACCAAAAAAGAACAAAGAGCTCTTACTAATGAGTTGGGGAAATTCAGTAGAAAAGAATGAGTGAAAAAAAAGTATAGCTAAATGTGAATATGTGTTGAAATTGAATGCTAGTTGGTATATGGCCATAGTTTATATTATTGCTAGTTGAAATACTTCATAATACAACAGTTCTTTCTTTGCATGGTACTCTGCTAGCTGAAACTTGTGCTATTGGAATGATGTCCTCGATTTACAGGACTTTTAATTTACACAGTAAACATCTATGCCAAGCAAAGACTGCCTGTAGAAAATCTTAACGACAGATAATTCTTAAATGTTGTGATTTTACACATATATTTGATTTGTGAACCCCATCTAATTAAGAGGTTTTTTTTAGTGACTTTTTGAGTGCTTTCCTAAGCTTGTTAATTTATGGTGGCTGCTTTCTTTGAAGAAACAGTTTTTAATAACATGGTATAAAAAGGATCATAGAAAAGCTAAAATATCCATTTCGATTATTCCATGATAGGAAGGATTATATTCCAAAGTGTTCATTTTGTATACAGTATTTACAAATTTTTTAAAAATAATTCGTATAAAATATGCATTATTAAGAATTCTTTTTCCCTGATATATTTTCATTTCCTTAGTAGTCAGTCAGATGCCATGTCAGTAGCAACTGAGATTTCGGAATCAAGCACTTCAGATTTGCATTCATTGGAAGTCGGAATTAGAGCATTGTGTGAGGTGAATAATGCTGAGACTAGTTGCACAGAAGAAAGAACTGTTGACTTAAAAACTAAATCACTGTAAGTATTTTACATGGTAGGATTTTAAAATTTATTTTCAAAATTTCAATTTCTTATTTAGAAATGATAATAACATTGCTTCCTTTAGGGATTAGAAAGGGGCTGTAGGCCATTTAATATGTAATTGTACTGTGGTTTGAGTGTGACCACAGTACAGAAAGAGTCTCTTTTTATCATTACAGAAAGAGTCTCTTTCATATAGTATGTATTATAGTGATAGGAGTTTTAGCAAAGTGGTAACTTATGAAATTCTGAAATAATTTAGAAGCCCAAATACTTGCTATAAGATTTTATTTTTACTTAGTTTGAGTTATTTTTCATGCCTGTTGTCAAAGTAGTAGATTTTGATATTGATGACTTTAAAGAAATTATGTTTTTTGGTATGCAGATACTGGTTAAATTATTACCTTCACAAAAAACCAAATAAAAGGACCACAAGAATTTCCCCCTTTGAAGAGATGTCTCAAAAATTTAGACTTCTTTTTTGTCTCCCTTATAATTCCACATACGACCTAAAAACTATTCAGTTTATGAATTATTTATTTTCCAAAAAGCAAAGTCGCATTGAGAATCCACCTTATTTTTTAAATAAAAATTTACATTAGTTTTTAGAATAGGCAACATTTTTATGGGTCAAATGTCTAAAAGTATAAAAAGATAGTGAAATATCACTCCCACTATGTCTCTATTCACTCTAACCAGTAACAAGTGATATTTTTTATATTCTTTCATAGATTTTTAAAAAGAATATTAAAGCTAATATATATATGTATATATTTTTGCTCTTTTAAATACCTAATGGTAGCATCCTATTCATATCACTTTGCAATTTTTTGTTTTATGTCTTTATATCTTTACATAAAGACCTTCCTTATTCATTTTATAGCTGCATAGTGTTCTGTTGTATAGTGTTCAGTTTATATCCTCAGTGACCTATTGATGGCTATATAGATTGTTTTTACAAACAATACTTAAATCTTACACCGCCATCCTTTCATCAGTATGAGAGTATATTTGTAGGGTAAGTTCCTAAAAATGGAAATACTTGCTTCAAGGATATATATGTATGTGTATGAGTGTGTATGTATACATTTATACATTTATGATTTTGATAGATACTGCCAAAATACTGTCCATAAAGTTATACTAGTTTATGTTTCCACCAACAATGTAAGAAAGCACCTGTCTTCCTTACCAACAAACAATGTTATCAAACTTGGAATTTTGCCAGTTCTTGATAGATCATAAAATAACATATCAGTATAGCATCTCCACCCTATTCTTCTGTTTTTGGCAGGAGTATATAATTATTTTATTTCGCTTAGTTTTTTATTTTAACATTTTCTAATGTAAAGAAAAGTAAAAAGAATAGAACTGAATATCTGTATATAATTTTTACTTAGATTCTCTGATTCTTAATGTCTTGTCATGCTTGTGCTTGCTTGCACTGTTTCTTTAATTTTAACTCGTACTTTTCTTATTGGGAATTAAATTGAGCATCTCTTGACATTTAAACCCGTTTTTATTTATTTATTTATTTATTTATTTATTTATTTATTTATAGTCATACATATCCTTTATCCAGTTTTTTAATGAGTTATTAATGATATTTCGTACGAGTTCTTTATATTTTAGGGAGGTTAGGCTGTGGTATGAGTTGCAAAACATGCTTTCTTGGTTTGCAGTTTAACTACTGACTTAGTTAGGTTTTGGTCATGTAAAATTTTTAATTTTTATGTTAGTTTTCTCAGTTTTTTTTTTTTTTCTTTTATGGCTCAAGCATTTAATCAAATTTTAGAAGGTCTTATCCACCTTAAGATTATAAAATAATACATACGTGATTTCTTTATGGTTTCATTTAAATCTTATTCATTTGGAATATATTTTGAGTACAGTGCAAGGAATGGAGCTAATTTTATTCCACATTGTTACCAGTTTTTTCATCACCATTTATTTAATATTTATTTTTAAGACTATTATTTTGTGTTTCATCCTCATCGTTTTGAAATGTTACCTTTGTTGTATACTAAAATCATGTCTTTCAGTTTTCTTTTGTTTCATTTATATGCTTATATCAATACTACAGTGTTTTAATTATTGATGCTAAGTAGTATATTTTTAATATCTGATAGAACAAGTTAATTACTTCCTTATTGTTCTTTTTCAGTTTTCTTTGCTACTCTTACCATAAGTAAACTTAAGAGTTCTTTTCTGGCTCCAAGTGGATTTTTAAAGAATTTCTCCACATTTAATTTAATATGCCTGAATGATGGTGCAATTTAAATAATGTTAATTTTTTAGGGAAACTGATCAAACAGAAAATGTTAAACTGATGGCGAGAGGACGACTCCAGAGGCCTAAACCCAATTTATCAAGGGCTCTTGGGAAGAAATCAGTTCTTCCACAAGGTAAAGCATGTGCAGAGAGCAAGAGTTTACATCTAGAAACTTCAGTTGAAAAGGTATGGAGTAAGAGACTTTATGGAAATTAAAATTATAAAAATTTTCCCTAAATAGTTGGGAATAAAAATGTTTAGTTCTAATTACCAACTAATGTTATCAAAACTCAAAGATATAGGAACATATACATTAATAATTTGTCTTACTAGTCTCTTGTTTATGCATTTTTTTAGGACATAGGACGAATTTCAAACATACTTGTTAATGACCAATCTATCTCTTCTTTAAATATGTAAAATTTTTATTCAAAATATTTCTTAAACCAGCTATACATAAAATTTTATCCACAGTCCTTTCATTTAAACACAGATACTCACCTTCCTCTGTTATTTATAAATTTTCTTTTTATGTATGTAAACATTGTGTCATTTTAATTATAACATATAGAAAATTTAAAACTTCTTTCTCTGTTCATTTCTACTTTCTTGGAGTTAGTTGATTTTTTAAATTATTGCATCAGGTTAACATATTGTTAATTTACCTCACCATTTTTCCAGTGGTGGATGTTTAGGTTATTTCTTTTTTTTTTTTAAACTCTTGAAATAAAAGCGAACAATTTTGTAAATAGAGTTTTCTTGATGATAAGGCAAAGGATAAATTTCCAGAGGTGGTGGAATTGATGGGTCAAGGTATTTTTAATATTTTTATGGCTGTTGTTAAACACTGTCAAACTGACAGTCAAAAAAATGAATTTCTTTACATTGCTACAGCATTAAATGAATCTTCTTGTTTCCTTATATTCCTACCAGGACAATATTATTATAAATTTTTAACTTTTGCTAAAGTATTTTTTAAAAATGTTAGTCTGCCTTTTTTTTTCTTATGTGAAATATCTTTTTATCATACTTTGTATACTATAATTAGAGTATTTTAATATTACTAGAAAGTTGGGAAAATACAGATTCAAGTAAAAATTAAAAAAACTGCTTGTAATTTCTTTATCCAGATGCAGTCAGCATTTTTACATAGAATCCTTTCAGCTTTTACAAAATTTAGTAGTCAGTTTTATATCCTTCTTTGGTACATAACATTTTATAAATATTTTTTCATATCATTAAAAATATTTTGGAAAACATGGTTTTTAGTGACTATAATATTCTGTCAATGGGTATAATTGAATTTATTGAACCATTTACTAATTATTGAATATTTTGTCTGTTTACAGTGTTTGCTATTTTACATAAAGTTTCAGTGGACATCATTGTACTTAAATCTTTGCCTAAATATTTTCTTAGACTAGAGACTTAGAAATCATCTTCCTGGGTCAAAGAATATGAATATTTTTAAGGCTCTCGATTCATATTGGCAAAAGGCTTTCCAGAAAGGATATACCTATTTGTGCTGTTGTCAGTAATCTATGAGATTATATGTTTTAGAATACTTTCATCTGTATGTATGATTTAAAAATTTTCTTCTACTTGAAAGTACAAAAGATTTTATTGTTTTAATTTCCATTGATTATTACAAAGTTTGAACTTTTTTATGTTAAGTAGATTAAATGTGAAAAATTGAATTCATAGACTCACATGGAAAAGGATAAAGTGAATACATTTGACGTTTCTGGAATGGAGAATACACAGAGAGAGAACTCAGAAGCTGATTCTGTATCTAAGTAAGTATTTAGAAGTAGAATAAAAATAGTGATTCTTAGGGGAATGAGTTAGCAATTGAGTTAGCAATTACATTTCTTCCTCAGCTTGTTAACAGAGTCTTCTGAGATAAATTTATGGTTAAGATATATTTTTCTGGTTAATTTTATTCATAGCAAGGGGTTTCAAAATGGGATATTTAACTTTCAGTGGAGATCTAGAATAGGTCTTGCTTCAGTATGAATCTGAACCAGTGGCTTTGCATAGTGCATTTATGCCATAATCTGTTTCCATCCCCTGGAGGTGTATATTACACAGTAGTATCTTGAATGGGGAATAGTATTACATGCTTATCAGTTGCAGATTTTTCCAATTTTGTGATGAAAATTTGATTTGAAAAATTTTTTATACTCAGGCCTCCAGGTTTATGTCTGTTCCAAAGAGTTAAGATGTAGAAGTATGATTATCTTTGAAGAGGTTCTTGAGGACACTTGCGAATTATTTTGTTACAAATGGTTTATTTATTCCTAACTGGGAGAAGGGAATATTAAAAACAAGCAAGTATGTGATTCAGAATAACCATCAATTTTACCCTTTGTAATTCTAGTTTGAGTGAAAAAATATGTCTGCAGGAAGATGATCAACCAAAGGCTTTCAGACCTGCACGACTAATGAGGGGCCGATTTCAAAGGCCAAAGCCAAATGTAGGTAAAGCTGCTGAAAGAAGAGAAATTCTTACATCACAGGAAGAAAGTGGGGCCAATGTAGAAAAGAATGAAAACGAATTCTATGTAAGTACTGATTCCTCCCAATTTTTTTTAAGTACATATAACTCCTTTTTAAACAGTAGTACTATACAGTTGTGAACATTGTTCATTAAATATAAGGCCAAAATCTGTCATAGCCAGCAGCTTTGCTAATTGTAAAGCCATTTAACTCTCAGCTCTCTGAATTTTGAGCATTTATGTGATGGGTCATCAGCTTTTACCTTCACTCTTCACTCAAATTTGGACTTTCTTTCCCTCATTACTCAGCAGGTATTTGAATTATCCTTCTCTTTTGAAAATAATAACTGTGAATTTTTACACTGGCTTACATAAAATGTTAATAATGCCTTACTAAAATTCTAAGAACCAAGATTATGGATTTTAGATTATTTACGTAATAACTCATCTTCGTGATAAGTTGGCATAATTTGAGATTTGAATTTTTTTGTTATAGTTCCCAAGGTCTATAATGTGATTATAATAATAAGAAGGATTCAGAAAGATAGAGCCTAGGGGATTACTCTTAAAGATGAGATTGAAGCAGTTACTTGTTTTCTAATTGGGAAGAAAATGGATGGAGGCTTTGAGATGAGGTTAAATGTGTGGCTTGTGAAATTTTCTAAGATAACAAAAAAATTTTTAATGTCCCTTGAATATAATTTTATAATTTTGAAATGTTTATCATTTTCTTACCACTCAAATTGGACAAAATGCAATCTTTTACAAATGGTTGTTTCATTTTGAAACTTAAAACTTTTAAAAATATGTTTGTTATTAAGACTCCTGAACAAATAGAAGATCAATCATGTAAAAATTTTGAGTGTGGAGATATCACATCACAATCTGAAAAAAAAGATACTTTTTTCCAAAATGTGCAGCTGGATGAGCCCAAGGCTCTTAATGAATGTCTAAGGTAAGCCTCATTGATTATATAATTTTTGCATTTTATATGAAGTTTTAAAAATTGTCAGTCATTTAAAAAAATCAGAATTGATCTGTTTTCTGTATATCAAGTTATGTAATATTTATAAAAATAATTTCATTTTTCAAGGTGATTATCTCATAGCCTTAATGATAATTTCTCAGTTATGGGTGAATTGAAGAGCTACTCATAGACCTTGAGTTAACATGGATAGCATTATCACTTAACATGCATATTAAATTAGATGTCTGTGTCCAAATTTGAAAACGCTATTTATTATTTTTTTCTTTGGGATTAGATTGCTCACATATTGCCTTTATTCAAGGTTTACATAAGTTTTTTGTAAAACACATATATAAAAATCTATACTTCTCATAGCCAAAGCTCTTTATATTTGTTATTTCCCTTGCGGAGGGTACCAAACCATATTAATGAAATTATTAGTATACTTAAGATTTTTTTTTCTTTTGGGAATATTTAATATGTACAAAAGCACATTTAACAGAATAATGGATTCCCATATACCTATTGTCTAGTTTCAACAATTAATATACATATATCTTTTCCCCTCTTTAATCCCCCCACCCCACTTCCAACTCTGACCTATGGATGTTGCCGTTTCCCTTTTTTTAAGAACTGGATCTCTGAAGGCATTGTGTCTCCTCCCACACGCTCGCGGCATCCACCGGGGGTACCCGGGGCCTGGCGCACCCAGGGTATGGTCCGTGGCTTCACCTGGGGCACGAACCCAGGACCTTCTGCGTGTAAAGCAGACGTGCTAACCACTGCACTATGGAGCCACCCCAATATCATTTTCAATCTTTACATTTAGAGTCTGGCCTAGTCTGTACTTTCTTATAGCTGTATTAGGCTGTTTAAATAGTAGCTAACCTGAGAGTGAAATCTGGGCTTTCTGAACTATTTTAAAGATCTTTATTAGAAGACAGGAAAAGTCCTTTATTCATTGCTCTATTCTTTTGCTTCTTACTTCCCTCCATACACCCACTTCCCCCACCCCCAAACTATTTTACTGTTCTGCCACAGAATCTCTGGGTAGAATCCTATACAACAACATTACTTGTTACACTTTTCTAATACAGGTATTAGTTACGGATATGTGACAGTTTAGGTTTTTTGTTTATATATATATTTTTCAGTTTAAGTCAGACTCCATTTAATAGTTCATGTGGCTTGGTAGAAAATTAGGACTTTCCCTAAGTGGTCATTGGGTTTTAAAATCCTGATGGATGCTGTTTAGAACTAATAACCAGTTTGATCTCAACGACTTTTCCTTTCCAAGGCATAGTCCTTTCTGTTTTATCATATGATCTTTCTGGTCTTTGAATCTCTAACATCCTTAAAAACAATTCTAAGATTCTGTGTTTTATCATATCATATGCCTTTTTATATCTAATAATAGGCAGTTTTCCTTTGTTTCCACTGTGAACTGTTCATGATGCTGTGTAAGTGAAAGAGAAAATAGAGAAAGAGACTCAGATGAAGAATGCTTAAAAATCCCACTTGATTAAATTAGCAAATATGTTTTGAAACTTCATTCTGTAGGCTAATTTTGCATCCTGTGTACTTCATATAAATATTTTGAGGTTAGTGTCATGATTAGTGAATTATTTTATGGAGATTTATAAACATTTTATTTTATAGATACTTTAACTCTATATTTTAGGAAAACACATGCGTGGACCAGGGTGCAAATTTATAGTTTCGTGCACATTCCTGCTCCTGTCTTCTCCAATTGTGATCTTTTTTCTTTGCTTTTTTCCTTAAATTCTGTGATCTGAAGAGACAGTTACGGATCTATTACATGTTTTAAGTTGAGAAATAATCTACTTCAATTAGAACTAGATTTCTAATCTCAGATAATTTCAGGTAATTATGCAGCTGATATAAGCTCTATGAAAGGTCTGTCTTGTTCATTGTATTCCCAGTTCCTAGCATATGCCTTCTTGACATGTAATAGGTGATTTGAACTATTTGTTGATTGATTGTTCATGAACTCAAAGTTTAAAGTGTTTATTATTTCTCCATAAAAGTTAAACTTGTCAAAGTCCTTTTGTTACTTAGAGACAATCTAAGCACATAGAATATAATTATAACATTGCATATTTGTATCTTAAGGTCTCAATTGATATTGAAATAACGAAATTATTAATAAAAGCTTTGATTAAAACATTTGTATGTTTTAAGAATATGCTAGTGTTTAAAACGTGGCTTTATAAAGACGGTTTACTTCCCATGATAACCAAACCAATATTGCTAGCACAGAAACCTCACTAAAAGCTAGATATTTTTGGATAGAAATGAAAAGTATCATAAGTCAGAAAACAGAATGAAATCCACTGAGGACTAATCAAATTAAATTTCCTTTATTGATTTTGCATTGAACGTTATCAATTACTGATAGGTATAAAACATCTCAGTTATGTAAACAAGTACAATTTGAAAAGCAGTCTTGTTACTAAGGACCTGTCTTGTGTTATCAAAAATTGCATTATGAAAAACTTGTTTCAATGAAGAAAGATAAATTAGGACCTAGACAAGTTCAAACAAACAATAGCATAGTTTTTGATCTTTTTTTTCTAAGCTATTAAGTGTATACACTTGTTTAGACTAATATTGCTGAATAAATCAAGTGTTTCATTTGATCTAGCTTTTGCCTGAGATTAATGACCATTCTTAACCAATTACTAATAGCTCTTTCATTCACTTGTGTATTTTTATCGATTTTGCCAGCTTGTTCTGTGATAAAACACAAACCGAGGTGCTGCTGTTTTTCTGGAGAATGATGTGATTGTTGTGTGCCTAATAACATTCAGCAAACTGTGAAATACTGTTTATTTAATCTTTCCTTTTATTCCCAATTTGTATTATGAAATCACAGCTCTTAGAATTTCTGTCTAGATAGCAAATCTCATTTTTAATTGTTTTCAAAAAGCGAGGAGGCATGGACCTAGTTCTTAGTCATAAGGCTCTATCTTATTCAGATCATGCCTCCATCCAGCTGTTTAAGATGCCAGTTAAGCCTGGCCATATAAATGACTTCGTTAACTCTTATGACAAGGTATATATGTCTGTGTAAAGGATAATAGGGACAGAGTGTAGAAATAGTATACACAAATTGAGATAGTTCCAATGTAAAGGACTAGAGTCTTTCTCAGCCATTATTTGGCGAGGATGGTGTAGATGACAATTAGGAAGAAACTATTCAGGATCAGTTGGCGGCTGCTCTAATGACCTTACTGATGAGTTTCTCTTTAAACATGTCTCTATATAAATAGATATATTTAATTGTTTTAAAATTTTACCATAATTTCAAAAGATGAAAATTTTTTTCTCTCTTTTAATTTTTAAATTTTGCCCTGATATTCCCGGGGCACCCTTAATTTGTTTGTTTGTTTGTTTCTCGTGTTTTACGAATGATTGCCCAATCATCTCTAACTAGCAGTCTGGTTTAAAATTTGTCTTTTTTTTTTTTTTATATATAGTATTCAAAAGGATAATAAAACAGATAAACAAGTTCCAGTTCTAAAGAATCAATTTCAGAAACTAAAGCCAAATATAGGAAGAGAACCTGGAAGAAAAGACATTTTTTCAAATGAAGACATACCAGAGGAGATTCTTGCCTCTGGGGAAGAGACAGCAGCAAGACTGGAATCCTCACCAAAGGAGAAGGTACTAGTGGAGGCTAATACTAAGGAAATGGTGTCAGAGTTAAAAGAAACAGGAAGAAGAGACATCTCTCCTAAAGAGAAGGTACTAGAAATGATCGACGTCACTGTGGAAATGGAGACAGATTTGAAGGAAACTGGAAGAGAGATTTCCCCAAGGGAGAAGATATTAGAGATGTCTAATGCCACTGAGGAAAGAGAGGCATATTTGGAAGAAACCAGAAGAAAAGAAATATCCCTACAAAACAATGCCCCAGAAGAGGTCAACACTGTAAGTGACTTAGAGATAGATTTGAAGGAAACTAGAAGGGGGATTTCCCCAAGGGAGACGATATCACAGGTAACTAATGCCACCGAGGAAAGAGAAACAGATTTGGAAGAAACCAGAAGAGAAATATCCCTACAAAAAAATGCCCCAGAGGAGGTCAACACCGTAGGAGACTTGGAGCTAGGTTTGAAAGAAACTGGAAGGGAGGTTTCTCCAAGGGAGAAATTACCAGAGGTGACTGATGCTACTGAGGAAAGAGAGACAAATTTGGAAGAAACCAGAAGAGAAATATCCCTACAGAAAAATGCTTCAGTGGGAGTCAACACCGTAGGAGACTTGGAGCTAGGTTTGAAAGAAACTGGAAGGGAAGTTTCTCCAAGGGAAAAGATAACAGAGGTGACTGATATTACTGAAGAAAGAGAGGCAAATTTGGAAGAAACCGAAAGAAGAAAAATATCCACACAAGAAAAGGCCCCAGAGGTTAAAACTATAAGTAAAACAGAGACAGATTTGAAAAAAATTGAAAAAGAAATTTCTCTAAGGGAAAAAGTACTAGTGGAGATCTGTGCCATGGGAGAAAGTGAGATTAATTTGAAAGAAATTGGGAAAAGAGACATTTCCCTGATGGAAAAGGTATCAGGAAAGATGACAGTCATTGAGGAAACAAAGGCAGATTTGAAAGAAACTGGAAGAAAAATTTCCTTGAAAAGTGGATCAGAAGAGATGAATGTTACGGAGAAAATGGTAGCAGATTTGAAGAACACCGGAAAACATGACATTTCTCTAAGGGAAAATGAACCAAAGGAGACAGAGACCTCAAGACAAACTATGACAGATTTAATGCAGAGCAGTAGTGGCGACTGCAGCACTATGCCTTCACTAAATGCTAAAGTATGTATTTTTCTGTCCTTTAAAAATTTTTTTGAATACTCCTTCAGAGAAACATTATCAGAATAATTCCATGATTATTGTCCTTAAGTCCAACGGTTTTTAAAACTTGTAAAGCCTAAATTTTTTCCCAGCCCTAAATTCTATGGACCTTAAAGAAACTATATATTTAAAAAAAAAAATAATTAAAATTTTTTTATCGTGGAAAAGTTACTATTCTTATTATCAATTTGAAGTTACTTTGTTAGATAAAGGGAATATAGGAAATTGAACTGATTTGTGCTTACTCTAGTATGAATATATATCGGTATTATTTTTTTGACCACGTCTACCAGTTTTTCTTTTTTTCCTGCCCCACCCCACTTTACTCCACTTTTAAAAGTTCTTTGTATTAAAAATTTTCAGTTACTTGAAGTTCATTCTATTCTAACATTTTCAAAGACTTTTATTCTAATTTTTTTTCCTTTGGAAAGGTGATAATGGCATTTGTGGTTTGGAAAAATTATACAATATAAAAAGTTTCTTGAATTTTGTGTTTTAATGTTTAAAATTAAATTTTATTTTATTTAAAAATGAAAACTTCCAGATTTTTAAGGAAACGTGTTTAGAATGTAGTAGATTTTGTTTGCAGTGCATAAAATGCTTAAGGAATCTCATATATGTGCTGATTTACTGTGACTATTCTTCCAGAACATTAGCAGTGAAGGACTTTCCATGGTGCATACATTTGTAGAAGAAAAAAGAAATTCTGAAAAGGAAGTATCAGGTCAGTTGAGTCGTTTGAAGACTTCTGAACATGATAAAACAGAAGACCAGGGGACACGATCTCCAGATGTTCCAGAGCAGTTTTCAGATGTGAATTTAAGGTACAAGTATATAGGTCTGTGTGCTTTTAAAGAAAAGGCGCATGAAGTTATATTTACAGATTATGTTAAATTAAGTGAGGTTTTAAGACACCATATCAATAGCATAATGTTAGAGATTTTAAGCTAGTTTTGAGAAGACTGGGAGAGAGGATGGAGGTCATTCTGACAGTTGATCGTGAAAGCTACTAACATACAGAATTATATGTAACACAAACTCCTAAGTTGATACGGGTGTGACAAACCGGTGCTTTCTTTGTGCAAAGATGATATAATTTCTAGGCTTATATCTGGATTGTACTACTCATGTTTTTCAGGATCTACCAAGTAGCCTGATTTGTTTTCCTGTTAACAATTAGAATTAAATGTTTACTGCTAATCTCTAAGGTTGTCACAAGACTCTGCTCTCACTGCCCTTTCAGTTCATTCTAAAGCTTGATAATCCTTGTTCCAAAAGCAGATGTCTTCCTCAAGAACAGAAGCCATTTGAAGTTAAGCCAGCACCTTTTGTGAGAAGTCGATTAAAAAGACCAAAGCCAAACTTATCAAGAGCAGCTTTAAAGAGAGAGACTGTGGAAGCAGAAAAATATGTACCTGGGAAGAAATTGGAAATGGATAAAACAGAGACTATTGTGATACAACAGGATGATGAACAAATGAATACTCTCCCTTCTCAGCACGTGAGTGATATTTAAAATGGAAGTTTTTTATTTTAGTTATTATTTTTACTTAAATACCTAGAATTAATATTTCACAAATATTTCTTCATATAATTTTTATTGCATGTGATATTGTTGTAGCTGTACTTAATGTGCCTCATTGTTCCATGTGGTTTGTGTAAGAATCTCACATCTCTCTTGATGGGCAAGTGTGTCATGGGAAGGAATTTAAGAGGCCTGGGTTCTAGTTTATTTGCTATGTGACCATAGCCAAATGATGCAGGCAGTTACTTTATAGGAAAAATGAGAATGATAATCTTTTTTATTTCACTCTTGTGAAGATGAAATAAAAAGTTTTATATGAGTTAAAGGAATATTTTATTTACTTGGTCCATAACAGATTAAGATTATGTGATGTAGCATCAAAAGTGTTGAAATAAAATGTTAACACTAATAACACTCATAAATTGAGTGTTCTAAACATATACTTTTTTGAATTAAAAATTTTATTTTACATCTTAAAAAATCTGAGTTCTTATTGTGCTTGAATGGTTGTACTTTTTTCTTCTAATCTTATATTTAAGAAAGGTAAATCACATTTTATTGATTATTTTTTCTGATTATAAAAATTTTGAATTAGAAAAATTATATAATCTAAAAAGTGAAAATCCTTTATAAGGTCCCATATCTCCCTTCCAAGTTAATCATGGAGCAGTTTTGAATATATCCACCTAGATTTGCCTGTATAGATATCTATTTATATAAATTATAATGTGAAGTTATTTACATTCTTTTACAAAAATGACATTATATCTTGCCTTCTCATTTTTTCACTTAACACAATATTGCGAACATCTTTTTGGGTCAGTATATATAAATTTATCTTGGCTTTGTACTGTTGCATTATAAGGAAATTATAATTTATTTGTCTTGTTTCCAACTTTTTGTTTTTTCTTTTTCTTGCTTTTTTTTTGGGAGGCAGTAGTATTGCTATGATAAATAGTATTGTATATAATTTTCTAGATACTTATGGAGTATTTTTATGATACATTTCTAGAAGTAGAATTGCTGGGAATTAAAAATTTTAATAAATCTGTCGTATTGTCCCCTACAAACTATACTCATTTATGCTTATAGTAGTATATGAAAATTCCTATTTCCTTATGCTTTTATCAACCATCAATGAATTTTTTTTATCTGTTTTCTAGAGTGCGGTGGCTTCCCTAATGACATCAAGAGAAGAAGACAAATCTGGGCACAGGCAGAAGGAGGCTGTGATATTATCATGTGTACAGACTGAAAAGGATCTTTCACCTTCAAGTTCTTGTGAATCTAAAGAGGAGTCTCAGTCTACACAAATCCAAGAAAAAGAATTAGTTGTTTCTATGGGGTAAATAGTGATAGTCCTTTGAATATTATAAAATAAGAAAGAGTTCTTTCAAATATTTTTCATTCTTATTAAGATGTGGTAATATATTTTAAAGGTGAATATAAATAATACAGTATTTGGTTTATTTTTATTCATATGGCAGACTGCTTAAAATTGAAAACCAGATTGCATTCAACACTTTTTAATGCTTGCTTGCTTATATTCACTGTTTGCTTCTTAAGCTCTTACTCAAGCAGTGCATTTAAAATATATATAATATATATATGAGATATATATTATTTGCCTTTTTAAAAATTGTAAAATGCATATAACATATAATTTACCATTTTAAACCTTTCTTAAGTGTACAGTCCAGTGGCATTAAGTACATTCACATTGTTGTGTATCCATCACCACCGTCCATCTCTAGAATTTTTTATCTCCCCAAACTGAAACTCTGTACCCATTAAACAATAACTCCCTATTCCCCTCTTCAGTATCTGGCACCCACAGTTGGAATTTTCTTTCTATGAATTTGGATATTTTGGGTACCTCATATAAGTTCATTACCTTTTAAGAATCGAAATACCTATGTTGTTTTATAAAACAAGATAAATTTATAATCAGAAAGTAATTTAATTTTCCTTTAATGGTATAAAATATTTGTATGGAGAGTTTGAGAAGAGATTCGAATTTTTTATTTTTACAGTAGTTTTCATCTTACAGTTAAGCTTCCTGAACTCTTTTTTTCCTGTCCCCCCTTTTAGGACTCCTAATGTACACACTTTTCAACAAGAAATGAAGGAAAGTGTTATCCAGACTGCTCGACCAGTAAGGGGACGACTTCAGAGACCCAGACCAAATATTAGAAAGGCTGGACAGAGGCAAATTGTAGAAAAAGGTGAAACCAAAGGTATAATTAAGAAAGAAAGAACAATACTACAAAAAGATGAAACTAAAAAGAAATTCCTGACTGAGGTGAGTTATTGTTATGTAATTAAATCAAGCCTTTTAATGTATATTAAAATATCAAATGATAGCTCAGACTTGGCTTAAAGTATAGACATCTGACATTCTACTCAGTCAATACAGAATGTATCTGATTTTGTTTCAGATTTACCATTCTGAAGTTTTAAAAAAATGAATGTAGATTTATTTTTTCCTAACTAATGAAACTATTCATTGTGAAAATTTTTAATTGGTACAAAATGATATAACCACCCCAAATCTCACCATACTGAGATAACCACTGAAAACCTTTTGGGTATCAGATATATCTCCATGCATGCATGTGTGCATACTTAAGTAAATTTAAATACTAAAATCATTGTATACATGTTATCTTGTGACTTACTGTTTTTCACTTATTAAGTGACTTTCCTTGTCAAGAATACAGAGATACATTGTTTTTAATTGCTTCATAACATTCTCTTTTGAATTACAATTTAGTCTCTTACTGATATTTTGATGTTAGAAACGAATGTTAAGTAGTATAATGCCCATTTTGACAGTTCTGTTTTTCTGTCCTTTTCAAATGAAAATCTGGATTTAAAATGATAGTAATTCTTATTTGAAACCCCCTTTTAAAAAAATCATTAGACTTTCTTTTTTGGGATTTATAACAGATGGTTATTGTAGTTTTTAAAGGATTATCTAAACATATTACTGTGATAATCTTTGAAACTTTCTGAATTAGACAATTTTGCTTTGAACAGCAAAATGTGAACATTGCATACATAGTGCGAGTCTTCATTTTTAAAAACTTTTTAATTTTAAAATACTTTTTTTAATGATTGAAATATTTTAAATATTAAAAAATATATACTAGTATGGTTTTGTCATTTCAGCCAGGAACCGAAATTGAAGTTATATTCTCCAAAGGTTCAGAAGGCAGAATGTATGAAAATCAGAGTGACGCTGTTCTTATAGAAGACCTTCATGTTAACAAAATTAATGTGTTAGATGAAAAGATGAGGTGAGTTTGCTTTTGTTTTTAAAAATTTTCTTATTTTTTATTTTAATTTTTATTTTTCAATTAGAGTTCACATTCAATATTATTTTATATTAGTTTCGAATAAAGTGAGTTTGCTTTTAAAACAGAATAGCATTAAACTTCCCAAAGATAAAGGTTGGGTTTTTACATAATTAATTTTATATAACTTTACATCTTGAAAATTTTATGAAAGGATAAAGTAATTACTAAACTATTTTAAATCTGCTTCTTCAAATACTGTATGAATTGCATGACTGATCTCTTAATTTGTAAATTTTCTGAAAAGTTTAGCAAGCATCCTATCCTCATTTTTATTTTAAAACTAAACTTTTATGGTGACAGAGGTTCATAAGTTCTTCATATCTTTAGAAATTTATAACCTATTGACTAAAACTTATAAATAGGAATTGCTGTGAAGTACTTACTATATGCTATATTTGGAGCTGTGTCCCAAACCAAATGGTAGGAATGATATCTTTTAAATGGGATATGCTAAAAGAGTGAAGGTATATCAGCATTACCATTTTTATTACTTGCAATCTGCTTGTTACTGATATTAAAGCAAGATGTGATAGGTTCTTTTTTAATAATATAAGGCAGATTAAAAAAAACACCTCTTTTTTTCTGGATATAGTCCATGGTTCATCTAATTTACTACACTGTCTTTGTAACCAGGTTATTGTTTTAGTTTGAATTTCTCATTTCATTTGTTTCTGTGTGTGTGTGTGTTGAAAAGCCTTTCATATTGTTTTTATTTTAAAACTAAGGCCCAATTTTTCTTTACACTAATTTCAGGTTTCCTTACTAAGCCATTTCTTCATTTCTTTAAACTGGATGTTTAAGTAAAGTGATTGGTACTTAGAAATATTTTCACTAGAATCATTATAGATATGTTTGTATTACAAATGCTGTATTGGATTAGATCGATGATTGATTCCATTGACTAATTCATCTCTAAAAATGATTCCAGAGAACACTTTCTGAGGCATTCATCCCAAACATGAAAGGTGAACATATTTCCATCTCTCTGGCTTTTCCCAATTACTATTTATGGATTTATTTTGCATTTAGAATATAATCTCTTTTTGGCCTTACAGAATTACATATTTTTGCCACCAAAAAGAACCTTATGTAGTCATTCATTTAACAAACGTTTTAGTGTTTCCTATGTGCCAGGCATTGTTCTTGGTGTTGTCAATATAGTACAATATAGAAAAAAACAAAAAATCTTGTCCTTGTGGAGGTTATATTCTAATTGGTGAAACAGATTATAAACAAATAAGTTGAATAAATCAGTAATATGTTGAGAAGAATAAAGCAAGTGGGAGAGTAGGGAGTATCATGTTTGGGTATTTACTTTTTTTTTTTTTTTTTTTACTGCCCTAAAAATACTCTGTGCTCTACTTACTGGTATTTACTTTTTAATGAGAGAATGGTTCATTGAAAGGGTACTACTAGGGAGAAGATATAAAAGAAGTGAAGGAACAAGACAAGGGGATGTCTGGGGGAAGAGGGAACAAGGAAGGAAGAGTAGTAGATGAAGGAAAGGTTAAAGGCTGAGTAGGGAGAAGGGCAGATTATGTAGGACCTTTACAAGGTTTTTACTTTCAGTGAGCCTTTAAAGACTAGTGTGACCTTCGAGGCCAGCCTTTCGTAATGCCCTCATCTATAATTGACTAAATAGACCTAGAGGATTTAAATGGCTTGCTCAGAGTGACATTGGCATTTTAGCATTTTATTTTATTTGTTATTTATTATTATTTATGCCAACAGCACCTGGCTTCCTAGGTGGTCACCCATCCATGTTTGGACATCGGGCTTGTTCAGGGTGGCATGACTGTAGACCATGGACCATGGCTCCACTGGGGCGTGAACCCAGGACCTTCTGTGTGTAAAGCAGATGTGCTAACTGCTACGGAACTATGGAACTATGTCCAGCAATTTAGCATAGTTCCATATAACTATGGAACTATGTCCAGCAATTTAGCATTTTAAACTTAAGTTTTCAGGATTTATGATCTTCAGACTAGCAGATTCCTATAGTTATATAGGCAGAGCTTCCGAAAGAAATTTTACGTATGTCAAACGATTTTATGCTCAGCCTTTGCATTTTTTAGGAAGAGAGATCTAACTTTAATACATGGAAACACACCTCACCCGTTTTTTAACCTTTTCTGTTTATGACGTTTATTCCTGTTAGCTATATCATGACTGATACTTTCTTTAGAGTATATATATGTTTTGTATAGTTTTTAAGTTAGCTTACTCTTATATTCAGCATTTTCTTGCCCCTTTTGACTTCAGTAGCACATTGTGGCTTAAGAATATATTTTATTCTTTAATACCTTTGTAGAATCACACTTGATTGTAAATAGCTTCTACTTAAATATAATGTTTTCCCATATGTTAGCCTACGCTGGCATCTATTAATTTGCATCATAACCTTGTTGGAACTTCTGTGAACTTCCTTGTTTCACTGCCAGAATAGCTTAGTCAGGTTGGAATATTTGAAAATGTAACTAAGTACTTTCTCTTCTGGATAATTTATTAGAAATATTACTTAATATTAGTCTTTAGTACAGATCTTTCAGAGAACTCATGATAAATACTTATATACCCAGTTATTCTTCATAAATATCTAGGTTTCTATTAGTTATAAACTTCCTAATTCAGAATTCAGATCTTTGTTGATTATTCTTCCCAAGAAATCTTAACACAGCTGTTTAGGTTGCCTTGGAGGCTATGGCTGTTCTCTTGAATGTTAAAACGTTGTCTTTGATTTTGCAGCTCTACATGGGCTATACTGAAATCCTTATTACACTGGCTGTCAGTAAATCCTGCTCTTGAACCAGTAGGACTATGCTTGTTGTGACCATTGTATATTTTGTTCATGCTTCAGAGCCCAGTTGAAGCATTTGTTTAGAGTGCCATTAGGAAATCCATTTTCCAACTGCTGGCATTTTGTTTGTTTGTTTCTAGTTATTACTCTGAAAATTACTTAAAATAGAATGAAACTACAAACCAGAATAAATGAATAAAAGTAAAAAAACATTATTGTAAAACTATTCCCCAGGCTGTACAGAAATTGGAAATTATAAAAGCTTTTATGTTTTTCCTTTCATATCAGCGTTTGTGGTTTCATTTTATATGCTTGGTTTTATAGCCAATTTATATGTAGTCCTTTGAACATAGAATTGGTTTGTGTCAAAAATTATTTGATTTAACAGCTGTTACATTAAGAAGGAATTATGAATTTTGTTCTCTGCATGATTTATACTTCATTCTAGACATGAACATAAAATGTGTGTTCCTAGTCCAGCACAATTCCAAAGGCAGTTCCAAAAAGCTGATCCAAATTTGAGAAGAGCACATGGTAAAAAAGCAGAATCAGGTATAGAAAAAGACGGAATAGATCAGAGCGAGGCAAGGAAGCCAGAAGATACTTTGCTGCAGAAAGAAGATTCTGACACCCAGCTCCTTCATAAAGTAAGTTTGAAAAATATAATTTTTATCAGTGGGCTGTATTTTGTCAGGATTATGAAGGAGAGCATTAAAAAACATGTAGTTTTTATATAGTTTTGCTTTTGTATTATTGCTATTTATTATTTTGTATTATTACTGAAAATTTAGTGACTTTCCAGTATTATAGAACTTTAGAAACCGTGTGTGTGTGTGTGTGTGTGTGTGTGTGTTTAGGCTAAATGGCCAATTTGAATTACTATAGAGGTTGTTTCCATGGTAATATTAGCTGTTTCTTCTTAAATTTAAGGAAAAAGATGACCTTCTGACATCTACTGAGGTTTCAGCAAGAAAAGATTTTGTAGGTTCCAAAGAACCTGGTTTGGCCAAAAAAGGTGCTCAGTCAGAAGTTGGACCATCAGCAAGTGTTGGACAGAAGACTGTAGGGGATAATTCTGTGTCTTCAGTTGCTGAAGAGCAGTATCTCAGTAAACTAGCAAGGTAAAGGTTTATGTAACAAATACTTTAGGAAATAAAAACTTACTCTTTTTGGATGTCTTACCTTAATTTATGGATAGCATAAAAGATGGCTTGTATAGATTGTTTTTTATTGACAAGTTTCTTTCCCATTTTTGATTTTTATTTACTAAAATTAATTTTTTTATCTTAGGAATATTATTTTTCTCTGTATTTAAAATTTCTGAGTGCTCAGTATATTAGACATGAGCAGAAGCCTGACAAAAGAGTAGTATGTAGTGCCTAAATAATTAGGGTGCTGATTCACATGGGGTCACAAACACAAGTGAAGGGTACCCTTCTTCCATAGTTTTCAAGGAAAGCGAAAGGGAACCGAAGTTCTAAAAAATAAGTGTTCTGATGGATTTTCTGCCTGCCCCCACCACTTCCCGTTTTTTATCCTAGTCTAGTTACCCAGTAGAATTTCATTTCCATTTAAATAATAAGGGGAAGAGTGACCCAGAAATAAAAATTTGGTATAGAAAATTTGTAGCTAGATAACTAAGAATTAGCTCTGAATGAGAAACTGATAGTAAGTTCCTATCTTTTCTTCATAGTGTAAGTTTTTGACAGAATGAGTGGTGGGAGTTTTTGTTTTAATGGCTTGAACTGATATTTCACTCTGAAAGTTTAATTTTCATTAAAAATATCTTTGTGCATGTAGTGACTGTATTGTTATTTTGATTAAACATCCAGCTGTACACAACTATTAAAAGAATCACATTACTCTAAAATTGCTCTGAGTCGAAGAACAGCTATCTCTTCTGCCCCTGGGTGTGAGATAGATCATAGTGAAAGGAGAATGTATCGAAAGATCAAACCGAATGTCACCAAAGGGCGTGGATCCAAACGAATTCGGAGTAAGACTTCTAAGAAGGAACCTAGAGCTTCCAAGGCCATCCTGGTAACGCTTCGGGCTTCACAGGAAGAGGACGAAGATGATGCTGAAGATTTTGAGTCTGACTATGAAGAAGAAAGCTATCATCTTGCTCCAGAAGAAGTAAACAAAGCTCCAGTGTTTGTACCTGTGGGTCTCAGGTCTCCTGAACCTGTTTCTGCTCAGATTGAGGAAACTATGGAAGAGGTAGTTTGTTTTTTAAATGTTCAGAACTTTATCTTGACTTTTCTTTTAGTGGATCATTTTTTCTCCTTTTGGTAATTATTAGGATTTGTAGAGTTCATTTTCTAAATAAACTCTACCAAATGTAATTTGTTTGGGGCCTGTTGGATAGCCTAAGGAACCAGTAGAAGTAGGCTTGTGTGATCTACTGTAATGACTTAGCCCATATGGCCCATACCCAGCACAAGGTGATTGGTATAATGATAATGATAGAAATCTGACTTCACTTTTATCTGGAGGCTGCTTAGTCTACTTTCTGATCAATTAGAAAAAAAATGGCAGGTGTTTTCTAGTAACTTTGTGGTAGGCCGAAGTTGATCTCTGGTTGGTAGAGAAGGTAGAAGGGACATTAAAAAATTATGGTGAAACATACATAACAAAATATACTATCAACCATATTTAAGTGTGTAGTTCAGTGGCATTTAGTACATTCATATTGTTGTGTTATGCCATCATCAACATCCCTCCATAAAACTTTCTTCATTTTGCAAAACGAAAACTCTACCCATTATCTCCTCTTCTCTAGCCTGTGCAACCACCATTCTACTTTTGTCTCTATGACTTTACTCTAGGTACCCCATATAAATAGAATTATATAGTATATGTCCTTTTTGTGACTGGTTTCTTTTACTTCGCATAATGTTTTCAAGGTTAATCTGTGTTGTCGCATGTGTCAGAATGTCCTTTTTAAAGGCCGAATAATATTACATTGTGTATACATACTACATTTTGTTTATTTTGTCAATAGGCAGTTGGGTTGCTGCCACCTTTTGGCTATTGGAAAGAATGTTGCTGTGAACATGGGTGTACAAATACCTCTTCTAACTCCTGTTTTTATTTTTTTGGGGGGTATACTTAGAAGTGGCATTGCTGGGTCATATGGTAAATTATAAATCTGTTTTTAATTTTTTTTTTATAACTACCATACTGTTTCCCATTATCAGCTGCAGTGTACATTGCCATCAATAGTGTGTACAGGGGTTCTAATTTTTTCACATCCTCACCCACACTTGTTATTTTCTTTCTTTTTTTTTTCTTTTTCTTTTTCTTTTTTTTTAGATACTAGCCATCCTAATGGATGTGAGGTAGAGGAACATATTACTTCAACTTACTTTATTATAAAACTTCTTACTCTTTTGCCTCTTGGTCTAGTATTCCAACTTTGTAACTTCAAAGTTGTCTGCTCTGCATCAGTTTTCAGTAATTTAGTTGGTTTATAGAGTAGTATAATCAGTTTTTACTACAAACTTCATAATAGTTTCTGAGTCATTTGAAATAGAATTAGGGGTTAACTGAGATGGTATTGATGATAATAATAAAATAAGTAGAAAACATAAAACAATTTAAGTAATATCAAGTTAATCCAGAATTAATGGATTACTGAATCTGTAAATTCACATTTATGAATGACTGGCTGTACTCACCCTTAGTTATTCACTGTTAACAACATGCTAGATATTGTAAAATTAATGATTTAGAAGTGTTGAAGTTACATAAACATGATGCAAAATGAAGTTGTTTCTTGTAACCAAAATTTCAAAGTAATTATAGTGAATTTAAGTTTCAGTTAAAATTAAAAAGCATGTGAGTTCATTTAGCTATGTGTCTTGTACTTTACACATTTCTTTGGGTGAAAGGCAAATTACTAGTGAAAACTAATATCAGAATTTTCTGAAAATCAGGTTTCAGGATTTATCCCTGAATTAACAAAATGTCTTCTTAAATAGCGTTAATTATAATAATCGAGTAAGGAAAGCTTAAATTATATTTCTTACAGCCAGAGTACTAAGGCAGAGAAATTGTTTATATGTTAGAAAATGTTCCCTTTAAAAAGCATTGAAATACAATGGTATATTATTAAATGATAAAGGGATATAAATTATTGATACATACTACAATATCACCTTGAAACCTTGAAAACATTGTGCTAAGTGAAAGAAGCCAGTTAGGAAAAATCACATATTATGTGATTCCATTCATATGAAATGACCAAAATAAGACAATCTCTGGAGATAGAAAGTAAATTAGTGGTTGCTCAGGGATTTGGAGATGAAGAGTTGAAGGTGTGTAACTAATGGGTATGAGTGTCATTTTTTGAAGTGATAAAAATGTTCTAAAAGTGTCTGGTGATGGTTGTACATATTTGTGCATAATCCAAAAAGCATTGAATTGCATACTTTAAACGAGTGAATTTTATGATATGTAAATTCTGTCTCAGTAATGCTGTTTAAAAATAAAGCTTTGAAACTGTATGGTGCTCAGTGAACCAACTTAAAAAAGAAGTAACAGAAATAGAAAGTCAAAGAATAAAACAACTACACATTCGGCATTCTGTATTCTCTTATGTATTGCTTAGCTATAACAGTTCTAATTTAAAATAATCAACAGTAGGTGTCATGTCCCAGCCTGGCCACCCTCTAGAAATATTTCTTCCCTTGATCAATGAAAGTCAGTATTTTTCTCTGTGAACAACAAGTATAGAATCCAGGAATAAAGGGACAATTTTCAAAATAACAGTAATTTTTAAATTAAAGGAGAAAAGATTTAAAAAGATGTGATTGGCATCAAGTATCAATATAATGTCTTCTTTTTTTTTTTTTCTCTTCTGGACTTCATGCAAACTGAGAAAACACAGTCCATGTAGAGTGGAAATACGTTGAAATCCCACTCCAATCAATTTTAATGAGGACCACTAATTACAGAACAATTTCCCTGGCCGTGGTGGGGGTGTACATGTAATCTGTTTAAATGTTTTTAAGTCATCTCTATTATAGTACTTAGGACAATTTATAGTTAGTTGATTATATATCTGTTTTTCTTAGATTGTGAGTCCCTTGAGGGTACGGACCAAATTTGTCTTATTTAGCTTTGTATCCTTGAACCTGTAGCCCTTTAGTTTTTAAGAAGTACTCCATGAATGTTAACAGACTTGATAAGAGAAATTATGGGAAAGTAAGGATAAAAGTGTGAATGATGGAAAGTGAAATGCTAGGTACTAGGAATATTAGCCTTGGAAATTTTGCTTACTGGTTATAAGAATCACAGATCCTTGAAAAACTTTAAATGTTTTACTTTTGCCAAGTCGATGTCAAATCAGTTTAAGAATGACTATATTTCAGTTTTTCAATCATGTATGAATGTGGATTATTTCTTCTGTTGAACATTTTGTTTTACTTGTTTTGCTGTATGTAGTATGCCAAAATGAAATGAAATTTCTTATTTTGACAGCTTGAAATAACTGTGAATGTCCCAGATATAGGATTCATAACTGTTGATGAACATCAGTTCTTAAACACAGATGTGACCACTCAGGAAATGAAACAAGAAGAAAATTTGAATGCATTATCAGTTGTAAGTATCCATTTTAATTTTTTAAAAAATAAATGGATCTTTGCTGTTGTTTGGTATTCTTTTTTTTTTTTTCTTTTAAATTAAATTCGAGGGTGACATTGGTTAATAAAATTATAGGTTTCAAGTATACAATTCAATAATACATCATATGTATATTGCACTGTGTGTTCACCACCCAAAGTTGAATTTCCTTTCATCACCATATAGTTGGCTCCCTTTACTCTTATCTAACTTCCCCCTCCCCGCTTTCCCTCTGGTAACCACTAAAACTGTTATCTGTGTTCATGAGTCTCTGTTTGTCTTGTTAATTTGTTGCTTTCAGTTTTATATACTACATATAAGTGAAATCATATTGTTCTCAACTTTTTCTCTCTGACTTATTTCGCTTAGCAAGAGAATCTCAGGATCCATCTGTATTGTTGCAAATGGCAGTATTTCATCTTTTCTTATGGCTGAGTAATATTTTGCCGTATAGATATACTACATCTTTTTTTTATCCACTCATCTGTTGAAGGGCATTTCGGTTTCCATGTCTTAGCAACCATGAATAATGCTGCAGTGGACACAAGGGGGTTTATATATCTTTCCGAATAAATGTTTTCAAATTTTGTAGGTGGATATCTGGAAGAGGGATTGCTGGGTCATATGGTAATTCTATTCGTAATTTTTTGAGGAACCTCCATACTGTTTTCCATAGTGACTGTACCAATTTACATTCCCACCAGCAGTGGATGAAGGTTCCTTTTTGCCCACAACCTCTCCAACACTTGTTATTACTTGTTTTGTTGATAATACCCATTCTTACAGTGGACAAGTTCTTAGAAATATATATCCTTCCTAGACTGAATCATGAGGAACTGGAAAGTCTAAATAGACTGATCAACAGTAGGGAAATTGAAACAGCCATCAAAAACCTCCCAAAAAGTAAAAGTACAGGACTAGATGGCTTTACTAGTGAACTCTGCCAAACGTTCAAAGATGATTTAATACCTGTTCTTAAAGTCTTCCAAAAAATTGAAAAAGAGACAATACTCCTAACTCATTTTAAGAGGCCAACATTACCTTAAACCCAAAACCTGCTAAGGATAACACACAAAAAAGAAAACCATAGACCAATATCTCTGATGAATACAGTTGCAAAAATCCTAAACAAAATACTAGTAAATTGAATACAACGATACATTAAAAAGATTATACATCACAGTCAAGTGGAGTTTGTTCCAGAGGCACAAGGATGGTCCAACATACACAAATCAATTAATGTGATACACCAAATACAGAAAATAAAGGGTAAAAATCATGTATCAATAGATGCAGAAAAAGCATTTGACAAGATATAGCCTCTATTTATGATTAAAACACTTAATGTGTATAGAAGGAAAGTACCTCAACATAATAAAGGCTGTATACGACAAACCCTCAGCTGATATTGTACTTAATAGTGAAAAACTAGAAACCTTCCCTCTAAGATCAGGAACAAGACAAGGTTGTCCACTCTCACCACTCTTATTCAATATAGTGTTAGAAGTCCTAGCTTAGAGCATCAGGCAAGATAAATAAAAGGTATCCAAATTGGAAATGAAAAAGTCGACATGATTCTCTATATAGAAAACCCTAAGACTCCACCAGAAAACTATTAGAAACAATAAATACAGTAAAGTTGTAGGATACAAAATCAACATACAAAAATCCATAGCATTCCTATACACTAACAATGGAATTCCAGAAAAATGAAAACAATTATTTTTGAATTGCAACAAAAAGAATAAAATACCTAGGAATAAACTTAACGAGGCCTGTGAAGGACCTATATACTGAAAACCATTTAAAAGAAATTGAAAAACACACAAAGAAATGGAAAGATATCTATGTTCATGGAAGACTGAACATAGTAGTTAAAATAGCCATATTACCTGAAGCAATATGTGGATTTAATGCAGTCTCCATCAAAATCCCAATGGAATTTTTTAAAGAAATAGAAAAACAACAACAAAATCATCAGAGTTGTATGGAATCACAAAAGACCCTAAATAGCCAAAGCAATCCTGAGAAAAAAGAACAAGACTGGAGGTATCACACTGCCTGACTTCAAATTATACTACAAAGCAATAATTATCAAAATAGCATGGTATTGGTAGAAAAACAGACACAGACAAATGGAACCGAATTGAGAGCCCAGAAATAACCTCCTGTATATATGTTCTAGATTTAATTTTTTGCTTAGTTTAAAAAGATGAAGTTTAATTTGAAAGCTTTAGGTTAACAAGCAGTTGTCAGCTAATTTCTATCATGTCAGAAGCTGTAAGTGTGAATAATAGAAACTAGTGAATAATACATAGGTTTTATATTTGATTTGAAAAGAATTGATGTGTGTGTGTGTGTGTGTGTGTCTTTATCCTCAGGGACATGTTAAAATTCTGTTGCATTAACTAATATAAATTATTTGGAATATATTTAGTTATATTTTACTTGACATTCTTTCTTATTTGGTTGATATTTATTTTTACAAATGACATGGAATTACATTTTTAGAATAGCTTTATTAAGATACAATTCACACACCTTAAAATTCATGCATTAAAAGTGTACAATGAAATGGTTTTTTAGTATATTTACAGATATGTGCAAACATCATCACAGTTCTTTTTATTACCTCAAAAAGAAACATGCCCATTAGCAGTTCAGCTGTTGTTCCGAATTCCCTTCTAACCCTCTCCATGCCTAGCCAACCAATAGTCTACTTTCTGTCTTTATAGATTTGTCTGTTCTGGACATTTAATCTAAATGGACTCAAGTGATGTGGTCTTTTGTGTCTGCCTTCTTTTAGCATAATGTTTTCAAGGTTCAACATGTGGCATATATCAGTACTTCATTCTATTTTGTGATTAAATAATAGTAAATATGGATAGACCACATTTTGTTCACCTGTTCACGGGCATTTAGGTTGTTTCCATCTTTTGGCTATTATACTTGATGCTACTATAAACATTCGTATACAAGTTTCTGTATGAACATATATTTTCATTTCTCTTGGGTACATTCCTAGGAGTGCAATTGCTGTGTCATATGATGACTCTGTGTTTAATCATTTGAGAAACTAGTAAACTTTTCAAAAGCTACTACAGTATTTTACATTCCTACCAGCAGTGTATGAGAGGGTTCCAGTTTCTTCATATGCCAACATTTGTTTTTTGACTTTTTGGATCTGACCATCTTAGTGGATGTGAAAAGGTACCTCATTATGGTTTTGCTTTGCATTTCCTAATGATTAATGATGTCAAGCATCTTTTCATGTACTTATTGGCCATTTTTTACCCATTTATTAAAAAAGTGCAGCTCGCTGCAAGCGTTAATTTTACATAAACACACTCTTTGAGGCTGAAGCAAATCTTATGGTTTTCAGTGTGAAAATAAAATATAAAAACTGTTTTTGGAGTAATTCCTAAACAGAACTTGTCTCTAATCCTAGTGTAACAAATATCTATGATGATCTGTATTTAATAATTTATCTTTATGTGGTAAATTTCACAGCATGGAACAACAGAAAGCAGAACATCCAGGATTTGACATTTTTAGCAATCGAGGATTACTCTATTTTGTAAATGGAAATACCACTACTAAAACTAGAATGCTATAAATAGAATAGTGTTATTTGTTTCCAAAGACTATTGATATAATAGAGCAATGAGAAAATAATAAAGCAAGATGTTTTGTGGTAAACTTTTGGGGTAATATTAGGATTTTAATCCGCGAATTATTTCAGGGTAAATGCTGCAGCCACAAATGCCACTGGCGAGCATTCTTGGGACAAACAGGAAATGGGTTAAATCTTAGGAGAAATTTCTATTCAGAGCCTTTGCCAATTAAAAAAAAATTATTGGAGTGTGTCTTTTTATTATTGAGTTGTATGAATTTTTTTTTTATATACAGTAGTTCCCTGTTATCCACAGAGGATGCATTCCAAGAACCCCTCCCCGACTTGATGCCTGAAACCATTATTACTACCAAACCCTATAAATACCATGTTTTCTTCTATACGTACATACCTATGATAAAGTTTGATTTATAAATTTGGCCTAATAAGAGATTAACAGCAACATTAATAAAGTAGGACAATTATGGCAGTATACTATAATAAAAGTTATTTGTGGTGTCTTTCAGAATAGCTTATTGTACTGTATGTACAGCGTGGATATGCTAGACAAAAGGATGATTTATGTGCTAGGTAGGTCAGCGCAAGACAGCTTGAGAGTTCATCATGTTACACAGAATGGTGTGCAATTTAAAACTTATGAATTGTTTATTTCCAGAATTTTCCATTTAATATTTTTGGACTGCTGTTGACCACAGGAAACTGAAACCATGGAAAGTTAAATTGTGGCTAAGAGGAGACTACTGTATTCTGATACAAGTCCCTTTCAGATATATGATTTGCAAATACTTTTCTATCCTGTGGGTTGTCCATTTTCTTGATACAAAGACTTCTTTGTCAAAGTCAAGATCCTAAAAATTTACTTCTATTTTTCTTAGAAAAGTTTTGTAGTTTTAATGATAGTTTTACATTTAAGTCTTCAATTCATTGTAAGTAAATTTTTATATATGTTCTGAGGTTAGAGTCCTACTTCATTCTTTTGCATATAACTATCCAGTTGTCACACCTATGAAAAGACTATTCTTTCTCCATTGAATTGTCTTGCATTCTTGTTGAAAATCAGTTGGCCGTAGGTGTATGTATTTATTTCTGGATTCTCAGTTCTGTTCCATTGATTTATGTGTATATCTTTGTGCTGGTGATGCTTTTTTGATTACTGTTACTTTGTAGTAAGTTTTGGAATTGGGAAGTGTAAGTCATCTTACTTTATTCTTGTTTACAGAATTGTTTTGGTTATTGTGAGTCTCTTGCAATTCCATATGAATTTTGAAATCAATCTGTCAATTTCTATAAAGACGGCAACTAGGATTCTGTTTGGTATTTTACTGAATCTGTAGGTCAGGTTTTTTTTGGGGGGTGGTGGGGGAGTATCTATTGCCATCTTATTGTTGAATCTTCCAATCCATGAACATGTAATATTTTCCCATTTATTTAGATCTTTGATTTCTTCCAACAATGTTTTGTAGTTTTCAGACTATAAGGCTTTCACTTTCTTTATTATATTTATTTCCAAGTACGTTGTTATTTTGATGCTATTGTGAATGGAACTGTTTTCTTAATTTCATTTTTGGATTGTTTTACAGGTGTATAGAAATATAATTGAATTTTGTATAATTGTATTATATACTGCATCTTTGCTGAATTTAATTATTTGTTCTGATAACTGAACTAATTAGCTTTTTAGTGGATTCCTTAGGTTTTTCTACGTACAAGCTCATGGCATATGTGAATAGAGATACTTATGCTTTTTTGTGTGTGTTAAGTTTCCTAGGGCTGCTGTACCAAAGTACTACAAGCTGGGTGGCTTAAAACCACAGAAAGTTATTCTCTCATTTCTGGAGGCCAGAATTCTAAAATCAAGGTGCCATCAGTGATGGCTCCTCCTGGAGGCTTGAGGAAGAAACCATCCCAGTCCTTTCTCTTTACCTTTGGGCAGTTGCTGGCAGTCCTTGTCATTCCTTGGCTTTTGGCAGCACAATTCCAACCTTTGCCTCCAATGCCACATGGTGTTCTCTCTGTTTGTATGTCTTAGTTTCTTTTCCTCTTATATGGACATGAGTCATACTGGATTAGGGCCAACCCTAATCCTATAAGGCTTCATCTTAATTTGATTACGTTGACAAAGACCCATGGCATTGGGGGTTAAGACTTCAACATATCTTTCTAGGGGTTACAATTCCATTTGTAACACTTTCCAGTCTGAATATCCTTTATTTCATTTGCTCACCTAATTGCCCTGGCTAGACCTTCCAGTACAGTGTTTAATACAAGTGACAAGAGTGGACATTCTTGTCTCATTCCTGGTCTTAGGGGAAAGCATTCAGTCTTGTCATTAGCTTGATGTAAGTTTGATGTTAGCTATGGTTTTTTCATAGATGCCCTTTATCAGATCAAAAAAGTTCCATTCTGTTTCTAGTTTGTGTGAATATTTTGTCATGAAGGGGTATCGGAATTTGTCATATGCTTTTTCTGTATCTGTTGAGATAATCATGTGATTTTTGTTTTTTTTTTTTTTATTGATATTATATATTACATTGCTTAAATTTTGGATGTTAAACCAAAAAATTGGATCCCTGGGATAAATTCTACTTGTTTATGATATTATATGTTGCTGGATTTGATTTGATAGTATTTTATTGATTTTTGTGTTCATATTCAGAATAGATATTGGTCTGTTATCTATTATGAATATAATACCAAGTTCTTGTGTCAGGAGCTGAAGTCTTGGTCCTCCTAGGAAGAAAGCCTTCCAGCTGGGACCTACAGGGAGAAGAGGCCCTGTTTTCTTGGTTGTAGCTGTTTGAGGTGGAGTCTCTGCCTCACTGAGCTAGAAGGAAAGAGGAAGAGAGAAGTGTTAGTTCACATACCACAGACTTTCACCTTTGTTCTCGAGTTTTCATTGTTTTTTTTTTAATAGATGTTTCTTCCTCATTTGCTCTTAGGGCTGTTTCCAGAAGCTTTAATAGTTATTTTTTAATAAATTTTACCAGTTTCAGTGGGGAGAGGGTCAGCTCATGCTGTCAGGCTAGACACTGATCCTGTAACTTCTTAATTTACTAAAATTCATTTACGTTTTAAGCCTCTTAGTAGTATAAAAACTTTGTGGTAGTCTTTAGACTTTGGTTTACACTGGGTTGGAACTAGTGGCAGATATGACTAAAGTTGAATTATGAAAGTGCAGAAGTAAAGTAACAATGGTATATGCATTGCAATATGATCAGAGGTAAAATTTGCATATAATATAAGGAAAAGGTAAAAAAATGAACCAAGAGACAAAATAATTTGGCTTTAAATTATTTGTGTTCTTTATGAAATTTTATGAATAATTGTAAATTAAGGGGGGAAAAACCAGTTTCCACTTCATTGTAATCAAAAGCATAGAAAGACCTGTAAAACAGTGCCTTTTGAGCTACAGAATATGTATTTGGGAAAATATGTAATATATTGCTTTTCAACTCTTTTAGGAAATGACCACAGGTGAACATACCCATGATGAAACAGGTAACTGTTAATTGGACACTGTTAAAACTGCTTGGTTAACACTGCATGATGTTTTAGTAGTGGTGGTAGTTAGTAAATGAGTCATTTTGCTGGAGAGTTGAACAAAAACATTGAGCTGTTAATGTGATCTCTAGGAGAAATGTGGGTTCTTGGAATGTTACTTTATTTTTTGTCAATTTTATTATTTCTTTATTTATTTTTATTATGGTGACATTGGTTAATGAAATCCAATAAATTTTAAGTGTACAGTTCAACAGAAAGTCATGTATATATTGCATTGTTCACTGCCTATAGTTAGGTTTCTTTCTGTCACCACATATTTGATCCCTTTTATCCCATCTACCTCCTCCTGGATGTTACTTTAGAAAGTGAATCAAGACAAAAATTAAAAATAAATGTTTAATATAAAGTATTTTATATTAAATGTTTAATATAAAGTATTTTTTTCTCTGATCTACATAGATGCGTTTTTCTCTGAAGATAGTTATTTAAATGGGATGGAGGCATTTTCAGTGAATAAAAGCCAAGAGTTCATTATTTCTTTATTTGTAGTATGTAAGCTGAACAAAACATTACCCTCGTAAGGGATTAGTGTACAGAGAATATTGAAACTTGTTACAAAAGGATAAGTACTTGAATTAAAAAACTTTTCTATGTAAACAAACTTAAATTTCCAGATTCATTCTACTGTTTTAATGTTAATATATTTTCTCACAAGGTCCCAACGATGGAAGCACAGAAGCTGCCATAACTTTACTTACAATGGGAGATCTAGTGTTGCAATCAGAGATCAGTTCAGAACAGAGTGATGGTAAGAATGCAAGATAAGTCCTCAGGAAAAGAAACTTTTAAAATCTAACTTTTAAGAAATTATACCCACATTTTAGTAATAATACATGCCTTTTACATTTGAAGATGGTATCACTTTGTTGTTTTTCCAGAAAAGATAATGTGTGTGTGTTGATTTATCCAACTTAGCCCTTTTAGATGTAGTGGCCACCATTTCAAGATAGTGTACTTGTTTTATAAAGAATAATTTGTATTTGTGGAATAGTTAATCTAGTGACTCCTCTACCTTTGTCATAAACATCATTGGTTAACTAAGCTCATTGATCACTGATGACTTTATACATGTCTCTTTAGCAAAGGAGCATGCCTCTTTGGATGGTCTTCACAATTACATGACAAATACAGTATGAAGGGGCAATAGCAGTCATTGAGATCATTTGGTTTAGACTGCACTGTTAGTATGGACTGAGCCAAAAGATGTGTCAACCCAGATTTTTAATTTTCGAGAGAAACTATGGTCTTTACTATCTAAGTAACTTCTACTTTATTAAATGCCTAATTATGTTAAGTATATTTCTGTTAATTATTTTGACTAGTGATGAATTGGCCTGCCATTTATTATAGCTGTTAGAGTTTCAGGCCTATAACTATATATTTATTAGGAAACTCTGATTTATCTTCTCTATGGGGCTCCTTCTCAATGGCAGAGTATTGCATTGGAGCCTGTCACAAACCTCTAGATCTTAAAAACTGTAAATGAAGGCGATCCTATCTTGAAATTCATTTGAGGTTATGTAGTTACTGAAAATAACAAAAAGATTTATTTTTACTTATAATAGCAGAAAAATTTCAATCAGTAAGAATTATTAAGCTTAGAATAAAGTCAAATTGTTGGCATGAAATATAAGATCACAAAATTAAATTTGGAGCCAAAAAGAGCAAACTTTAAAAACAATATATAATTTTATAATGGCTGAATGTTGAAAGATTTATTTTATTTGGACATCTGTATTTGGTCAATTTTAATTTTCCATTTTTTTCTACAGTAGCAGTATGTGTATTTCCTGATGTTCCTTCAGAGGATAAAAGCCATATTCCTTTTAGCCCAGATGATGTAAATTATAAAATTGTTCATGAAGGCCAGGAGCTTTCTTCGCTTGACAGTAGTACATCTCCATCATCAGAAGAAAACAAGATTGTATTGGAGGAGCAAAGTACTAAAGAAGAAATTGGTTTAATGGAGAAAGTAAAGGGAAACACTGTATCAACCAGGTTTATTTTGCTTTATTAAACTATTATTTCTTTTGAGTTTTACTAAAAAAATAAATTACAGTATTCAATTAATGTATTTAAACCAACCATCAATATAGTTGATAGCTTTAAATAATGCTTATGTAAATGTAAAGTAGGCAGTGCTAATTTCTCACCCTTTAAAGTAAAGTAATGATTGGCTAATTTTGATTTTAGTTAATGGTTAGCATATTAAAATTATGCAATATGTATGTCTTTGAAGTTTTATTGAAATAGTTTTATGTAAATGTAGTCTTTGTTTTACAAACATGGTCCAGATTCTCTTCCTTTCTCAAGACTTAGTAAAGTTACTACTATGTAATTTTAGCATTTAGAAATGAGCTCAGCATGGCACCTGTGGTGACACATAACTCTTGTCAGTGCTAGACAGAATGAATCAGTGTGAGAGAGAGGATTCTTATAGGTTGACAAATTTCTCTTTTTTCATTCTCTCTATTTTCAGGAATACAACTTGTGAAGTGACTAATAATTTGGGAAATAGATTTGCCAAGCCTAAGCCAAATCTTAGGAAGATTTTAGAGACCAACAGCTTTGATGCTCATCAGGAAGTTCCCAGTTTGTTTGTAACTAAAGAAGAAGTAGAAATTCAAAGAGGTAAATTTTATTATTCCCTTGCAAGTTACAAAATTATTTTGACACAAGAAAGTGCATTAGCACTTCAAATGGAATATTCAGTTGCTAAACTTATTTTAACTTACTATTAAAAAAATTCAAACATATGAAAAGTAGAATGCGCTATAAAATAAATACCTATAAAAATTTACCAATTAGTTTCAGTGATTACTACCATTTTGCTATATTTACTTGATCAGACTTTCTTTTCATAGATAATTTTCTCTGTGTATCTGTGGATAAACATGATTACTCAAGCACACATCTCTTAGAAAGGCATACATGCATGTGGCAAAAAATAAGACAGTACCCAAAGGCATGAAATTTTAAAAAGTCACTTCTTCCCTCTCAGCCCTCTAATCCTACCTCTAGTGGTAAACTGCTGTTAACAGTTTTTGTTGTAGACATCTAGAAATGTATTATACATATAAGCATCTAATTAAGGGTATTTGTGTGTGTGTATCTATATATTTATATATATATACATGCATGTATATTCCTTTCAGAAAGACAATATATGCATACTGTAAACAGTTCAGCACTTTTAAAAATAAGCTTTATTGAGATAATTCATATACCATACAATTCACCCATTTTATTTCATTATTTATTTATTTTAATTAAGTTTATTGGGGTAACATTGGTTAATACAATTATATAATTTTCAAGTGTACATTATAATTTAACATTCTATTGTGTGTTTACCACCCAAAGACAATTCACCCATTTTAAAGTGTACAATTCACTGATGTTTAGTGTGTTCACCAAGATTGTATTAAACCCTCTGTGTAGAAGATCTGGATAGTTAGCATCTTCTTTTCTCTGTTTGGGGATTCTTGTTTTCTGGGATTTCTTTCAACCAGCAATGCCTTTGGTTCAGTTAGTTAATTCGTTACCTACTTTGGTTTGAGCAGTACTCCAGAAGCTCTCTCATTATTTAGGCTCAAGTTACTTTTTCCAAATAGAAGTCATTTTCTTCCCCTTTCTGACATTATTCTTTGTAGACCAGCTCCTCCCTGACACTTTTCCCAAGGTGGAACTAGCCAGACTTCATGTGTACCCACCTCTAAAACTTTTTTTATATGTGGGTTGCTAATTACGTTGCTTTTACCATAAAGTGGAGATACCACTTTAAAGTGACAGCCAAGAGTGAAACATGTACAGTGCAGGATTCATTAATCATCTGTTTTACTATTCAGAAATCTCACTGGTCAGGACCACCCTTCTGCCCTGTGAGTAGGCTTGCTTTTTGGATTAAGAAAGATTTGGAAGAGGCACTATATAGTGATCTTTGAAGAGAGAAGGTGTTTCTAACGTGGAGATTTTAGCTGTGCTATTATCTTAAATGCGTTTTTTAAATACGTTTTTTATTTTAGAAACAAAAAATGCTTCTGAAACAACAGAATTAGAAGATAAAAACCCTGGATCAGTTACAACAGCAGAGAATACGGAGCGGAGCAGATTGGCATATGTACATGGTATTGAAGAGACCTGTATTTCTTTGCAGGAAGCAAGCCTAACTGAAAGGTAAAAGAGGAAAGCAATTCTGGGTTTTGGTTTCTATTTAGTTTCTATAACCCTAAGCTATAAGAACTTGATAGAAAAACAGGTTCTGTTGCATTAAATATAACATAAAACTTAAAAAAAAATTAAATTAGTTGAACTTTAGATGAACTTTGATGTACCTAGCTCTAAACATTGATTCTGTGGTTGTCCGCTTGATTTCAAATACAGGCTAAAACTAATACATACTAATTTCTTTTTCAGAAAGAAAGATCAAGAAAGAGGATCTCAAGAGGTTCAGATATTGTCAGTGGCTCCAACAGTTTCCTCCGAGACAAGGCCTCACACTCTTGGTTTGGGTACGGGTCTTGGTGAGAGTTCTGTTGGAGAGCCCCTGAGAAAGGACTCTAATGGAGACGATGTGCTTACCCTTTATGTGCCAGAGGTAAAAGAATGTCAAATATAACAAGTGGTGACTAGGGGTTTGTTCCTTATTTTTTAAAAATTAAGGTATAACATAAAGAGTAAACTTCGCCCTCTTTAGTATACCGTTCTGTAAGTTTTGACAAACATATACTGTTACGTAACTAATACATGAACAGTTCTATCACCTCCAAAATTCTTCAGGGCCCCTTTTAAGTCACCCCTCTCCCCACCCCCAACCCCTGGCAACCATGGATCTGTTTTTCATTCCTATAGTTTTGCCTTTGTGAGAATGTACTGTGATAGAATTTCTGTTGAGTTTGTTTTTAGTTTCTGGAGCATAGAAATAAACTAGCCAATACCTGGCTTTGTTGTAAAAGCTTTGAAAAAGGAAGTGTTTTGTACACAGCAAGTGTTTGTTGAGATGTTATTACTACATGTTCAACACTGTGAGATATGGAATACAAAGTTGTGAGAAACAGATGAATGCATGCATGGTTAAACTCAATCTGATAGGTGCTATAAAAGAGGGTTTCACATACTTGAAACTAATTAAAATAAATTAATTAATTAAAAAAAAGTTTCACAGGACTCTAGGAGTGGTGCTTAACGCAATTAATTCAGTGAAATCAGTCTCTGAAGGGACTAGGACTCAGGCATTAATACTTTTTTTAAAAGAGAGAGGAACATGTATTAAGAACAAATATGAAACAACATGACATGTTCAGGGACTACAAGTAGGTATGAGTGGAATATAAATGAAGAAATTGGTTAAATATAAATAGGTAGCCTGGAGACAGATCATAAAAGGAATTTTTATGACTCACTGAAGTGTTTGGACTATATCCAAAGTTATGGCATTTCCCCCCACCCCTAACCTTTTTTTTATTTTTGCTTTTTATTTTGAAATAATTTCAAACTTGAGGAAAAGTTGCAAGAATCTTACATAGAACTCTGATATACCTTTTACATGGATTTTGCCTCATTTGCTTATATTCTCCACTCCTGGTCTCTGTCTCTCTTGCTCTCCATCTCTATAGTTAGATACTTTTTAAAAACTAAACCACTTGAAAGTCAAGTTACAGATGTGAGCTTTCACCCACAAAAACATTCTTGTTTTTATCAGATATAAACGGATATATACAGATATATACAGAGAAATGACAATACTGATGTTTTTATCAGATATATACAGAGAAATGACAATACTGTTGTCACACTCAATGTTACCATACTAACATTGACTTAATATTATGTAATAATAGTTTCAGTCAACACTTCTGTTGCATTTAGTTGCCATTTCTTCTTACTCTTTTTAAATCTAGAGTAGTACTCTTGCTCTTTTTCCTCTTTTGTAAACTTGACATTTTAAGAGTCCAGGCTAGTCAAACATTTTTAAATGTTTCCTCAATATTAGATTCAGGTTAAGCATTTTTTGGCAAGATTACTATATAGGTGGTGGTGTTTATTCATCACATGTTACATCAGGAAACACATAATAGCAAATTGTCCCATTCTTGATGATCCTGACTGATCACTTGGCTAGGATGATGCCTGCTAGATTTCTCCATTATAACAGCATCTTTTCCACTTAGTAACTTCGTCAAATGTGAGCTAGCAGCCTTGTACCTGGTAGTTTTAGTATGCATTGATGATATTTTTGCCTGAGTAAATCATTGTTGATTGCAAAATGAAAAGTTTTAAGATCACAAACAGTAGAGAATTATAATCAGAATTATATTTTAGAGAAAACAGTGTTTACAGTTTTGTGGAAAACAGATTGAAAGGAGCCATGCTGGAGGCAAGGAGACCGGTTTGCCTCCATTCAGACGTCACCACTAATAGTACGATGGCTGCTATGATGAGGATAGAGAGAAGGTTGAGGGGTTTGGATCTCCCTTTTTCATTACATCAAAAATCATTTCATAGACTGCACCTATTGAAGAAGTTAGTTCGAATTCCTATTGTGTGTTTATTTAATAAAAAATTTTGTGATACCATCAGAAGTTTCAGAACACTTGAAAAATTGCATGCGGTTACTGAGTTGAGTTTTGAAACACTTTATCAATTTATCAGGAAACCTTTTTACAACTGAGATTTGGTCAATCTCACTCTTTCATTTTAATTTTTTATGGCAGTGTACATCAGCTAGTATTCCAGAAGTCCAACAAGAGAATGTAATCAATCCTCAAGATTTAACAGGTATGGTAATCTGCCTCAATAAAATATCATAGAACCTAATAGTATGGTTTTTACCGCCCCCCCCCCCCCCGCCATTTGATTGGGAAAAACAAAATAGTTTTATTTTGGGAGAGTCTATGATGCCCTTAAGTTAATAAAAAGAACTTGAAGTATTTGATGTGCAAATTTTGTTGCTCAGAGTTATAAATCTTCATAGTGAATCATCTTTATCCTTTATGAATTTACTTTTTTTTCTGGTGTAATTCAGTTTTTTATTGGTGATAAGTTGTCATGAGACTTTTAAGAAATGAAATGAATGATTTTTGTTCTTTCATGGTTCAGCTTTTCATTACTAACTTTTAAACTTTGATAGTGAATCTAGTTGCTAACGTACATCATGATGGTGAGGATGAACAAGCATTCATTTTAACTCTGGTGGAAATTCCAACCAATGCAGTGGAAGAATTTACTGATACCGTTACACAGTTAATACCAAACCCTTTACTGCCAGCACCCATATTGGTCAAATCAGTGAATACAGAAGAAAAGGGTGACATGAGGTAATGAATGAGCTCAACTATTTTTGCTAGGAGGAAAGGTGCTTTATGAATCTAATAGTACCGATTGAAAGAGGCATTAGCCGACATTATTTGTAATTGTCCTGGAGATATGTAGTAATTATATGGTAATTTTTAGAGAAAAAGTTGTTTATTTTTTATGTGATAAAGATGCCATTTAAATGTATAATATTATGCTTTTGTATAAAACTTGTATATTAAGTATTTTGCAATCTAAAAACACTTTGCAAGCTGGATCATAAAATGGCATCTATTAACAGTATGGTTACCTTGTAAACACTGATATATATATTTAAAATTCTGAAATGAATATGCATTCACAGAAAGTTGCAAAAATAGTACAGAGAGGTAACATTTCTGTATATTCTTGATACTCATTTTAATTATTTATTGTAGAATTCTCAAACTGTTTTTTAACAGTCATTGGTTAAGAAATGCTTAATTGTCTATTAAACATCATTAGAAATTAAAGCTTTTTATATTAGGGAGACGTTTTAGATCAAACTTTAACTTTGCAAACAAGGAAAACATTTTTTATACTTCAGATTTAATTGAGTATTATGGAAATTGTGAGTCTTTAAGTATGCATGGAGCTCAAAACTAACATTTTTTGTGGCCATGGCCATGTATATGTTACTTTGAATTTTTTTGGTAGTATTCATTGGAATAAGTGAACCTTTAATCTCATTAAGTAACTTCTAATCCACCGATTTAATATGTATGTATTTTCTGTGCAGTATGAATTTTCCGGTAACTTCAGTTGGTCCAGATGCCACGTGTTTATCTAATTCTGGAAGAGATGATTCTGAAAAGCCTCCTGCTAATTTGGATCTTATATCTAGGAAGAGATTTCATTGTAGGCTTGATGGAAGTGACCATGGTCCTTCTGCCAAAAAAAGTTCACTCACTTCAAGAGACGATTGTCAAAAATATATCTCTGAGGTAAGAGACTCATTTAGCAAGTAAGATGGCTATATTACAACAGATCTATTTTCTGGGTTTTCCTTTAGATTCTTTATATAAAGCTAGTACTAATACATTTCACCATAGATAATTCAGGTAAAACTGTTTTTATATTTCTACTTTCTACCTGTTCTAGGTGAAAATTGATGGACATTAATGAGTAATCTCATTCCCAGCACTATGTCATTAGCTAAAAATAAGGCTGAACACATTATACAAATCTGGATCTTGGCCTGTACCACTTAATTGCTGTGGGCCCTTAGGCAAGATACTTTACCTCTCTGATTGAATTTCCTGTTGTATAAAATGGTGATAGTAATATCACCACCACCATTACCATAATGCTTAAAGCTTCTCATTGCTATGAGGGCTAAAACCAGAACTTCTGAGGCCTTCAATTTATCTGGCTCGTTTCTGTCTCTAGTCTTATCTTGTATGTCTGTAATGTGAGTTGCAAATATTTTTTTCCCAGTTGGTTATTTGTCTTTTGGCTCTACTTTATGTGATTTTCTCATGCAGACTTTTTTGGTTAACTTTTTAATATGAACATTTTCAAACATTTAAAGAGGTAGACAGATAGTATAATGTATATCTATGTACTAATCTCCCAGTTTCAACAATTTATTAGCATTCCATGCAGACATTGTTTTGTCTTGTTTTAAAAACGTATTTAATGACATGGAAAAAAGATCATAGTACATTACTATATGCAAACTAGGTCATCAGTTTTTAATATATCATTTAAAAAATAATACACATCAGTGTGACTAAATATATATACAAAAAGTATAATGTCTGCAGGGCTTATTTGTGATTTTTATTTTCTAAATCTTGTTTTCAAATTTTAACAATAAAAATTGCTTATAAAAGTTAGTTATAATTTTAAATTCTAGTATGCACATGTACTGCATTCAGATAGATATGCAAATATTTTTTTGTTTTCCTGTGATCACATTTATCAGTCTTTGTATGTATGTATGGCTTCTGGTGATGTTATGGATTGAAAATCTACATTGAGATTTAATATAATTCTTCTAGTTAACATTACTGCTTTGTTTATAATATATTTTGGTGTTAGGAAGAGTAGAACCAACTTAATTTTCCCCAGATGCCTATGTATTTGTCCTAGTACAATTTATTGAATAATTCAACTTTTTTCCATGGATTTAAAACTTCAGTTTTATCAGATATTAAATTCCCATATATATTTGGGTATATTTCTGAACTTTCATTTCTCTTACATTAATTTACCTATTTGTTCTGGGGTCAGTATTACACTGTTTTAATTGTAGCTTTTAAGTGCTTTAAGATCTTTGATAGTCTCTCCCCCCATACAATTTTCTTCTCTTTTGAAGTTTCTCCTAATTGCTTATATGTTCTAAAGGTCATATCAATTTTAGAATTAGCTTCTTCTGAACTTAAAAAAAAATCCCGTTGGTATTTGTATTAGGAGCATATTACAGACTAATATAGGGAAAATTGGTGTAGTAATTGTGAGATTGAATTTTATTATCCAAAAATACGATGTGTCTTTCCATTTGTTTAAGTCTTCTTCTGTGTGTTTCAGTGGTATTTTAAGTCTTCTTTATACAAATCTGGTATATTTCTTATTAGGTTATCATAAGAACTTTTATATTTTTTTGTTGCTGTTGTCATTTCTATCTAGAGAGTTTACTGAATTTTCCTCATGTGCAGTAAATTCTTCAGTTGATTGTCTTAGTTTATTTAAGTAAACAATCATATGCAAAAATAATTTTAATTCTCTTATTTTTTATACCTTTTTCTTTTTTCTAATTATATCGACTAATGTAACTAAAAAAAATGTCAGAAAATAGTTCTTATTCTTGACTTTAATGGGAATACTTCTAGTGTTTTTGAAATGGATGCTGGCTTTTGGTTTACAGTAGTTATATTTTATGGTTTCAAGAAAACGTCTGTCTAGCCAATTTTAAGTTTTTTTAAGAATGAATATTATTGTACACTTTTCCTGGAAATAGAAGGTAATGTTTTTCTTTTCAGATCTATTGAATTATATTGGTAGATTTTATAATATTGAATCATTTTGCATTCCTGAATCAAACTCTACTGGATCATGATATATTAGTCTTTTGATGTACTGCTAAGTTATGCCTTTAATATTTAATTTGATAGTTTTGTACTAGTGTGAGACTGTTCAGATGGTATCAGTTTTGGGCTTGATTTATAAAAGGTATTTGGAAGCTTTCTGCCTTTTGTTCTGAAATAGTTTAAATAATGCTAAAAGTGTCTTTTCCACAAATGTTTGGTAGAATTCCTGTAAGACATGTCTGACCCCAGAGCTTCCTGGGAAATACTTCCTTTACTTAAAAAAGAAAGGAAATAAAATTAAATTTATTAGATAAATGAATTTCTAATTTTTTTGTAAATTTCCTTAAAACAGGTATGTTCAAGGGAATTAATAAAGGTTTTTGAGGAAAGAGGTAAGTGAAGTAAATTTTAATGTGATTGCATTTTCCTGAGTACCCTTGATAATTTTTATGCATTTTGTTTAAATTTGGGATTGAAGTAGAATCTCTTTCACTTTTCTCTAAGAATCATGCTTTTATTATTATTAGTTTTTCTTCCCTGCTGACATCTTCGATTTAGTACTTTGGTAGCCATAGATGCTACTTTCTTCCTGTAATTAATAGAACACTATATGTCAACAGGATTTCCTATAAAAGCTCAACAGCTACATTTTAGGAATTAGAAAGCTGAGTGTAAAGGAGTTTTTATAGGTCCTTAGCGGTACCCTGAAATTGGAAAGTGATCACTCTTTCATTTTGTTAGTTGAAGAAATATTTATAGAGAAAGGTTTTTTAGGTGAAAATATATTGATATGACTATTTTGTATCTGAATGCAGAAGCTGTTATAGCTTTTAACAAGTTACAATATTTTTAAGGGTCTATGTAACTCTATTAATTTATAATTTAACTTCCTGTCATTAGGGCATGTTTATGATAGAGTATTGTGGGCTTTTTCCTTCAAATATTACAGTACAGTTGGATGTGTTAATTTTGGTATGTGTGCTTATCATTCATTTTCTTTTTTTTTAAGGGAAGTCTTACAAGGGACAAGATATCTTCCCTACCTCAGAAAGTACACATACAACTTCAGAACCTCAGAAAGAGCAACTTGAACCAATTCTTCAGAGTACAGGATCTAAATCTCTTGATAAAATAATAGATACACATATAGAAAAGAATACACCTCAGTTACCTCAGGATGAGATGATTGTGTCTGATAAGGAAGAAAGAACTTGTGCAGCTTCTAAGGTTGAACAGATGGATAGCGTCACTTCATCTTCAAAAACTCCACTATCCAGGTATCATGAGAAAATCTTTAATGTTTCTCTATCCATTTCTCTCTCAGTAGATGAATATAACCTATATGGAACACATATATATATAGAGAGAGACTATCTATATATAAAATAAAGAACTTATTAAGTACTAAGGATGATGTTTTAGAAACATTTTTCTCTATTATTAACGTAAAGGGGAAGAAATAGAATAATGTCAGACACTTCTGTAGGACTGTTACAGAAAACTATACATTCCATATAATAAGAGCTTAACTTTAAGTACTGAAACTTTGACTTTTTAGATAGAACATCTTTAGAATTTAGTAATGTATACTTTCTTTTTCAGATTGTCCATGGTTATTATTTTGGTAATTATTTATTCTGCCATACAGTAGCTGCCAGTACAGATGTAGGTAGTCTGACATAGGGCTAATATTCAGAAGTCCTAGATGTTGTTTTATTGAAGTCCCACTTAATGTGCGCATTTTTCTCCCTTGTGGCATACAAAAGAGGTAAACCATGGCTTTCTTTCTATTAGAGTAAATGTGGAATTTAAGCCCAAAGGCAGCTTCTCCCACATTATTTTCCTCATACTCCAGCAGCAAGCCTCTGGGTTATGGATAATTATTGTTAGCAACATTCAAATCATTAACATGGTGTTGGTGATTTAAAGAGGGGAAGACATGCACTAACCTCCACTCAAAGGAAAGCAGGGCAAAGACGTGTACCTTGGAAAGGTATCTTTAATAAATCTATTGTTTTTATTATATAAATTACTGAAAGTAAAGCTCAGCAATATCTTTTTTGGTCTAAAGATGTGCTAAAAATACAATGAGGGAAACATCGTGGCGTTTGGCATTAAAACTGTTTGGGAAGTAATGTTTCAGAACAACAGTCAGCAAATGTTTTGGTGAAAGATCATGTGTATATATTTTAGATTTTTTGGCCTGTATGTCTCTGTTGCAACTACTCAACACCATTTTTCGTGCAGAAGCAGTCATATTTAAACAGATGAGCATGGTCGTGTTCCAATAAAACCTGTTTATAGAATCAGGGAGTGGATTGCATTTGGTCTATAGACCATAGTTTACTGAACTCTCCTTTAGAACCTTGCCATTCAAAGTCCTTGGAGCAACAGAATGGACATCATTTGAGAACTTGTTATAGAACTCAGGCCCCACTCACACTTTATCAGAATCATCATTTTAATAAAATCCCCTGTGATCTCTGTGCACTTTTAAGCTTGAGAAGTATTGCTTTAGTGTAAGCTTTGATTTTTGTCACAAATATATGACATGGCTTAGTGGTATCAGTATTTAGTACATGTGCTGATACCAGTAATGTGATATCATGCATGCCATTTTAGGGTTAATAGAGAGAAATTGGTTTTAAGAATGTGTCTTCCTGAAAGCGAACCATTGTGTACTGTTGCTGTAGCCACTATGGGAAACAGTATGGTGGTTCCTTAAAAAATTAATAGAACTACTTTATGAACCAGCAATTCTGTTTCTGGGTATCTATTTGAAGAAATCCAAAACACTAATTTGAAAAGATAGATGCATCCCTGTGTTCATTGTGGCATTATTTACAATAGTCAAGATATGGAAGCAACTTAAGTGTCTATCGATAGATGTTTGGATAAAGATGTGGTGCATGTATTCAATGGAATATTCCTTGGCCATAAAAAATGAAATCTTACCATTTGTGAAAACATGGATGGACCTAGAGGATATTATACTAGATGAAGTAAGACAGAGAAAGACAAATACCATATGATTTCACCTCTATATGGACTCTAAAGAACAAAATAAATGAATAGACAAAACAGAAACAGACTCATAGATACAGAGAACAAACTGATGGTTGTCAGATGGGAGGGCAGTTGGGAGGTGGTGAAAAAGGAGACAGGATTAAGAAGTACACATTGACAGGTACAAAATAGTCATGGGGATGTAAAGTGTAGCATAGAGAATAGAGTCAATATTGTAATAACTGTATGGTGTCAGGTGGCTACTAGACTTATTGTGGAGATCACTTTGTAAGTTACATAAATGTCTAATGACTATGCTGTAACACCTGACACTAATATAACATTGTATGTTGACTGTAATTTTAAAAACTAATAATTTAAAAAAAAGAAGTGTCTTCCTGGATATTCTTGAATATCTTTATGTTTGCATTTCTAGACCTGGCAGAAGACCACTGGGATTTTTGTCTTTAATATGCTCAAAGAATACTTTGGAGTCTGATGAACCTATTCCAGTTCATAGTAAGAAACGCCTAAGACCTCTTTTACCTGTATCAAGACAGAATTTGAAAAGATCTGGTCTACTCAATGCAAGCCATAAAAAATTTCAAGAGTCCTCTGATCTGCTTCCATCTCCAAATGTTGTTAATACTCATGCTGAGAATATTGACAGTTCAGCTCAGGTATGTGATAACTAGTTATTTTATTATTTGTTATAGAATGGGTTAGATATGAGACTCAACTAGAAAGAACATGGCAATTGTTATTTTCATTTGGATGTGAGAAATTATTGCAGAGCAACTATCCATCTCCTCTCCATCATAGCTCACTATACTGGAAGAAAATAGTGTTGAATTAGGAAGTTACAACTAGTTTGGTACAACGCCAATGAACTAGCCATAAGTGATATGACACATAATTGCCATTTTCTGAAGCAAAGACCCTTTTGACCTGGAAGAAAAACAAAGCAGGACTTGCTTTAGGAGAAATGGCTTGACCACTACAAGAATTCAAGGAACAGTAAAATTAGAATTTGTTTGCATATTTTATTTCTGTGCATTCTGAAGCTGTCTGTGTAAAAAGTACCGGGATGGAAAAATTTGTGAACCTGTATCAAAAACTTAAGAAGAATATTGGGGTGGCTTATGAGCTCAACAAAGAAAAGACTGGTGACCCTCTATTGGGTAGCATGAGACTTGAAGGAGAACTCTTTTAAATTTATTTTTAGAATTTTAAAAAATATTTACTATTATGTTTTAGAATTATCTTCTGAGACCAAGATTTTAATGAGTCTTTATTATTATTATTGCCAACCTACTTTGGAGAACAGTGTTATAATTACTAGCAGTGTTGCAGTGCCACTTTAATCACATCCTTGCCAGCATTAGATATTAACTCTTCAAAGTAAATCTTTTTTCTTATTTAGTATAATGGTAGAAGAGTAGATATGTCATTTTGTTTGCTAAATTTGCATTTCTTTAGTTACTAGTGTCTTGGTTTTTTCTTTTTTGTTCCTATCTTCTGCTGATTTAGTGTTTTCTTACTAATTTGTATGAGATCTTTGTTTAAAAAAAAGCCTTTCTTTTTTTGCTTCAAGTAATTTTTCCAAGTTTATTCACTTTTTAAAATTTTGGAGGTTTTCCGATAGCCATGAATTTTAAATGTTTAGTTAAATTTATTACTTTTTTCTTTGTAATTTCTTAAATTGCTTTTATGATTATGAAGTATTTCTCCAGAAGTATAAAATTTTTAGTAATCAGTTTTAAAATTCTCTTCATGGTTATTGACTTTGGTATGTAGTGTGAGGCAAGAATCTAAGCTAAATGTTATTCTCAAATTGTTATTTTTTAATAATATATTCCACATTTTAAAATTCATAATCTATAAAAAAGAGTTTACAGTAAAAAGCTTCCCACATCTGTTTTTTAGCTTCCTAGTTCTTCCTTTCCACAGGTATATAGTATTGTCAATCTTTGGTTTACTTTTCCAGAGATATCTTATGTATACACAAATATAAACATTTTTCTTCTTTTTTATATATAAATAGCAAGCATACTGTTCTGTTCCATGCTTTTTCATCTGACAGTATGTTTCAGAGATCTTTGCAAAATGGTAGATAAAGAGCTTCCTGCTTCTCTCTCTTGCTCTTTTTTTTTAATAATTTAAATTAAACTTTATTTTGAGATCATTGTAGATTTGCATGCAGTTATTAGAAACAATTCAGAGAAATCCCTGTGCAACCTTTATCCAGTTTTCCCCAATGGTAGTATTTTGTAAACCTATGGAACAATATCACAATCAGTTTATTGACATTGCTACAGTAAAGATAAAGAACAGTTCTGTCACCATGGGATCCTTTGTGTTGCGCTTCTGTAGACACCCCCACTTCTCTCTCATCCCCACTATCTCCTTAACTTCTGGCAACCTGTTCAGCTATTAAATTTGTCATTCCAAGAAAGTGATGTAGATGGCGTTTTATAAACAGGTGTGTAAATGGAATCATACATTCAGAATTGGCTTCTTTTCACTCAACATAGTTCCCTAGAGAATTGTATGTTTTATTTCTTTTTATTGCTGAATAGTATTCTATAGTATGGATGCACCAGTTTTGTTTATCCATTACCCTTTGAAAGACATCTGAGTTTTCAATTTTTGGCTATTGTGAATAAAGCTGCTGTGAATATTTGTATACAGGCATGTCCAAGAGTACCCTCTTTATTTTTAATGAAAATATTAGATAACATAATATTTCATTGTTTGGATGTACCATTAAGTGATACTGGGCTCACATTGGTAGGCATTTCGGTTATTCCTTTTTATTTGCTATGTCAAACTGTGTGGTAATACCTAACTTATAAATGGGCCATTTTGCACATTTATCTGCAAGTTAAATTCCTAGAAATAGAATTGTTGGTCAGAAGGAATGATTATTCTTTTGACAGGTATTGCCTGATTGTCCTCCGCAGGGATTATAGCAATTTCTGTTCTTAGCAGCAGTAGATGAGAGAGCCTTTTTCATCTCACTAGCATGGTACCAATTTTTTTCACTTTTGACATTCTTCATAGATTTAATGAGCATATATGAGTGAGATTGAGTATCTCTTTACGTATTTGAATCATTTATACTTTTTCTGTGAACCATCTTTTCATATCATTGGACTTTTTAAAAATTGAGTTATTAGCCTTTTTCATATTGATTTATGGAAACTCATTAAAGAAAACCCTTTGTAATATAGGTTGCAAATATTTTTTCCTTGTATGTCATTTGTCTTTGATTTTGTATATGGTGGCTTTTGCTATCTACTAGTTTTTTATTTTTACTTAGATGAACATATCAATCTTTTCTTTTATGGCTTCTGGCTTTCGTGCCATTTAAAGACACTCTCTCCTACTCCAGGTTTATAAAAATTTTCCCATGGTATTTTATAGTAGATTTCTTAAAAATGTTTTAAATTTAAATCTTTTGATTCATCTATAATTTATTTTGGTGAGGTACAGGTCTGACTTTTTTTTTTTTTCTGAGATGGTTATACTGAGTCATCCAACATCATTTATTGAATAATCCAACTTTTCTCATTTTCTTTTTGAAATGTCACTTTGATCAGATACATGTGTGTTGGGGCTATTTCTAATCTTCTGTTTCATTGATATATATGTGTCTGTTCCTGTGCTGATACCGTGCTGTCTTAATTTTTTGTAGATTTATAAGTGTGCTAATTTTTGATAGGATTGTTTTCATTTATAATGTTTCCTTTGGGTACTGTTCTGTCTCATGAGTCTGTCTATTTTTATATTTGTTATTAATGCTTTCATATATTATGTTTTTATTAAAATTTCATGGAAATTTGGGTGATGTAATAGATCATATATATATATGCACACTAATTAACCTAATCATGTCTAGTATATATTTGTTTATTCCAATTTTATTATTGTAACTAATGCTACAAAGGTTTTCTTATTTATAAAACTTACTGTGTTTAGGATTATTTCCTTAATATAATGGCACAGAAATGAAATTATTGGGTATGAACATATTTAAAACTCTTAATATTAATGCTATGTTGCTTCTCAAACAGATATCAATTTAGACTGCCACCACCAGATTTATAAATTGTTATATTGCACACTTATTTTTATTACCTTTTTAGGTTTCTTGTGATTGTTCGTTACCGAAAGAAGAATGTAGAAGTGTCCAAAATCAGGTACTTGAAGAGGAGCCAACCACAGTCTCTGAATATTTCTTTAGTGATATCTTTATTGAAGTGGATGAAACAAAATAAGGTCTTTTTTCTTTCCTTTGTTAAGTCCAGGATTTCCAGAGTAAATTATATTAACAAAACAGTATTAAGAAAAAAGCATCACTGTCTATTTTTTTTTAGGTTGATTTCAGTTATTTAATGAGCTTGGTTTGAAGCTTTTATAATCAGTGGATAACATTACTGAGGTTCCTTTCATTCTGGTTGATTCATCATTTTGGAGATACAAGCAGTTAAGATTGCTTTCTCAGACAGAAATAGCAACTCTTGTTTACATTTTGACTCTTCCTGTACTGAACACACATGGACATTTTGGAATGTTGTGCGTGGATAAGTGTCTTTATAAATCACAGTGCCAATACATTTGGAGGTGGATTGTATTTAACATTTAGTGACCTACTTTTGTGAGGGTTTTTTTCTATTTGTTTGGATTTTGTTTTTGATGGTTAAGGCCTTTTCAGTTGCCTTTTAAGTATATGAAAGCAAATTGTGAAACTCCACTTTAGTATAGTAAAAGTTAAAAACTTTTCTATTATCAGCTGTTTGACTGAAAAATATGTATTTTTCTATTTCATGTTGATGTAACATTAGTCCTAATTGAAGAACTAGTATTTAAACTTATTATTTATAAAGATAAAACATCAAAAAGCTATTTATTTTTAAATTTTTTATTTAAAAGAATATTCAGTTTTAATTATTTCATCCCTCAGATTATAGGTAAAGAAGGCATTCACAAATTTGTCTCCTTTCCTTCTTTAATTTTAAAGATATTTAAATTGATATAACTGAAAGCGTTTGGATAGTGTATATGTTTTGAATACTTTTTCTCATAGTTTAGTGTATTGACTTTGTACTGTGAAATGTTTTTTTTCTTATTTTTTGGATAATCTCAGGATTTATTTGTATGGGAAAAAACCCCTTAACTTCATTTATGAGACAAATTTCCATACAAAACTCTATCTCCTTTACACAGACATATACTCATACATACACATTCCTTTTTTAAAATACAAATTTCTTGATAGCTTTTCCCCCTATTAAATTCTACTTGAGGAACACTTAGGCCTTTAAGCACAGAATATAATTGTGATGTTAAAAATAGAAAATAAGATAATAAGACCTTATTAAGTCAGTTATCATCAATATGAATTTAAGGGTTGTTTTTGATATTGTGATTTATTTATGTAATTCTGTTACCCACCCAAGCAAATCTTTGGTGGTTCAAATGAAACTTCTCACAGAGATTTATTCTTGTATTTGAAAAGCATCCTGGGTTGATAATATAGTAGATTGGGAGTCAGAAACATTTTCCACAAAATATTTTCAAGTTTGTGAGACAGATGGCCTGTGGCAGTAAATACTCTTATTTGCCATTTCGGTTGAAAACAGCCACAGGCAATACCTAAATGATAGGCATGGCTGGATTAAGCTTTTAGTTTGACCCCGACATTAGACAGTAATTTTTTTACCTTAAGGTGCTGATGTCTTTATCCAATGAGATATTTGTCATTGAAGTTATAAGTTATGCCTAACAATTAAAACTGTGTTAATTATATTATGAAAGGATCAGTGTTTCAGTTGGAGAAATATTTTAATTGTGTTTCTGTAAGGGAAAAAAATGGTGGCCAGTTTTCAAGTTCATTAGTAAAATAGGATATGGATCAGGAAGAAGTACAACAGTAATCCTAATTTATTACAACAATTGATATTAGAGCACTTCTTCATTTCCTTATATAAACTGAAATTTAGTTTAATTTTTTTGTCATAAGGGGGATCCATAAATCTGAGCAGAAATTCTCAATAGGTATTTATTTATTTCATGTGATTAACATATCACAAAAATCATGGTAGTAAATCATAAATCACATTGCTATTTTAATGCTGTTTTTATAAAATTTTAAAGATCGCATATTCTAAAAGCTTTCTTTCATTTGATTAATGTTAATTTGAGTGTTAGGTTGCCACAATTAAACTATTATTTTATTCCTGTATAATATTTTTTAACTTCGTTAATGTCTGTCTCTTGTTCATCTACAGTGAATTAATTTTACGAAAGATGTAACTTCTTATTGTATAAAGAATAATTTTATCTTTGGGCATTCATTGTATTAGTGAATCAAGTCAGCCAGCTAAATGACCCTACTGTTATATCCTTAAAACTAATCTTGGGAAAAGAAAAACGTAATCAGTGTATTTACCTTACAAGGTGGAAAGATTTTTTCACATCTGTATTTAATCTAATTCATGTCATGATGATGTTGAGAAGAATTTGTATTATATAAATCTTAAACGGAGCTATGATCAAAGGTCTTTGTATTCTCTTGACTTTTCCTCCTAAATGCTTATATCTTAGCAAATGATCAACATGATGGTTTAAAAGCCTAATTATTAGTAAATGATTGAGGCACAGATAAAAATATGAATATCCACTGTTTACCACCATGTTATTTGAAATAGAAGTGACCATGTATACTATCTTGCTTGAAGAAGTCTGTGACAAAAAAGCAGTATCTGTCATTTGCAAATTTTCTTGTTCTAAAGAAAGCAGTTATGTTCTGTAGATATAAATTATGTAAATAAAAGTTATTTTATACTATTTTTGTGTGTCTTCAATGTTATTTAAGCAAAACTAGTAATTTTTCAACTACAGCTTATACTTACTTTCTTCCTTCCATAAAAACATATAAGAGTCATCCCTTGGAATCTTTCAGAACCACCTGCGGGTACTAAAATTTGAAGATGCTCAAGTCTCTATAGAAAATCACATAGTATTTGCATATAACGTATGTACATCTTATATACTTTAAAATGTTTCTAGATTACTTATAATCCTTAATGCATAGTAAATGCCATGTAAATAGTCATTACACTGTATTGCTTAGGGAGTAATGACAAGAAAAATTGTACATGTTCATTACAAATGCAACCATTTTAGGCCTAACTACGTAGTACACATCAGCAACAACATAATTATTTTTTTTCAAATATATTGCATTCATGGTTGCTTGAATCTGAGGTTGGCTGAATCTGCAGAGATGGAATCTGTGGATACTAAGGGCTAAGTGTATAACTGGGAGAATTAATCCTTTTTCTATATGCATGCTGTGAAGGATATGTTTTTGAATAAAGAATAAACTTTCCCCCACATTTGGCACATTTGAAGAGTTGCTTACTTTTTTATTTATTCCTTATAGAATGAATTTTTAGATATAAGAATGCAGCCGCTTTTGCTTTCTTCCCACTTTGTTTTTTTCTGTAGAGGAAATGGGAAACTTTAGTCCTAGATAACGTAAACCTAGACTTCTTAAGTGGATATTGGCAAAATCTCAGTCAAAAAATTTAGCTGAGAAAAATACTTCTGGAAACTTTCCTAAAGGGTAGTCTAGTCATTTCTCCAGATAGACTAAAATTTTGTCTTGGATTTTGTCAGATCATTAGAAAGCTATGAATATGGGTTACATTGTTTTGTCTGCTCATGTTTAGGAACATTGTTAAAATAGTCTAAAAGCCTAAAGAAATTGTTTATTTTGCTATAGTTGTACATTTTATTTTGCCATCCAGTATCCTACTTAGAGGAATCTATAGTAGATATTTCTGTTTTGCCTCAGTGCCAGGAATAATTGGACTTCTGTTCAACTGGTCTGATTTTTTTTATATGGGCTGTGTGACTCCTTGAGTTTTCTTTTGCAATGCAAAGCTAAATATGGGGCCAACCTGTATAAAGGTAAAATACTTCATATGACACGTTTCGTGTACTAAACTCACTCTGACTTTATTATTTTAGCTTCATTCCCCTTGCCCAGATATTTAAAAACCTTTCACTTTAAAACAACTAGCTACCATTTATTATGCTATTATGCTATGTAAATAGTTGTTACACTGTATTGACATTTTTTTTTGCAGAAATAGAAAAACCCTAAAATTAATATGGAATCTCAAAGCACACTGAGTAGCCAAAAACAAAACGAAATAAAACAAAAAACTCAAAAAAGAAGAACTAAGTTGGAAGACACACTGATTTTAAAACTTACTACACAACTACAGTAATCAAAACTGGTACTGGTAAAGACAGACATGGACTGATGGAATAGACTAGAGAGCCCAGAAATAAACTGTTGCATATACTATGGTCAAATGGTTTTTGACAAGGGTGCCAAGACTATTCAATGGGGAAAGGGCAGTCTTTTCAACAATTATGTTAAGGGAATTGGCTGTCCACATATAAAACAATAAAGTTGAACCCCTTATAAAATATACAAAAATTAACTCAAAATGGATCAAAGACAAATGGACTAGATAAGGTTCATTTTTTCCCCCTCATCGTCCAGTGAGTGAGGAAGCCTAGATTCGTTAGAGGCAAAGTTGTTTAAGTACATTGTAATCGTATCTCTAAGTTGTAATTTACCACTATTAGAATTTTTATTTTTGCTTATGCTCTTCCCGCTTTATAAAAGAAGACATTTGTTCATTGTATCCCCAGCGCCAGAGGAGCACCTGACACAGGAGATATTAAAGAAATATTTGCTTAATGAATAAATATGTTTGTCCTCTTAAATAGTTTCATTTCTTAGGGCAGCTTAATTAATATCTGTTCAATTTCCAGCTCTCATATAAGCATAAGCTTTTCAAAGTCCTAGAATACCCTTTTTATTAGCAGGAGAAGAAGACAGCACAATAGAAAATGAACTGAGACCGATTCCAAAGAAATTGAATTGCAGTTCATCAAACCAGAGCGCCGGGAAACGGGACGGCCACGAAAGTGTCGCTCAGCCTCTGGACTCACAGTGCTCTTGGGGTCGCGACGAGACAGGACCTCGCGGGATTAAGCCCTGTTCCTTATTGGCTGAATTGGAAAGGCGTGGTGTGTAGCGCCGACCAATCACGGGCGACGTGCGGAGGCACGTGCCGGGATTGGCCTGGGTGTCCGGGATGTTTCGGGCATTGGGTTGGGGCGGAAAAAAGCCTGTTGAGCTCTAACCCCAAGCGGGGAAGCGGGAGGTAAAAGCACGGGTTCTGGCTCGGCGCAGGCAGCTCTCTCGCTCTTCTCCTTTGTTCTGTGCCTGCTGCCATGTGGGCCACCCGGAGGTTAGCCCTGTGGCGGTGCGCCCGCGCTGTTGTCCCTGGGCCGCGCGCCTATCACGGGGACTCGGTGGCCACGCTGGGCACACAGCCGGACTCGGGCTCAGCCATCTACAAGGTATGCCGGGTGAGCAGCCCAAGCCTGCAGCCCCTGGGCCGAGTCTGTTATTCCCCTATTATGTCTCCGCTAGTGCCGGACCCACGGGACTAGGCGCTGGCTGGACTAAGAAGTAGGAGGAGAGTTGGCACACTTGAACAGCTGTTGTTCTTTTCTCTGGATCCGCAGCCATGATTCTGGGACGCACTAAGCGGTCGTGAAGTTCGAAAAACAAGTTTTTCAAATTAAATTGATTTTAGTTCACTTTTAGCATCGGCGCTAAACTTTGAAATTAGTGGGTCTCAAAACCGGGCTTAGCAATGTCACCCTGGGAGTTCGTTGAATATCCTGCTGCTTTAAACCCCACCCTGAATCTTTTGGGTCCGTGGGGTGGGGTCCTGGTGTTTACATGTTTAATGAAGTATTGGGAGCATGGTTGCATCCAGTTTTGGGAACCACTAGCCTAAGAGAGCTAATCTTAAACCTTAAAAGTAGTGCTTATCAGACTTTAAATATTCGTTTATATTAATAGAAAATACGTGTTCCCCTATAGCTTTGAATGGCTTTGCTTGGCACTGAGAGCTATTACAATGCCAAAGAAGCTACTTGCAACTTGTGAAATATCAGCTGGAAAATTTCAGTCTGTCCCATGATTGCCAAGCTTTTACTGATTACATTTAAATGTAAGACATTTTAAAGACAAGAGAAGACATTTTAAAGAATTCCTGCCTTTGGCAAAACAAAATTGAAAGAAAATCAGCAGGCTGAGACAAACAATATCCAATGAGAGGCTTCCAAAAGTCTTTGGATTTCCTGTGGTTAGGAGAGAATGTTTAATTCAGAAACATTAAGTGGTTACTTTGGTCTAGGCACTATTTTAGGTATCTGGACAGATGTATGGGAATGGAATTATAATTCTGTGGGGGAAGGTGAACAAGAAAGGAGATAACTATAGTGCATTATGGTAAGTGGTGTCTAAAGCTTGAAAAGGTGGTTGTGGAAAACCATATAGGAAATAATGAGTGCATTGGATCTTGATGGTTGGATAAGAGCTGACCAGGTTCAGTAGAGGATGAGAGGCAAGACTGTACAAACTAAGGGTGCTACAAGAACATAGATACCAAGTTGTGAAAGTGTATAGTGGGTGTGAGGACTTGGAAATCATGGCTAGGGTGTGGAATTCATGGAGTAGATGGAATTGTGTGGCCAAATAAAGGAGCTTTGAGTGCAGTAGCCACATGTAGATTTTATTTTTTCAGTGTAATTTGTCAGTATTTCTGCATTGGGTAGAATCTCAGGATAGTGATAGATGGAACAGAAAAAATAAGACGTCATTCTAACCCTTTAAACTTAAGGAATATATGGCTTATATTCCTTACGATACAAAAACAAATAGATATCAATTAAGTTCAGTAGATGTTTAAAGAAGAAAGTTGTTAAAATGAGTAAAAGGGGCAGAAAATGGTATTGGAGATGAGATGGAACACACAAATTTGGATAGATGGACAGAGAGGAGTGGTGGTAGTAAAGAACTTGAGCAAAGAGAGGGGCAGAAATTAATCTTTTCCATACAATGGAATGGCGATCGCATCGGTGGGGGATGGCCTAGTGTGGACCCACATGGGTTGGCACATGATGTTCTCCTTAACTCTTATTTTGGTACAAAAAATAATTGCTTTCTAATATTGCTCTCTTTGTTTCTGTTTTAGGAAAACTATGAACAGATGAAAGCACTAGTAAATCAACTCTATGAACGAGCACAGAATATAAAACTAGGTAAACACTCATTTATTCTCCAGTTTATGCTTTTGTTAACCTAAAAATAAAAGGCCAAAGTAAGAGGCAGCAAGCATTTGAGATCCAAAAGAATAGCAATTCTGGAAGCACTGATTCAGGCCAAAACCCAAATAGTGTTCCACTTAGGAGGTGAAGATGAGGGATATTTATCAGAAAGTTAAAGGGAATAATTACATGAATAGAAGGCATTTCTCTGGGTGTTCATAAGCTAAGGAAGGAATTTCTATAGATGCCGATAAGCTAACATAGAGATGATAATTCTAAAGAACATCTAATTTTCAGTACAGTAGTCATGTCTGCTTTCCTATCAACTTTGCAAATAGTCACTTAGCAAACAATGCTGCTTTAGGCCCGGTCCAAAGGTAATTTTGCCCAGTTTTAACATTCTAAAAGTTTGAGGAGTTATATGTGCAGGGCAGTTTGTCTGAAATTGTACCTCTGACTCCTTTTTGAAGTGGCTCCATTTATGTTGTTTTTCACACTTTTAATTAAAATATCCCTTTATAAATTACTGGTTTTAGGAAAAACTAAGCTTTTAACTCTTCAAGACTGCATTTGTTGGTATGCAGCTATTTTATTTTTTCCTATTACTTGACCAGATTTTCTACTATTTGGGAAAAAGTAGAAATTCAAGTTCATCAATTTTTAAACTATTGCTTCTTAAGGTTTATTTCATCAACAGCATTACACTGAAATTTTTGTTTCACTTGAGGCAATTAAAATGTTTTCAGTTCATTAGTCTTAGTCATACTATATACTAAATTTTTTAATAATTATGCATTTTCTGCTGTTATATAATTTGGAAATAATTTATGGGTTTATTGCTAATTAAATAAATGAGATTTCCTAAAAACTGTACATTGTCATTATTTTCTTTTGTCTTTTTTTCTCATTTATTTATTTTTATTTATTTATTTTTTAAATTCCAGTTCATTTTTTCATACTATATATATATAATTTTTTTTAACATTTTATTTTTTTATTTTCCCCCACCCCGCTATTTTCTCTTTTTAAATTGTGTACATACCAGGCACTCCTTTGCTTTGGAAGAAATTGCATATAGGGAGGAACGTAAAATATTAACATATAAACAAATACCACATTGTATGCTGTTGTACTGTTATTGCTCTATATGGCATTTTGAAGGCTATGTGACTTGAAACTAAAGGCCATTTCCAAAATATATTTCAAATACCTAACTTGAAAGGAGCTATATGAATTTTATAGCCTTTATTTAAAAAGAATTCTTCCTAATATCCTCATAGATAAAATCCATTTTATCTGTAAACCTGTGGTTTAAGAGTATTATTGCATTCTTAGGTATGAACTTATCACATTCAAAGGACATTCTCAGTAGAAGTCATTAGAGAAATCGTTTAGATAAGTCTTGATGGGTTTTTCTTTAGTTTAAATAAAAAGTATTCCTTATATTATTTTTTTTCCTCTGAGGACTTTAAGAATGGAGGCAAGGTAATTGATTAATGGCAGATGAACAGAGGCCATCTAAAGTTGTCTATTCATTTGTTTAGTGTATTAGAGAAGAAATAAGCTCAGTATTTTGGTCCTTTGTAGAATTTTGAGAGTGGTGGGCTGGACTAGTTTATTATTCTAATAATTAAATATCCTTGGTCTAATCATTTAATCCCTCTAAAAAAATTTTAGTACCTCATGCATAACCTGGAGAATGAGTCTGTGAATTACAGGCACTATTCACTTCAAACACGTATTTCTGTCTTCTTTTGACTTAACAGATTAATCAAAATTAATTGACAAGACCAGAAAATAGAGCTGTTTGGAATAACTTGGTTTCTGTCTTTTTTACTTAGAGTAATTTAGTGTCAAATCAGTTAAATCCTCTAAAAGTTACCATGACATGAACAAACAGATAGGAAACTCAGTGTGGGACCAGTTAAAGCAAAGACCTCATTCAGATGGCAATAATTGCTCCCATTCTATCTATGGGGGTATTGGGGAGAATTTAATTTATTTTATTTTATTTTATTTTTTATATTTTATTTTATTTTATTTTATTTATTTAGGTGAGGCAACCTTTGGTTGTCTTCACAGATTACAAGGACCTTGTCAGCTTACAATCCCTTATTTTTTTGTTTTTTATGCCTGTTGCACCTGGTCTTCCTAGGTGGTCTTCTATCTAAGTACTAACCAGACCTGGCTTAGCTTCTGAGATCAGACGGGATTAGGCTTATTCAGGGTGTTATGGCCTTAGACAAGGGTAGACGTTTTTAAAAATAATATAAAATACCTTCCAGGATAGGTACTCATAATGTATTAAGAATATTATTTTGAAAGTGGATGTAGTATTTGGTCTCTGGTTTCAAGTCATAAAAATCCGAACCAAACTTGTTTAATACAGAAGGCAGCATTTAGTGGTTCTTGTAACCATATATTGGAAAGGCAGTGTTGACTGGACCCAGGGGGTCCCGCATTCCAGGACACACTGTTTCTGCCACCATCTCGGGATGTGTACATGTAGGTGTGGACCTCATGCTCTTCAGGCTTCTGCATGAGGTAGGGACTAGGTTGCTGACAACGTTAGCGATTACATCCGTATAGTTTACGACCCGAAAGAAAGAGCAAGCTATCCTTTCATCTCCAATTCGGAAAATTCTAATTGTTTCACTTGTGTTCCATGTTCGCTTCTTGGCCCAGTCACTATGTTCACAGGTTGTGGTACTTAACTATGCCAGCCTGGACCCAGGCTCATCCAGGGCTTTAGGATGCCGTGACTGGCAGCTCTTGGAACTTCCTGGTAGTGGCAGTACCATGTTCAGGAAAAGCAAGCAGTCAGAAGCAATGAATGTCAATTATACTGGCCCCAGCCAACCTTAATTTACCTTCTCTAGCTAGATAAATAGGAGAGTTATTTACAGAAATAGGGTTAGTGGACATTTGTCATTCTTTTTGACCAGACAGCTCTTGAACACCTATTCTAATGTGGAGAAATGATGTTAAAAAGTGACATGAGTTTTGGTTGTGATTTTGGGGCGGGGCAAGATAACCTGCTGGTAGGCTTCTCTGAAAGATAATTGGAATCATACTCTTGAAGCCATTTTGGACATTCAGAGAAGTGGGTTTGAATAAGAGGAGGTAAAGAGTCTTCTAGCACTGAACACTTGCTAAGGATGGGGTGAAGAGGGGTAGGGGTTGATGAATCCAGGTCTGAGTAGAGCTCTTTGGGGAGGGAAGAGGGAGAGAAAGGGGAGAGGAGAAACTCAGACTTCTTCACAGTTTTGCTTAGAATTGGTCCTGTTATGCCATGAAAATGGATGTTACACCAACAGGTATAATTTAAAAGTAACATATATTTACAGAAGTTTTGGAAATTAGAGAAAAATATAAAGAAGAAAAAAAATTACCCGTAAACAATTCCTCTATACATATATTTTTTGATGTAATTCTGGTCAGTCTCATAATAATGTTAACAACAAAATGTGTGTATTTGTGTTTGTTTGTTTGTTTGTTTGGTGGGTTTGTGCACTTTGCTCTAGATAGTCTATGATTTTGCTATGCGAATGCTCATTGGCTAGCCTAGCAGTTATTGTGTTGATCAAGAGTTGAGAATATTATTCATTTTCCTATTTTTTACCTCCTCATGCCATTGTAGAATTTGGACATTCTGACATTTAAATTAATAAAATTTCTTAAATTTCAGACAAGAGGAAGGGACAGTGTTTCAAGTTGCTTCACAAGTTAACCCCTGAGATTTTCATTTGAGAGAACTTGTGATAAATAAGTTGACAAAAATTAGTGGACTTTTTGCTCTCCTTTTTGTTTTGTCCTTTCTTACTGCCTCATTTCTGCCTTTGTTTCAGGTTGTTTTCTCAGGGCACTGTCTTTAATCTCCCCTTTTGTTCCTGTTGGAGCATGTAAGATTGCTCCAGGAGTGGCTTAGTCATTTCTGTAGGTGGAAAAGGATTACCCCTGCTGTGTTATTTATAATAGCCAGAACTAAGTGCTTTGATTAACACAAGTTAATTGAAGGGCTGTGTTTTGATAGATTCAGAATTGCTTAGTTTTTATAAAGCTGGGTGATAACTGTTGATAGACACAAAGAAAATTACAATAATTTTATAATTTTGGTGGTTTTGGTGGTTGAAACAGAGGTTTTTTAAGGACCTAAAGATAAGCGGTTTTGGTGGTTGAAACAGGGGTCTTTTAAGGACCTAAAGATAAGGCTTGTGTAGTTTTTGAAAACATTTTAAAGTGGAAGTTAAATTTTAGGCATGTAGTTCCAACAATGCAGGTAGAACAGCTTAAGTGACTATAGTTAGACACTTGTGCTGTGCATGCTGACACAGATAGCTGTGTGGTGACTGTCCCCTGGTGACAGCGACTGAAAGATGCTATAAACTGTAAAATGATTCCTGGTTTCAGGGATCTTAAAAAGTGAACAAAATGTATGTCTTAGAAATGATGCAGTATGATAAATAAAGATGCAATATGGTAAATGAGATAGAAAGAAACAGGCTTATCTGGCTCTGGGTATGTGGGAATGGAGATAATTAACACAAAATCTTTAAGAATAATTCTTGGAAAACTAAGATGCTTTATCTTCCTCTCTTTTTGTTGGTGGTCACATATCTTAGGCCAGTTTCAATGCCAGAGGAGCTTAATTCTGTCATCTGAGAATCTGCATCAGGATAGCCCTCTTTCTGATTTTTCTTAATAAAACCAGAACTCACTAGCTGTTCCAAACTGCAAATTCAAACTCTAGGCAGAATTAAGAAAGATGATGTCTAAGTACTTAAAAAATTTTATCACTTCTTTGTCATCCCACCCTCTCTTGCCACCCCTTCCCCTGCTAGCCCCTTAGTGGGTACTTATGTTACCTGACTCTCCAAAGACCCTTACCAAGACCTGGTCTTCCTTGTAGCATTTTAGGTTCATTTTTCTTTTACCGTTTATTTTTAAACAGATTTGGTAAGGTATTAATTTACATAAAATGAACCATATCATTTAAAGAGTACACTTTCAGTTTTGACATATGTATATACCCATGAAACTATCACCGCAATCACCGTAATGAACGTTTCGCTCCCAGAAGTTTCCTCTGCCCCTTTGTAACCCCTCTGACCTCCCTCACTCCCTCTTTTACCCCTAAACCCACCTCAGTAGGGAATTCTAACTTCCCTGTGGTTGGGAGAAAAGAGATTTGGTTTAATTACACTACTTTGCAACTAAATCTTTCCCTCTCAGAATTATTTTCATTTAAATATAAGATTAGAAGTGTGATGCTATTTTCTTGTAAACTTAAGGCAGATTTAATCTTAAAAATATACCGTCCACCACTTAAGAAAAAAAAAATTCCCTTAGATACAGGAAAGAGTCCTGGTTCGAAAAATAAGGCTATATACTTGGAAGCTTGTTTGAAATAGATATGAACTTATTTTCTCACCTAAAAAAACAAAGAAATAGTTTTCTTAAACAGTTGAACATTTTATTAGACAGAGTATGTTAAGATGAAATTCTTTGGAAGCAGTAAAAATAAGCGTATTAAGGTACAATTTGATTCTTCTGATCTGTTAGCTTGGTTTCCTGTGAGTGGGTTATACATATTTCCAAGACCCAGAGCCCAGCAGCCTTCAGGCTGAGTGAGGTTTGGTGTGCCTCTTACCTCAAGGAGCCTCACTGGATTACCACAGTGGACTCTTAAATTATTGTAATTTTCTTTGTCTGGAACAACATCAGGAAACACCAAAGACCAACCTCTGAGTCAAGATACTAACAAAAGGAGACTTTTGATTGCTGTGTGAGCTGTTTAATTGTCTACTATTTGGAGACGGCCTAAAAAATTATGGGTTACTAATGGCACCTTTACGTTAGTTTTGCTGTGCTTTAATCATGGAAGTCATTTCTAAAATAATGCTCTTTCTCATTAGATCCAGAGAGCATTTTGATTGTTGACACCTTGGAGGTGGAGAAATGAGTGAGGGATGGGGGAAGGGATTAAGAGGTACAAATTGGTGGTTACAAAATAGTCATGGAGAGGTATAACATGGGAATATAGTCAGCTGTATCGTAATGACAATGCATGGTGGCAGATTGGTACTGGATTTATCAGGGTGATTGCTTTGTAAGTTATGTAAATGTCTAATCACTGTGTTGTACACCCAAAAGTAATATAGTATTGTTTGTCAACTGTAACTGAAAAATATATATATAAATTAAAAATAAAAGAAAATACAATAGTTCTTTTTACCTGGTACAATTTTTTAAATTTCATTTTACACAGTGCTTGATATTTGTAGTAGGTATTTAATAAATGTGGTGAAGATGAGGCAGTGTTTGCAATGCATTAGTTGCAGAGAAAATACTGTGTTATTTCTTTAAATACTGATGAATTCAGAAAATGTATGATATGCTGTGAAATCAGGGGTAGATTGATACCAGTTTAATTATTTACTTCAGAAAATTGTCAGCTTATAAATTGAGCGATCTGAAAAATTAGCTATTTCTCACGATATATTGAACTTTTAAAAGCTCTATATTTTGGATCGTCACATGGTTTTTTGGCATTAAGTTAAATGGATACCTTATATCATGTTAACCTAATCTGATTTTGTTTTCTTCATAGGAGGTAGCAAGAAAGCACGAGAACGCCACATATCAAGAGGAAAACTATTAGCCAGAGAAAGAGTCGATGTCCTTATAGACCCAGGGTTAGTATATACCCAAGTGCTAACTCAGTGTTCTCTATTCCATGGCACTTTCTTAGCTAGTTTTTTGTTTGTTTGTTTTTAGACAGTTTTGTAAATCAGTGATTTTAACTTCTGGTTCTTATGGTAAGATTCAACACCAAATGTTTATCGAGAGGCTACTATATGTCATGCACTGTTCTAGGGGCTAGTGATAACATCAGTCAGCAAAATAGACAAAGATCCTTTTCCAACTGGAGTTTACATTGTAGCAGGAGGAGATTGAAAATAAATGATAAATGTTGTAAATTATATAGTATGTTAGAAGCTGGGAAATGGGAAGAAGAAAAGGTAGACTAGAGTAAGGGAGCAGAAGATGAGGGTCAAGTTGCAGTTTAAAATAAGGTGGTTAGGGTAGGCCTTGTTGAGAAGGTGATATATTTAGAGAAAGTCCTATAAATATGTGGGGAAAAAGTGTTTCAGGCAGAGGAAATGGCAAGTGCAAGGGCCCTGAGGTGGGAATGTGCTGGATATGCTGATAGGCTCAGGGAGCCAGGAGACCAATGTGGTTGGGGTAGAGGGTATGAAGGAGAGAGTAGTAGGAAATGGGATCAAATTCCACAAGATCTTGTAGGCCAGTATAAGAGTTTTGGCTCTTACTGTGAGAGAAATGGGGAACTTTTGTGGGGTTTTGAACAGGAGACTACTCGATCTAACTGACTTATGTTTGAAAAGAGTTATTCTGGCTTATGTGTTGTGAGTAGACTGCGGGCAGCAAGGGTGGGAGCACCGAGACCAGTTGGAGGGCTATCGCAGTGATTCAAGAGAGACATGATGGTGACTTGGACTACACTACTAGTAGTGGAGGTGAAGAGAATGTCAGGTTCTGGATGTGTTGTCAAGACAGAGCTAAGCCAACAGGATTTCCTGAAGGATTGGATTTGGGGGGCGAGGGAGGTAGAGAGAAGGAAATGAAGATTCCAAAAGTATTTTTTATGACATCCACACACACACCCAACCGAGAAACAAACACTGCTAACACCTACCATATATCCTTCTAGACGGTTTATATTTGTATGTGTAAGTAAGAGTTAGAATAATACAGTGGTCCCAGATTGCTTATTATAATCCAGCTCTGTCACTTACTAGCTGTGTGACCTTAGACAAATGACTTAATAATCTCTGTGTTTTAATTTCCTCATCAGTCAATAGGGATCATAATAGGATCCACCGCAGAAGGTAGTTTTTAGGAGTAAATGAGTTAGGTTTCCAAAAGTCCAAGAAGAGAGCCTGGCACATGGTAAGTTTTAGGTGCTATTCTTTTTCTATATTAATAAACATGTTTGTACAAGACCTTTTAAAATAAGTACCTAGTTTTCTATTGAATGTCTATACCTTATAAATCCTGAAAGTATTCACACTAGATTTTGTTTTAGGTATTCTTTTTATAGATTTTATATACAACATGCATATTTGAAACACTGGCTCATTAAAGAAAAAAAATCTTTTCTTTTTCCATGTGTAATTATTTAAAAAAATATATATATATATTTTTAAATGACATTAATTCAAGAAACATCCTTTTTTCCCTTCAGGTCTCCGTTTCTGGAATTATCCCAGTTTGCAGGTTACCAGTTGTATGACAATGAGGAGGTCCCTGCAGGTGGCATTATTACAGGCATTGGGAGAGTATCAGGGTGAGTAATCTCCTTACATTCCACATTGTGGGTCAGGGAAAAGATTGACAAGGCACAGGCATCCAGCACTCACTGCTTTGCTTGTTAGCATGCAAGTTTTATGCTATTGATATTATTTAGGACTGAGGCTTCCTATGCAGACATGTATTAGATTCATCTGTGGAGCTTTAGAGACAAAAATTGAAGGGAAAAAACCCTTGCAAAGATCTCGGGGTTTTGATTTAGACCTTCAGGTGTGGGCTTTGCTTGTGTCATTTTCCAAGCTTCGCAGGTGATCTCTTCACATCTAGAGTGAAAACCACTGTCTTAGAGGAGTAGCTCTTCATGTGTGGTCTCCAAGTAGCATCAGCATCACCTGAGAACTTGTTAGAAATGTAGATTATCAGGTCTTCCCAAGAGGTACTACATACAGTTCTGGGGGTGGGGCCTTGAAATAAGTGTTCACAAATGCTAACATTTAAGAACCACTGTGGACTTAAGGAATCTAGATTGCTAGATGTTAAATGTATTTGTATATATTTATGTATGATCTCATGTTTTCTGTGAAGTTACCATGTCAGGCACTGTGGTAAACACTTTCTACTGATTAGTTGTCTTAATCCTCACCACTGCCCTGTGAGAATAGGTGTTATTGTTATAACCATTCTGCAACTAAGGAAACCTGTTTCGCTGACCCAAGATCAAGCCACTGGCAAAGCTCAGCTTGGACCTCAGTCAGTTGAACTCTGAGCCAGATACAGTTGCATTTGATTCAGATGCTGTTTTATGGTGTTTCTCTACCATCTCCCTGAGCTCTGTGCCTTCAGGAAGTCAGCTATCACCATTCATATTGTTGCAGAGCTGGCTGCAGGCATTCCTGGTTTCTCTTGTTTAAGTTTAGCAGCCGCAGTGGTAGAATTACTTCTAAGGGGATAGACCTGAGGCCCGAGCCCATTGCTGCGTCACAGCATAGACTCTTGAGTAGAAAGGCCTGGTTCTGTGCCCACCTTTGAAGGTGTGCTTTAGGGTTAGTCCCACTTGAACCATGTGGATTAAAAATAGAGAAGAGCCAGTTTCTGAAAGAAAGTTTAGTTCTGTTTGCCAACATAAGAAATACTGGGTAGGCAAACAGAGATACAGTACATTGTTTTGTGGACTGATTTTATTTCTCATTCTGTAACATGTTTGTGACCTTTTAATAGATGAGTAAAAGTGGCTGTGTCTCTTTTCCAAGGTCATATATCTAGCAAGTGGCAGAGCCAGAATTTCAGCCTGGCTTTGTCTGACTCCACAGCCTGGCCTCTGTCCATTACCAGAGTTTCTTAAGCTTTTCCTGTGCAGTTCAACCAGGGCAGGGAAGTGTGAACACACTCTGGAGGTATCGGGTTATGGCCCAGCCATCTGCTTGGAGCCTAAAATCCCTTTGAAGTCTAGTTTGTTTAATGTTAAAGTCGTTAAACATTTTCATTCCACTTGTGGAAAAAGACTTTATGTTACCTGTCCACGTAAGAAATTCCCAAACCTGAAGAGAGTTTTTGTAAGAGTTGAGCCAAACTGAGGATACATGCTGGAGAGCAAGATATCAAATGCTCTGCAGAATAATAATTTTGCAGCAGCTTTTATGCATTTGAAATTAAGGAGCTAAGGAAGATTACATGGAGATGGGAGAAAACAAGGTGAGGATTGGGTTACAGGATAGTTGACAAGATTATGTGCGCTCTTGAGGGTGGTTTCACTTATTTCAAAGGTGTGTTAACCTAGATGCATAGAAACTGTGGACAGGGCTTGCTTAAGGCAAAGATAATCCTTTTACTAAAAAAGTTATATGCCTGGGGTGTGACTACCCACCATGACCTGGCCAGTTAGAAATTTATGATCAGATCACCCTGTGAGGTTACTGTCCCTTAAACTCCTTTTTTTTTTTTCATCCACAGACCTAGTGAATAAAATTGATGCTCAAAGGAGAGGAGCCCTGTTATGTTGTGGTGAGCACTGCTGGCCACATACCCTAGAATGATAAGCACAGCACTACCTGAGGCTGTGTGCTCATGTCCTGTTCTCTACTTTATTTTCAGTAGGGATTCAATGAGTTACTTTTTAGAATTCTAGAGAATGTAAAGTGAGAAAACAGAAAAATCATAAATATAAAGAAAATTAACTTTTGTAAAGAACACACTATTGTTCTCTCAAGTTTCAAATGAACCTCTGATCTTCAGATTTCTTGGCAGTGTTGAGCAGTTTCCCTAACCGACTTTCTGCATTCACCACCCTGCTCTTTGTGTGTTACTTGTGGGCTGAGGTACCCAACAAATTGATTTTGGTGAGATAGGGCACCACGATGACTCATTATAGTATTTGTTTTCAATATACTATTTTAAAGTTTGCATCTGTTGTTACATTAAGCAAGATAAATGTTGTATTTTAAAATTCTTTTTGTTTTGTAGAAAAGCATATGGCAATAATGTTGAACTTCTGAAAACATGAAAAATAAATACTCTTGATGGGTCAGCTTTCATTTTTGCAAATTATTTTCCATAAAGGAAACTTGAAGGTTTATTAAGAGGGATTTTCTCACCCTTGAGACTTGGATTTTAAAATTGTTATTATTATTATCTTGTTGGAACCCTTTCATTCAAATAGTTATTATGAAATGTGGCTTAAGTTACTAATTTTTAACTGCTAATATAGGATTGATGACTTTAAAAATCAAGTACAAGTTTGTAATCTTGTTAAAAGTGATCATTTTATATTAAATAAATATGTGAACTATGATTAAAGCTTGCTTTTATATCATATGAATGTCTACTAATGACTATTACTGGTGATATGTACTAGAAGTTGAAGGTAGCATTAGAATGTCTTGGAATGCGAAATAATTGGCCTTTAACTTTAAAGAAATCTCTCATATTCTCTTCTCATGAATTTTCTGCCTTTCAGAATAGAATGCATGATTATTGCCAATGATGCAACTGTCAAAGGAGGCACCTACTACCCAGTGACTGTGAAAAAACATTTACGAGCACAAGAAATTGCATTGCAGAACAGGCTCCCCTGCATCTACTTGGGCAAGTTACAGGAGTTGTAAAATAAACTATTTTTAGCTGGTAAAATATAAGACTGTTTAAACAGCAGTCTCCAACCTTTTTGGCACCAGGGACCAGTGCTCCTATGAGAATCTAATGCCTGATGATTTGGGGTGGAGCTGAGGCTGTGATGCTAGTGCTGGGGAGCGGCTGCAAATATAGATGAAGCTTCACTTGCTCACCACTGCTCACCTCCTGCTCTGTGGCCTGGTTCCTAACAGGCCACAGAACAGTACCAGTCCACAGTCCAGGGGTTGGGGACCCCTGGTTAGGAAGGCTATATACATAACATTATCAATTTGTAGTTGTAATTGTTAGTTTCTCCCATAATTACAAAAGAAGTGCATGTTTTTTGCTGGAAACTTGGAGAAAAGGTAAACTAGAACTATCTATAATAACATCACCGAGAAATAGAACTCCTGACAGTATTTTGGTGTATGCCAATTTTTTCTCTACAAATGTGTGTTTTTTTTCCTTCTATATGTTCTGTTTTTCTATTAACCACAGTGGGTTCAAACTGTGAAAAACTAGTAGCTAATATTAGTTTATAGATCTATTGAGTGCCAGGTACTATGTTAAATGCTTGAGTATGTATATAATTTGAGCAGATATAATTTGAATAAATTTAATTTTAATTAAAAAATTTTTTTCAATTATAATTGACATATAATATTATGTTAGTTTCAGGTATAAAACAGTCATTAGACATATACTTTATGAATGATAACCCAAATAAGTCTCGTAAGAAAATTTAATTTTCAATGAAAGCAAATTTATATTTAAAATTAAAATACATTTAAATCTAAGGATATTTCAAAAAGAACATAAAAGCAAGGCAGTAAAAAATTGTTGCTTCCTGAATACTGGTTTAGTTTGATAAAATGCCAACATATATTGCATATATTGTTCATTTATGTGGATATTTGAACAGGTACTGATATAGAGATTTTTTTTTCTATGAAAGTGAATTTACCTGGTGACTTACGGTATAAGCTGCTTTGCACATATAGCATACAGCAAATAAGGACCTATTGCTAGCAGGTGCTGTGCAAACACTGTAGGGAATGCAGCGAAGAGTATTATGTTGTTCCTGTCTTGACTGGAGACAAGATATAATATATCATAAGACAAAAAAAGACTTATGGTTGGTTGTAGGCAAGAGCGATAGGTATACGACTAGCTACCTTATTGTAGCATTAATATGTGCGCTTACAGTATGTGCTGAACTAAGTACTTTACACACATTTCATGTCATCCCAATAACAACTCTATGAGATAGCTTCTGTTGTTATCTTCATTTCAGAGGTGAGGGAACGGAAGCATAGAATGACTAGGAAACACACCTGTAATTACACAGCTCTGTAGTAATCACACTCTGTTTTGAACTCAGCTGACATTCTAATTCACGACTCTAATCTGCAGTAATACGTGATAAATTGTCACATGAATTCTGTAGAGGGTATTTTCACATGAATTCTGTAGAGGGTATTTGCATTGGCTTAAAAGAGGGAAAGATACTTTTTTTTTTAGCTGAACTGGTTAACATTTACGGTGTTTTGGGGGCTTTAGCAGGTCCTCAAAGGAGAGAATGTCCTACACATGTCAAGTAAATTTTTGTATAGGGGTAGGAAAGCCTATTGGATTTGAGGAAAATAGTGAATCCTTTTGGCTGTATTGGGGGATTGGAGAAAGATGCTGCAGAATAGATTAAAAAGATAGGGCAAATTTTTTTGTGAATGTGATTAAGAACTGATGCTGTCATTGATAGAAGCCTTCCTGTGTGTAGCATATTTCGTTCATAGAGATGTACTTATTTCTGTCATTTCTCTTGTTTTCAGTTGATTCAGGAGGGGCAAACTTACATCGACAAGAAGATGTATTTTCAGATCGAGACCACTTTGGCCGAATATTCTATTATCAGGCAATTATGTCTTCTAAAAATATTGCACAGGTAATTTCTCATTTAATGAGATGTTTTGCCTTTTGTGCTAAATGACTTTGATAATTAGGTACTCTGAGTGACTTAAAACAAAAGTTAATTGAGAATTGAGGTTTTTTCCCACAGAAAGTAATTTAAGGTTGTCTCCAGTCAGATTCTTTTGTTAATTATAGGAATACACTTATATCTAAACATGTACATGTAAATGATACACTTAACTTTAAAGCAGTAGTTACCTTTGAGGTGGGAGAGAGGAGAAAGGAGTCAGGTAAGAGGTATGGAGAGACATCAGTTATATCTGAAATATTTTATTCCTTAAAAAAAATTTGAAGTGAATTTGGCCAAATGTCAAGATTTAGTAAGAGTTGGTATTAGATGGAAGGATATTTATTTTTTTTATTCTCTAATCTTTTTTGCATGTTTGAAATACTTTTATTATTGGATTTTTAAAGTTTTTAGTATTTTTATTAATATTCTAATTAGTCTTCACTTGCGATTATTATATCTATTTTTTATTTTCTATCAATAGAATATGTTATTATTATGTATTTTACTGTTCTGTAGCGACCTCGCCTATCTCTATGCTTTATTTATCTTAATAAGAACTTCAACTTTGCTCAGTTTTGCATCGATGGCTCTTCCATTAGCTGATGTGAAATTCTTATTGTGATCTCTTGTTTTATAGGGGAAATTAGCCCATTTAATCTGGTATTATAATTTATATAGCTGTACTGACCTTGCATTAGCTTCCTAGGGCTTCCGTAACAAATTATCACAAACTGGGTGGTTTAAAATAATAGAAATATTCTCTCAAATTCTGGAGGCTAGAAGTCTGAAATCAAGGGGGTAGCAGGGCTGTGCTCCCTCAGACTGCTCTAAGGAAAATTCTGTTCCTTGCTTCTTCCAGCTTCTGGTGGCTCTAGGCGCTCCCTTACCTTGTGGTTAGGACTCCAGTCTCTCCTTCGGTCTTCACATAGCCTTCTCCTCAGTGTGTCTGTGTCTTCTCTTCTCTCTCTCATAAGGACACTTGTCATTGGAATTAGGCCCCACCCAGATAATCCAGAATGATCTTCTCTCAAGATCCTTGACTACATCTGAGACTTTTTCCAAATAAAGTCACATTCCTAGGTTCTGGGGATTTGGGTGTGGACATTTCTTTTGGGGGGCCACTATTCAACCTGCCGTAAACTTCTGTCACCTTGCAATCTCATTCTTTGCTCTTTTTGTTCATGTAGCTTTTGTGGAAACTGTATAAAACATTAACTAACACTTTTTTTTTTTTTTTTTTTAAATTTTATGGAGGATCTACTATAAGTCAGGCTCTATGCTGGTGAATAAAACCAGGTATGGTTTCTGCTCCTGTGGAACATAGAGGTTGAAGTGCTTTAAAAACCAGGTCTTCTTAAAATTAAAAGTGTCCATATATTTTTGAATAAGCAGTACCTGCCTGTGATAAAAAAATCTAAAATGTCTAAAGGGCATTTGACTGAATGTACTTTCCTTTTGCCTATTTTATTTTTGTTTCCTAAACATGTTCACATCAGTATTTCTTTAACTGAGCCAGTTCTCTTAGCATTTATTTTTTCTGTTTCACTCCAGTAGGAAGTTTATGGTTGAGATTTACCTTTCAATATTTTTACGAACCTCTTGGAATTAAAAAAAAATTAATTGTTATTGCATACTAGTCTCTATAGTGTCTGTTCAGTACATGATCTTTTCAGTATATGAACTCTAAACCTGTATCTGCACTGAAGCTATTACTACATGCTTCACTAAAAAAGTCAGGCTATGTGTGAGCCATGTTTAGTTGCAGCTCCTCAAGCCTTTCACTTTTTTTTTTGTTTGCTTCTGCCTATTATTTGTCCTTTTTGGAGATGTACTTAAAATTATTCTCAGGTGTCCCTCCCTTTCCTCTTTCCTTACCTTTTTCCCTCTTTCCCACCTTGGCTTAGCTCATTATTTTTGAAATTTATTTTTTTCGCTTTAGATCTTGTTAATTGTTTTGAGGGGCTTAGTTAGGACAGGCACTGTATATCATTATTTTTAAAATGCATTTCAACCTGTTCATAAAGATAGATAGGGCCTGGGGGAGACAAGTTACTCTGTTTGACTGCTTTGAGGCTCTCAAAAACAGACTTTTTGTTTTCTGTATACATTTCAGCCTATCCAGTTAACACAGATAAGCATGAATATTCTAGAATCAGCAGTGTGATCAGTCACTATAGTTGATAATGTTCTTTATTCTGGACAGCTATATAATTGACATGTGTATTTTGTGGCTTTTATTTTTTAATGGTTCCTCAAGTACAGTAAGAAAAAAATGTGATACAGCCAGTATTTGCTTTCCACAATTACTTTGAATGGAAAAAGATGTAAAATTAGAGATTTGAAAAACATTATCATGTTTTTAATGGCTTTTCCATCAAGCACCTGAAACTTTTCTCCCCTCCAAGTTGTAATACATTTAACATCATATGCCTTTGAACTGCTGGTAGTCTTCTGCCATCTTTCAATGGAAGGATGGAGGTCTAGAGGTCACACAGCTTTTCAGAATTAGATATAAAACCTCTTGACTTCCTTTCAGAGACTCTTTCCATAGGGCAGGCTGCTGACTGACCTACAATTTGTAATTTGTTTTGGGTGCGTGAGAACCAGTCTCTGTTTGTTCAGGCAAGACATGGAGGATAATGAAATTTTGTCTAAAGATTTTTAAAGGCTATTATCTCACTTTTGTAGCATCTCATTTCCTTTTGTTCAAAAATTTTGCTTGTGCTTTCTGTGGTAGTGGTGACAACTATTGTTCCTCTCAGGTACACATTATCCTTAGCCTTCTTGCTGTTGTCTTACTCTTGATTCAAGTTTTTGAATCGCCGTGGCCTTCCTCACCCTACGAGAGAGATCTCTTGGTTTGTCTGTGTCACAGAGCAGACCCACGTCCCTTGTGACTGGGTGGATTGTAGCCTCTCAGTACGGTTCTTGGGAGTTCTCTCTTGTCCTGATGCAGATGGAGGTCACTATGATACCTCTCCTTGCGCAGTGCCTCCCATGCACCTTCAAGTGTGGTCAGATCAGTTTATGGTCAAGCATCTTGTATCCTTTTAGTAGAGAAAGCAGCAGGATCTCCTTTCTGGGAGATTATTCGTCCAGTGTGGTCCAGAGTAAGATCTTTGTTGTACCACAGACCAGTGCTTTGGGACCTGGAAAGTCGTTGGTGCTGTTGTGGCCCTGGGGTCCCTGTGCTTTGTAAGTAGCAGCAGCAGACTCAGTGGCAGAGCTCCTCGTCTTGGTGTACATGCACTCTGTTTTGTGAGTGAGTAAATGGCTTCGAATTAAATGGTGAGATTGTGTGACAGTGGCAATTTATCTGTGTTCTTTTATTTAATTTTTATTCCTATTATTAGAATTTGCTTTAGCAATGTTAAGTTTTGTTCCTGTTAGATACATGTGACTGGAAGAGCCTTTCTTTTAGATGGAAAATTTGAGAATTTTTATTTTTGTGTACTTAGTAACTATAGCTCTTGCTTTAAAAAATTTTGTTACAGCAGCTTTTAAGATGTAATTTACATTACATACAATTACCCATTTAATATGTACAATTTAATGGTTTTAGGATATTCAAAGTTGAATCAATTTTAGAATATTTTTATCACCCCTGAAGGAAATGCCTATTCATTAGCAATTATTCTCCATTTCTCTCTAGTGTCTCCAGCCCCTGCCAACCACTAATTCACTTTCTGTCTCTGTGGATTTGTCTGTTCTAGACATTTTATATAAATGGAATCATGCAATAAGTGATCTTTTGTGACTGGTTTCTCTCAGCATAGTGGTTTCAAGGTTTACCTATGTCTTTCTCTTGATTTTTTTATCATTCTCCGGGTTGGTATGGAATCCCGTTTATGGCTCGTCTCCCCTCTCTGGAATAGAGGAGTGGTTTACAGCTAGATTGAAGAGCAACAACAAAGTACTTGTAAACAAAGACTGTCTCAAGTCTTCAGGTATGCTTTGGTTGTAGTCACTTAAGGTAGATGGTTTTGATCTCTGTGTTAGTTTTCTACTGCTGCAGAACAAATTACCTCAAAACTGAGCAGTTTAAAACAACAGCATTTATTATCTTGCAGTTCCTATGGGTTATGAGTCTGAGCACAGCCTAGCTGGATCCTCTAGCTCTGGGTCTCTCCTAGTCATCTCAAGGTTCAGCTAGGAAGGATCCACCCACTAGCTCACTCATGTGCTTGCTGGCAGGATTCAGTGCTTTGCAGGCCTCACTCAGTTCCTTATGAGCTGCTGGCTGGTGGTCTGTCTAAGTTCTTTCCAATGTGGGCCTCTCCGTAGAGCATCTCACCATGTGTCAGCTGCCTACATCAAAGTGAGCAGACAAGAGGGCAAGAGAGAGGGCCAGCAAGATGGAAGAGATAGTCTTTTATAACTTGATCACAGAAGTAACACCTGCCATTTGATAAAAGGACATCACTAGATCCACCACACACTCAAGGGGTCAAGATTACACAGGACTTGAATACCAAGAGTTAAAGATTATTGGGAGCCATTATCAGCTGGTCTCAGAGAGGTAGATTGTTGATTTCCTTGGTTGCAGAAGTACTGTGGAGAAAACACATCCTAAGTGCTCTTAGGAATATGTATATTTCACAGTGTGAGCTGTACCTCATGGGTTTCTTGTATGCTTGGATTCCAGATAGCAGTGATCATGGGCACCTGTACGGCAGGAGGTGCTTACATCCCTGCATTGGCTGATGAAAACATCATTGTACGCAAGCAGGGTACCATTTTCTTGGCAGGACCCCCCTTGGTAAGAACATAATCTCGAGAGATTGAAGAAAAATATACACAATAAGAAATTTACCATTCTAACCATTTTTAATTATATAGAAGCAGCAGCAGCCTCATCTGCTTAAAAATTCTAAATTCTAAATTTCGACACTTGTTTTGCTGAAAATTGAGAAAAGGCTTTGTAGGTTTTACACATAATCTGGGATTGAATTGCCATAGTTTTCAGTAGCTTAAAATGGTTGAAAAAATGCATAATGATAAGACAAGTTTTGAAGAAGCTTTTTGTTCTTCTATCTTTTGTTTATCTTCTGAACTTGTTATTTAGTAGGATGAGCTATTTTAATTTTCTCTTTGACTTTTATCATCTTTGCACCTGTCACAGTATCAAACATGTTGTGGGTGTTCAATAAATATTAACCTATGACAAATCCTTAGTTTTTTAGTCAGATCCCTGAAAATAAATACAGTATATTAGTTGTTTATTCCTCTTTACAACTTTAAATATCCATACACCTGTTGTAATTAGTTATTGTCTGGATCGCTATTTTACACTGAACTTTTTTGGGAAGAAGAGACCCAAAAATTTAGTTCCAGATATGGAACAATTGGAGATGAAAATTTTAATTACTTCTCCCCGTGGAATAATTTTTTATTTACGACAGAGCTTTCTATCTAGTGAATAATAAGTCATTTCTATGCTGTATTTTAGGTTAATGTTCATTATTCTAATTAAAGCTTTTCCTGTTTGAAGAAAAAGAAACAAATCAATCAACTCAAAGAAATAGGAATCAGTAAGCAATTCCTAAGGGATCTTGTTAGCATTTAGCACTAAATGATTTCTCTTTCTTTTTCCTGTTAGAATTTCTCAGGCTGTAATTAAGTCATTCTTAATTTATTTCTTGAGGTTTTTTTCTTTTTGGTCCTATTCTGCTGAATCTTAGATGTGAGTAATCCTAGATATTTTTTCCTATCTTAAAGGTACACCTTTAAGAGTTCGTAATAATTGCTGGCGTTTTTCAGCATAGGTGAAAAAAGTCATTACTTCAGTACATTTATTGAGTGTTCAAAGATGAATAAATTACAGTTCCTGCCATCAAGGAACTCACAGAGTAGAGGAGACGACAGAGACACATGCAAATTACTGAAATGTAGTCTGGCAAGTGCCATATTAGAAGTGTAAGTGGAATACTCTTGGACTATGGATAAACAAGCATTGCTCTGTTAATACTATGCAATGCCATTAATGATGAAAAGGCCTGAGTGGGTCAGGGAAAACCACATAGGGCAGGTGGGGCTTGAAGGATAAGCAGGGATTCACCAGGTGGGTGAGAGGGAGAAGGGAGCCTAGGCAGTGGGAACAGCATGTGCACAGACACAAAGGCTTTAACGAGCATGCAGAGGTAGCCTAACATCTGGAAGAGAGCAGGCTTTCAGGCCAGAAATGCCTGGGTTCAAATCAAGTTCCATCACTTGCTCAAGGGCTGTGGGCAAGTTCCTTAGTGATACTGGGTTCAGATTTTTCATCTGTAGACTAGAGACAATATTATCTAGGTTTGCTAGGTGGGTGGAATTAGAAAACAAAATGTTCTTTAGCCGTATGGTAGAAAGAGTTGTAGGTATTGTCAGGTTGGGAGATGTGCATGTTAGGAAATAATTTATATATCTCAGATGGGCAAATCTCACCACTGACTTTTCTCCTTGCTGTAGGTTAAAGCAGCAACTGGAGAAGAGGTATCAGCTGAGGAACTTGGAGGTGCTGATCTTCATTGCAGGTGAAACAGAAGCGATTGTTTCTTTCCAAGTGTTAAAGTTGCCAGGTCAAACCACAGTTTATTTGTTCTTGATCTGCTGTTTTAGGGTTCAATTCTTTGAACTGTAGAGTTGCATATCTAAGCTAGAACATCAGTTTTTTTCATTACAGAAAGACTGGAGAGACAGGTTTCTCATTTAACAAACATCCATGAGCACCTGTTGTATAACAGGCACTGTTCTAGATATTTAGGATAAGACATTCCCTTTGACTTCATTTATACCCTAGGTCAGGATGGCCAATAAACAAATAATACCCCCAAAATTATATAAATGTGCATATGTGGTAAGGCCAACAAAGGAGAAATATAGGGAGAGAATATAGGAGGTGGATTGGATCTAGTGGTGTGTAACTATTATGACTTTGTTAAATTAATATTTGTTAAGTGGAGCACAGGATGCTGGATGGTGAGCCACGATTCAACAACAGCCAATAGAGAAATAGGAATAGAGAAGTTTAATACTCAAAGGTCCTGGAGGGAGTACATGGCATTGCTTCGAGGGACCACACAGAGAGGTCAGGGCAGAGTACAGAAAGACAGATAGACAGATAGAAAGAGACACACAGAGAGACAGGACTTGGGACACATTTTTTTAATAGGGTCCTAGGTTGAAGTGCTTTGGGGTTTCTGGGCTAGGGCCAGATTGTTCAGTTCAAACGAAAAGAGTGGGATTTTGATAAGCCCCATGGGAGTCTTATCTAAGGGGTACATAAGGCATAAACATGCTGGGAGGCAGGGGAGACTGTTGAACACAAAGGCTGTTAGGAAAGTCATATCAGGATTTGCATTTACTTGTGACTCTGCAGTTGCTCTTTAGGGCTTGCACCTGAATGGAGGGGCTAGTGTCAGTTCGAGGTCCCTGCGGGCCTCTTGGTCAAGCAAAATGGATGCTGAGGAGCAATTAGGAAACCATTGAAAAGCTTTAAAAAAAATCCCTCTGGCTGCTACATGGAGAATGCTTGGAGTGTTGGAAAGTGTCTACAGGTGTCTACATGGGGGACCAGTTGGATGGTTGTATCAATAACATAGGTGAGAGATGCTGGTGGATTAAATGGTTATGGTGGTAATGAAAGTTTGGGGAAGTGAACAGACTTGAGCTCTATTTTAGATGTGGAATTGAGAGACTTGTTGATGGACTTTATATAAAGAGTTCAGGAAAATGAGGTGACAAAGGTGATGACATGAAATCGTTTTATTTCTTGAGATTGGGAAGATAGAAAGAGGCGCAGATTTGGGGATGGCCAGGGAGATCAAGCATTCCTTTTGTACTTGATAAATTAGACATGCTTGAGACATCCAACTAGAGATGCTGAGAAGACAGTTAACTCTAAGGGTCTGAGGCCTAGGTCAGGGTGGAGATCTTTACTAGGGAGTCCTCAGCATAGAGGTAGACTTTAAACCATGGGATGAGGTGAGCTCACCTTGGGGTGAATGTAAATGAAAAAGAGGGCCCAGGACCATACTGTCAAGAACCCAGACATAAATGGCAAGTTAAGCATCGACCTCAGTGGCCTGGCAGGTGTAGTAAACCTTTCTTTGATCTACCAGACTGCAAAGCTAGGGAGGCAGATGGCTATGGGAGCAGCCTGGTAGGTGGGAGAAGAAAGATAGGTATATTTCTACTCTCCTATCAAAGAACACTGCCTATGTTTTGAAGAGTTGGTTAAGGGATCTACCTTTGCTTCAGTTTTTCATTTATTTCTTTTTCATCGAACACTTATTATGAATAGATTGATTATTCTAAGTGTTATGAGTAATACAGAAGAATTTTAGGCCTAATCCCTACCCTCAGGATTTATAATTTAATTAGGCATATAAGAGAAATAAATAATTAAAAATAATTAGAAAATAAATATGCTAGCATGGTTTCAGTTTTACAACTAGAGACAAAAGGAGGAATGATTAAGGGAATGACTGGAGTGGATTTGAGGTAAGCATAGGAAAGCTTTTAGGGACAGCTTGAGTTTCTGCCTGAGTTTGAACAGAATGCTAGTTTATTTAGGTAAGCACAACTGTGTGAGCAGAGATGGAGCATCACTCTGGTATCTGGACACTTATTAACCTTTACAGGGGTACATTGGAGTCAATGTTTCAACACAGAGAGAAAGAGGACACAGGTAGAAGTGGGTGAGTGGGGTGCAGGATAGAGTGCATTGCCATTGTTCGTACGTGCTTAATCAGGGAAAATAGATGAAGGTAATATTTGAGGATCATTAAGTTTTTAAAATTTTGACTGTTTAAAAAAAAATAATCTGGTGTCCATGAAAGCTGTAGGCAGTGTATCAGTTTAGGATGTAGGTCCTAGAATTCATCTCTCATTTGCTTCACTCATTGTCTTTGTGACTAGATAAACTACTTAACCTCCTCTAGTTTTATTTTATCATGTGTAAAATAAAGATAAGAATAGTTCCTACTTTGCAGCACAGTGTCTGGTGGATACTAAGCATTCTATCAATAAGCACCCTGCTTAAAATTATGGCAGTGATTAGGTGGTGATGGCTTTTTTTGGAACAGTGTCACAATTGTTTTGGGTTCTGTCTTTATAAATACATATTTATAACTGATGAGTCATCCTTAGGAGTTAATTTGACACAAAGACTTACATAATATAGTGCCTCATCAAAGATTTCTCTTTCCTGCTGTTATGGGTAAATACTAGGAAGTTTTTATTTGTTTATTTATTTTAAAAATTATTCTTTTTCTTATTAGTTTCAGGTATATAGTACATTGGTTAGACATTTAAATAGTTTATGAAATGATCCCTCCGATTACTCTATCACCCATCTGGTTCTGCACGTAGCCATTACAGTACTATTGACTAAGTTCCCTGTGCTGTTCTCTACAACCCCATGACTACTTTTTAACTACTAATTTGTAGTTCATCAGCTTTTACCCTTTTCTTCCAGCCCCCAACCTCACTCCCCTCTGATAGTGACCAGATTGTCCTCTGTATCTATGAGTCTGTTTTTATTTAGTTTGTTCCTTAGGTTCCACATGTAAGTGAAATCATATGATATTTATCCCTCTTTGTTTGACTTATTTCACTTAGCACAGTAAACTCTAGGTTCATCCATGTTGTTGCAAATGATAAGATTTCATTTTTAATGGCTGAGTAATATTCCATTATATATACAAACCATAACTTCTTTATGTAATTATCTGTTGATGGGCATTTAGGTTGTTTTCATATCTTGGCTATTATAAATTGTACTGCTGCGAACAGAGGGGTGCATAGATCTTTACAAATTATTGTTTGATTTTCTTTGGATAAATACCTAGAAGTACAATTGCGGGATCAAAAGCTAGTTCCATTTTTAATTTCTTGAGGAACCTTCAGACTGTTTTCCATAGTGGTGTACCAGTTCACATTCCTGCCAACAGTGTATGAGGGTTCTCTTTTCTCCACATCTTCGCCATCACTTGTTTTTTGATTTATTGGTGATAGCCATTCCTACAGGTGTGAGGTGATATCTAATAGTGGTTTTAATTGCATTTCTCTGATTCGTTATCTTGAGCATTTTTTCATATTTCTCTTGGCTGTCTGTATTTCCTCTTTGTAGAAATATCTGTGCAGGTCTTCTGCTCATTTTTTAATTGGATCGTTTTGTTGTTGTTGTTGTTGAGTTGTATTACATCTTTATAAATTTTGGATATTAACCCCTTATCAGATGTATCATAGGCAAATATCTTTATCCATTCTGTAGGTTGTCTTTTCACTTTGTTGATGGTTTCCTTTGCTATGTAGTCCCTTTAGTTTGATGTAGTCCCATTTGTTTATTATTATTTTTTTGTTCCCCTTGCCCGTGGACATAGAAAAGAAATTATTAATAGCAACATCGGATAGTTTACTGCCTATGTTTTCTTCTAGAAGTTGTATGGTTTCCAGTCTTACATTTAAGTCTTTAATTCATTTTGAGTTTATTCTTGTATATGGTGTAAGAAGGTGGTCCAGTTTCATTTTTTTTGCGTGTATCTGTCCAGTTTTCCTAATGCCATTTATTGAATAGACTGTCTTTACCCCATTGTATATTCTTGCCTCCTTTGTCATACATTAAATGAATGAATGTATAGATGTGGATTTATTTCTGGTCTCTCTATTCTGTTCCATTGATCTATGTATCTGTTTTTATGCCAGTACCATGCCGTTTTGATCACAATAGTCTTGTAGTATAGTTTGATACCGGGTAGGGTGATACCTCCAACTTTGTTCTTTCTCAAGATTGGTGTGGCTATTTGAGATCTTTTATGGTTCCATGTAAATTTGGATGATTTCATTTTTTTACAGTTTATTTTTTAATTTAAGTATAGTTGGTACGCAGTCTTATATTAGATATATTAGTTTCAGGTGTACGATACAGTGATTCGACATTTTTATACCTTACAATGTGATCACCCCACTAATTCTAGTAATTATCTGTCACCGTGCAAATTTATCAAAATATTGCTGACTATATTCCCCTTTCCATTTTTACCTATCCCCTTACTCCTTTACTCTGGTAACCATCCCTTTGGTCTCTGTTTCGATGAGTTTGTTTTCATTTTATTTGTTTGTTTTATTTTGTTTTTAGATTTCTTATATAAGTGAAACCATACAGTATTTGTCTTTCTCTGTCTAACTTATTTCACTTTGCATAATAACCTCTAGATCCATTTATCCATGCTCTCGCCAATGGCAAGATTTCATGCTTTTTTATTGCTGCATAAAATTCCACGGTATATATATATCACATCTTCTTTATACTTTCATTTATTGATGGACAACTAGATTGCTTCTGTATCTTAGCTAATGTAAAAAATGCTGCAGTGAACATAGGGGTGCATATATCTTTTTGAATTAGTGTTCTCGTTTTCTTTGGATAAATACCCAGAAGTGGAATTGCTGGGTTGTATGATACATCTATTTTTAGTTTTTTGAGGAATTTCTATACTGCTTTTCAGGGCTACACCAGTTTGCAGTACTGCCAACAGTGCACCAGGGTTCTCCTTTTTCCACATCCTCACTAACACATATTATTTGTTGACTTTTTGATAAAGCCATTCTGACTGGTCTGAGGTAGTATCTCGTTGTAGTTTTGATGTGCATTTCTGTAATGATTAGTGATGTTCGGTGTCTTTTCATGTCTTTTGGCCATCTGTATATCTTCTTTAGAGAAATGTCTTATGTCCTCTGCTCATTTTTCTATTGGATTGTTTATTTTTTTGTTATTGAATTGTATGGGTTTCTTATGTATTTTGGATATATCAATCCTTATGAAATATATCATTTGTGAATATGTTCTCTCATTCAGTAGGTTGCCTTTTTTTGTTGTTGAAGGTTTCCTTCGCTGTGCAGAAGGTTTTAGATTGATGTAATCCCATTCGTTTATTTTTTCTTTTGTTTCCCTTGTTCGAGGGGATGTGTCCAAAAAGATATTACGCAGATTGATATCAGATAGTTTCCTTCCTATGTTTTCTTCCAGGAGTTTTATGGTTTTAGGCCTTATATTTAAATGTTTAATCTATTTTGAGTTTATTTTTTATATGGTGTAAGAGAAATGGTCCAGTTTCATTTTTTTTGCATGTATCTGTGCAGTTTTTTCAGTACCACTTGTTGAAGAGACTGTTATTACTCCAGTGTATATTTTCACCTCCTTTCTCATAGATTAGTTGACCATATAAGTGAGGACTTATTTCTGGGCTCTCTATCCTGTTTCATTGATCTATGTGCTATGTTTTTGTATCAGTACCATACTGTTTTGATTATTATAGCTTTGTAGTATAGTTTGAGATCAGGGAGTGTGATATCTCCAATTTTGTTCTTCTTATCAAGATTGCTTTGGCTATTCAGAGTCTCTTGGGGTTCCATAAAAATTTTAGGATTATTTGTTTTAGTTCTGAGAAAAATGACATTGGAATTTTGATAGGAATTGCATTGAATCTGTACATTGCTTTGAGTAGTATGTCATTTTAACAATATTAATCCTTCTTATCCATGAGCATGGCATATCCTCCTATTTATTTGTGTCCTCTTAATTTCTTTCTTCAGTGTTTTACAGTTTTCAGAGTAGAGGTCTTTCACCTCTTTGGTTAAGTTTATTTCTAGGTATTTTATTCATTTTGATGCAATTGTAAATGGGATTGTTTTCTTTTTTTTAAAATTAATTAATTATTTTTATGGTGACATTGGTTAACGAAATCCAGTAACTTTCAGCTGTACACTGTAACAGTAAGGCATATATATATTTACACTGTATGTTCACCTCCCATAGTTAGATTTCTTTCTGTCACCACATATTTGACCCCCTTTACCCTGTCTAACTCCCTCCACCTTCTCCCTCCCTCCCCCCGCCACCCTCTGCTAAACACTAGTCTATAGTCTGTGTCTCTGTTTGTTTGTTCTGTTCATGTGTTGCTTTTAGGTTTATATCTCACATATAAGTGTTATCATGTGATTTTCAACTTTTTCTGTCTGGCTTATTTCACTTAGCATGATTATCTCGAGGTCTGTCCAGGTTGTCACAAATGGCAGTATTTTATCTCTTCTTATGGCTGAGTAATAGTCCATTGTATATATGTACCACAGCTTCTTTAGCCAGTCATCTATCATAGGACACTTCGATTGCTTCCATGTTCTGGCCACTGTGAATAATGCTGCTATGAACATCGGTGTGCAAATGTCTTTTTGGATATATGTTTTCAAGTCTTTGGGGTAAATACCCAGTAGAAGGATTGCTGAATCATATGGTAGATCAATTCTTAGTTTTTTGAGGAAACTCCATACTGTTTTTTATAGTGGCTGTACCAATTTTCAATCCCACCAGCAGTGTATGCGGGTTCCTTTTTCTCTCCATCCTTTCCAACATTTGTTATTACTTGTCCTGTTGATTATAGCTATTCTGACAGGTGTGAGATGGTATCTCATTGTGGTTTTGATTTGCATTTCCCTAATAGCTGATGCTGTTGAGCATCTTTTCAAATATTTGTTGGCCATTTGTATGTCCTCTATGGAGAAGTGTCTGTTCAGGTCCTCTGCCCCTTTTTTGATTGGGTTATTGAGTTGTGTGAGTTCTTTGTATATTTTGGATATTAGGCCCTTATCAGAGGTGTTGATTGCAAATATATTTTCCCATTCGAATGGTTATCTCTTTACCTTGTTGAAGATTTCTTTTACTGAGCAGAAGCTTTTTAGTTTGAAATAGTCCCATTCATTTATTTAACTTTTACTTCTCTTGCTTTTGAGGTCAAATTCATAAAATTCTCTTTAAATCCAAGGTCCTTAAGGGGATTGTTTTCATTTCTCTTTCTGATTGTTTGTTATTAGTGTTTAGGAATGTGACAGATTTCTATGTATTAATTTCATATCCTGCTACTTTACTGAATTCGTTTATTCTATTCATTTTTTAATGTTTTCTATATATAGTATCATCTGCAAATAGTGACAGTTTTACTTCTTTTCCTGTTTAGATGCCTTTTATTTCTTTTTCTTGTCTGATTGCTGTAGCTAAGACTTCTAGTACTATGTAGAATAATAGTAGTGAAAATGGACATCCTTGTCTTGTTCCTGATCTTAGAGGAAAAGCTTTCAGCTTTTCACCATTAAGTATGATGTTAGCTGTGGGCTTGTCATATATAACCTATATCAAATTGAGGTAAGATTCTTTTATATCTACTTTGTTGAGAGTTTTTATCATAAATGGATGTCGAATTTTGTCAAATGCTTCTTTTGCATCTATTGAGATAATCATAAGATTTTTACCCTTGGTTTTGTTGGTGTGATGAATCACAGTAATTATTTTGTGGATGTTGAACCACCTTGCATCCCTGATATAAATCCCACTTGATCATGGTGTACAATCCCTTTAATGTACTATTGAATTCAGTTTGCTAGTATTTTGTTGAGAATTTTGGCATCTATGTTCATCAAAGATATAGGCCTGTAATTCTCTTTCTTTGTAGTCAGTGTCTTTGTCTGGTTTTGGGATCACAATAATGCTGGCCTCATTGAATAAGTTTGAAAGTTTTCCTTCCTGTTCAATTTTTTGGACTAGTTTGAGAAGGATAGATACTAATTCTTCTTTAAATGTTAGGTAGGATTCACCTCTGAAGTCGTCTGGTCCTGGGCTTTTGTGGGAGTTTTTTTTTTTAATTACTGCTTCAATTTCATTGCTAGTAATTGGTCTGTTCAGATTCTCTGTTTCTTCCTGGTTTCGTCTTGGAAAGTTATATATTTCTTCTTCATCCATTTATTCTAGATTGTCAAATTTGTTGGCATATAATTGTTCATAGTATTCTTTAATGACTCTGTATTTCTGTGGTGTTGATTGTAATCTCTGCTCTTTCATTTCTGATTTTATTTGTGTTCTTTCTCTTTTCTGCTTTATAAGTCTCTGTAGAAGATTGTCAATTTTATTTATTCTCTCACAGAACCAGTTCTTAGTTTCCTTAATATTTTCTGTTATTTTTCTATTTCATTTATTTCTGCTTTAATCTTTACTATTTTCTTCCTTCTGCTTTGGGTTTTGTTTGTTCCTTTTTTTGTTGTTTCTTTAGGTATAAATTTAGATTGTTTATTTGGGATTTTTTCCTGCTTCTTAGGTAGACATGTATAATTATAAACTTTTCTCTTATAACTGCTTTTACTTCATCCCATAGATTTTGTAAGGTTGTGTTTTCATTTTTATTTGTCTCAAGGTAGGTTTTGATTTTCTATTTGATTTCTTCTTTGACCATTGGTTTAGAAGCATGTTGTTTAATCTGCATGCATTTGTGTTTTCTTTAGTTTTTTTTCCCCTGTAGTTGATTTTAGTTTCATGCCATTGCAGTCAAAATATGCTTGGTATAATTTCAATCTTTTGAATTTATTGAAGCCCAATAATAGGTAGTTTTTAAAGGAAAGCATTTTATTTTAAATATTTACTGACTTAGAAGCAGTTTCTTCTTTTATTTGCTTATTGAATTACGATAGTGTAGCCAGAAATCAGCAGTTGTAGCTAGTATTATATATGAAGCATTTAAAAGATATAGTCAGTTGTAAAATGTCATATTAAATTAAAGAAATGGAAGGATTTGCCATTTGCAAAGGCATTGGAGGGTCCTAATGAGGAATAACTATGGTCTCTGTTCTTATTTAGGGACACCCAATCCAGAGGCAGAAAGTGACACAAAACCACTGTGTGGGCCCAATTCTCAGAAATGTCTCCCAAAGATTTGGCATTTTCCCTAGACAGGACATCAAAATTTAGATAGCAGCAGCTTAGTCCTTATTCATAAAATGAACCAAATTCTATTTTTTTAAGTATATATTTTTGCCTGACTTTATAGTTTTTTTATACTTTATTAGAAAGTCATAGTATATCTACATCTGAAATAACAAACCATCTACTCAGAACAGAACTAATAACCAGAGCAAGCCCGTACCTTCATTCATACTGAATCTGAAGTTGAACAGGAACTTCCGTGGCCCTTAACACGGAACCACTTATCAATACCTGTTTTTACCGTGATCCGAGGGACAGTGTCTTCAAGCCTTTGTGTTTGTTACCCTATTACATCTTACTCTGTAACTTTGTAAGGAGGGTACTCAGTAATCTCTCATAAATCAGAGGCCGTAGTTGGCATCTTTGTTAGGAGCTCAGTTAGGTACACTTTTTGTTGTTACCGACAGCATCACAAAAGTGCGCATCTGTGATTGAACTTTATCGATAGAGTTTTGTTAGAGGTACATAGGATGAACATTAAATAGAAGTCCTCATCAGCAAGGCCCTGTCATCTAGTAGAAGGAAGTCAGACTTGAGAAATAGAAGGCATGGATTCTTATGCAGCTACTGGTGGTCCTAGGACAAGGTTCTTATGTGTGCCTTCGTTTTTCCTGTTTATAAAATAAGGATAATACCAGGGACATTACCATGTTTTCCAGGAACATTATGATAATCAATTAGATGACATTTATTAAAGTGTTTTGGAAGTAAAAATGATGTCATCCTTAGATGAAAGATTATATTTGGGTTTAAGATATTTAATTATTTTCCTTTTCCTGTTCTGATTATTGTGTTTTACTCCGTAGAAAGTCTGGAGTCACTGACTACTATGCTTTGGATGATAGTCATGCCCTTCACTTAACTAGGAAGATTGTGAGGAACCTAAATTATCAGAAGAAATTGGATGTGAGCACGATATGTTCTTTTGTCTTTTTTTTTTCCTGAAAAACATTTTAGCTTATGTTGTCTTAAAATAATGTCTTAGATTGATTAATGTGATTTTTCTATTCTCTGCAGGTTACCATTGAGCCCTCTGAAGATCCTTTATTTCCTGCTGATGAATTGTATGGAATAGTTGGTACTAACCTGAAGAGGAATTTTGATATCCGAGAGGTGTGTAAACCTTGAACTGTAAACCTTTCTGTCAATTTCTTAATATGTGTGTCCATTTTCAAAACTGAAGTCTGTTTAGATAAGTTCATGTCCAGGAACTGTTGTGGCTCTCAGTGAGGAGTGACATTTAAGGGAAAGATAACTTTCCATAGTGTAGATATCATTGGCACTCAGTAAATACTAAAAGAGAGAGGAGAGAAAAACCCTTAATTATTGGAAAGCTTTCATCGCACAGTGACAAAGCTTGGTTTGTTCATAAGTTGTACTTCATATTCCTGTGGACATTATCAATGACGTAGGGCAACGTCAGCTATTTCTTTTCTATGTTTTCATTTCAGAAAATGGATGAAATGTCAGTAAGTTGTTGAAAGAAAAAACTTACCCTTTTGGTTCAATACTTTCTTAGCGAAGATTAGACTTTTGATTACATTAGATGTTGCTGTGGTTACAAATTGTTGACATATTTGTAGTCTAGATGGACAGTTTTTAGTGTTTACATATAGAATGTAATATCCATATTTGGCAGAGTACTTTTTAAATTAAGAAATTATCATAATGCCAGATTCTCTGCCTTAGTATTTTGTTACTTTTCCCATTGACTATAAAACTATTATTGTACTAATTGTGAAAAATGTAGAAAATATAGAAAAACATACAATTGCTTATAATTCCACCATTCATAGAAAGCTAATATTTGGGTGTTTTGACTTAATGTGTATATATACATTTTTTATGTAGTCGAGATAGTGCGTGTGTGTGTGTGTGTGTGTGTGTGTGTGTGTGTGTGTATAAAATTCTGCTTTTTTCCAGTCTAAACTATAAACATTCCTCATTATTTAAAAGTTTTTCATAAAATATTTTTCATGGCTAGGTCCTAATTCCTACAATAGTACTTGGCAACGAGGTAGGTACTTAATAAATATTTTTTTGAATGAATCGATGAATATAATATTTCACTTATGAATGTATACAATTACTTATTTAGGCAGTACCCTATTATTGTTAGAGGGTTTTAAATCCTGGATTTTTGTGGAGCTTAACTTTAGCAAGGTGACTTAGTTAACTCTAAGTTTTAGAATTAGGATTTTAGTTTGTCTTTGCAATTGATTACAAGTATAGAAAAAATGGTACTTACAATCTGATGTGCTTGAAAAATGAGTTGTTTGAGGCAGCCAAGTTTTCTAATTGGCTAAGAATTCATCCTTTTAAGCATAACCACTTTTTGCATTTATTCAACAGTATTTATTGAGTACAGTGAAACTTTATTGAAAGTGTGGGGGTGGAAGAAACTTGACCCATCAAGGTTCTTTGAGCTGATCTAATAATGAAATCTACATGAGGCAGATTAGATTAACAAGAGTCAATAACCAATTTTATTTTTTAATTTATTTTATTTTTATTTTATTCTTTTTAGGCGAGGCAACCCTTGGTTGACCTTACAGATTGCAAGGACCTTGTCAGCTTATAGTCCCTTATTTTTTATTTTTTATGCCTATAGCACCCAGTCTTCCTAGGTGGTCTCCCATCAAAGTACTGACCAGGCCCTACCCTGCTTAGCTTCCGAGATCAGATGGGATTAGGCTTGTTCAGGGTGACATGGCCATAGACAACAATAACCAAATTTAATGGCATGGCCATAGACGACAGTAACCAAATTTAATTACATCTGTACGTAGGGAAACCCAACATACATGAGAGAGTCAGAGATGCCATATGTATGAGAGGTTCAGAGACAGAAAGTTAAAATGAGGTATATATAGCATTCTGAGGTAAGGATGAGTAAGGTACTTTGGGGCTTCAGAGGGGAGGAAGGTCATTTGCAGGATGATAAGAAGAGCAGATGTTCAGTAATTAGAAGTTTGCCTTCCCTTGTAGATAGGTCATAAAAAGTTATTTCTGGTGATTACTCTTATTATGGGCAAGGCCCCTAATTTAAATTCTTTAAAGGAGAGGTAAAAGTTTCTTGTGAGCCTGCAGGGTCTCGGTTGTCTTCAGCTTAAAATAATCCACATGCCAACGTGGCACATCTTGCGGAGGTCCGTTCTGAACCCCTTCAAAGACTTAATAATAATAGCTACCTTTTAATGAACAGCCAGGAAGTATGCTGTAGTTAGCACTTTTTAAGTGTTATCATTTTTTAAAAAAACAAATGAGGAAACTGAGGCTTAGAGGATTTTAGGTAACTAGCCTGTGACTCCAGTTCCTCAGTGGTAGAGCTGGGAGTCAGAGTTGGTCCTATATCTCAACATTATTTTCTTAGGTTCCTTTATTACTAGGTCATTACATCTTCACAACTTTATCCCATCCTTGCAGAAGTGAGAACTTACTCCAGGACATGTATATCATATGTGATATCTTAGGTTGGAGCCTAAGTCTTCTGACTCTAAGCACTATACCTTGCTTTCTGATCTAATTCCCATCCATTGGCCAATACATTTGAACAGCCACCGAAACTTTGAATCTAGCAACCAGACCACGGAGGCTCTCTGCTTCTCTGGTCTGCAACAAAATCAGAGCTCAGAATGACTTCAGGGCATTAACCATGCATGTAAAGTGAAATTCTAGTGGGAAGATTTTCTGCGTAGGGTGATATTTTGTGAAAGTGACTTCACTATGAATTTGTTTTTCTTATAAATAACTTAAATGCAACAGTTCTTTTGTAATACAATTTCTCAGGAGCATTGTTATTTTTCCTCCTAGGTCATTGCTAGAATCGTGGATGGAAGCAAATTCAGTGAGTTCAAAGCCTTATATGGAGACACATTAATTACAGGTATGAAGAATTGAAAACGTGAACATTTTTGGAAAATAAGTGATATTTCCTCTCAGGGTTTGATGCACCTGGCATGAGCTTTGTTATTTAGAGCAGTACAAATTTGTGAGTCAGTATTCAAAGGACGCTGCTTTGTGAAGATCATTTATAGCTGAATGGCTTCATGGATCCACATTTTAGATAATATTTAGATGCTGTGGTATAGGCCCATTGTGACATTAGTTGTACAAAAGGTTCTTATCATAGCAAAATTAGCAGGAAGATTTGTAGTTCTTTTTGTTTCTCTGGATAACTATACTTATTTTGAAAATTTCAGTACTGTCTCCTTTATTCTTTAGTCTTCAATTCAACTGGTAAGTTTTGTATGATGTTTAAGCTTCCCAGAGGGATGTAGACTGAGTTAAGCTTTCTCACTGGCCTCTGTGTAGGTTGTATGTTGATTTATGCAAATACTAGATTAGAATACAGGACAGAATACCGAGTCTGAAAAAAACAAAATAAGGATGTTTATAAAAGTTAATTCATTCATCTGAAGTGTTAAGTTTGTAGGCCTTTGAAGAAAAGTATTTGAAACATAGATGCTAAACCCATAATCTGTTTTGGTCAAATGGCAAAACAAATGTGGGTCTTATAAAAGCTTGAAAATGTAGCAGTTAGTCTGAAGACAACATATCAGAGTAGAAAAAATAACTAGCTGCAAAAATCCAAATTGCAAACATACATTGAGGCTTAAGGATAAGTCACAACACTTTTCCTGGTCTGATATATGATCAAGAGAAAGATTCACACTAGAAGTGGAATTTATATTTTTATAGTTAGGTGATTAAATGATTAAGGGCTTTTGGTTGATATATAGATGGGATTTGTCACTAAATAGTTCAGGATGTAATATTCATTGTGCAGCAGTTTCAAACAAGTCAAGGCTGTTACTGCTTATTTCTCAAAGATGGATGGACAGTCCTTGTCATCTATTTTTATGTGTTTGTCCTGTATTTGCTAAAAGACTTGTGGCACCTTTGCCCCGTGAATAGTAGGGATATATCTGATTTCCTCCATCTCTTTTTGATTGTACTGGAATTCAAATAAGGTTGGGAAAAGAGGAGGGGAATGAGAAGAAGAGGGGAAATGAGAGGCTGAGGGAGTGATGAGAGGATGAGGAGGAGAATTAGCGGGGCCATGAGAGGGTGGGGGCCATCAGTGGGGAGTGAGTGAGGAGGGAGAAAAAGAGATTTTTCTGAGGATCAGGTATCCTTGGCAGCTCTTAGGGGTCTCCTCCTGCACTTGCCATACGTCACCCTAGTAGTTTCTTGGGTATTTTGCTTTCCTGTTTGGCCTGTAGGAAGCTGGTGAAGGTATATTCCTCCATGGTTGTTCCTAGTTTAGTGCCTTACTCAGCAGGGCTTGTGCCTAGAGAGCCCAGGCAGGGCTAAGGAAGGATTGAAAGTCCGAATAGCTAAGAGGACAGTATACCTTCAGGGGTAGCATCTTACTGTGGAGAGATATGTGAGATTCCCAGCTCTTTTTGTGGGTGGGGCAAGACTCAGAAGGGATTGCTAGGCCTTTTGGGAAGTTCATTCCTCTCTGTATTGCCTCTGTAAGTGGCAGTGCTACTTAGGGTATGTAGCATAGACTTTAGGCTGGGATTTTAGGCCTGAAAGATGAAAGAAATCTAGGTGACCATCAAATCAGTGTTTCATTTTATCACATTAAATAAACGTAACATAACATTTTTAAAAAATCAAGACAAGGCCAAAATAAAGAACAAATCTTTAAAAATTCAGTGTTCTGACTTGTCAATAGGTTGACATTCTCTTGTATCCGTTAATTTTTTGAGCACTTACTTTGTGTCAGGCATCACACTGTGAGTGTCTTAGTGGCACGCTTTGATAGTATGCTTTCTTTGACCTACTTTAGCCAGCACAGCTTGCTGACTCTTGGGTTCCAAGTATTTGACATCTATATAGATGTCATTGAAAAATCATTGAAAATTATTGAAAATTATTCTCGGGAAGGTCTCTCTAGTCAAGTTCTTTAGGTGCACAAAATAATTAGCCTCCTGAAATCACCTAAAGTGTCTACCTCATAAAATAGCAGCTTTTCCCCTTTTTCTTCTCCTTTATTTCCCGTGTGTGTGTGTGTGTGTGTGTAGAGTAGGGGTTTGGAATGGGAGTAGAAGTGGTGGTAAGATATAAATGAAACTTGTGGAAAAGAGAAAGAAAAAGATACAGACAGAAAACAGAAAATGAAATCGGAGTGATTTATTCTTCTAAGCATCACAGGATTTTTTTAAACTTGGTTACCACCAGGCTTGATGGTGTTCTTGCTTTTTTTTTTAAAAAAGAAAAATTTATCTTTACTAAGTGTATCCCTTTTATTTCAAAGGCCTATTGTTACCAGAGGCATTTTCAGGCAAGCTAGTCACCTGAAACTGGCCAACAGCTCTGAACATTGAGCTTTAAAGGGCTCTGCGTCTTTGATTTGTTCTATTTCAGAATATCCTTCGTGTCTGGTACATACTAGGGACTCAGATATATGTTACAGGAATGAATGGATGACACACTAACTGAATAATCCAACCAAACTAACCAATCAGACAAGTAGGTAACTACATCTAACACATCCCTTGAGAAAGCAGAAACCCCCGACTCTGGTACCTTAGAAATAGAATGTGATGTGAGCTGTTTTGTACCATAGACAAAATCTCTACATTTTAAACTTTGATTTGAAATTAAAGAATGTTAAATATGTCTGTTCACTGTGAATTAAAAGTCCACTGAAATACATAAATCTTTTTTTTCAATTTTCTCTTGAGGATTTGCTAGAATATTTGGATACCCAGTTGGTATCATTGGAAATAATGGAGTTCTCTTTAGTGAATCTGCAAAAAAGGCAAGTACTGTTTGACATGTTTCAAGATTTTCTGTTTTAATTTAAACATAATGAACTTTCAAGATCAAGTAATACATGAAAATTTATTACATAAAATATTTAATCTGGTGCTTTTGCAAACACTGTATGTATGTGCACATGAACATGTATATATGTGTGTGTGTTAGTGTTTGAAACAGTTTTTATGAAGATTTACATGAATATGATGAACTCTCTTGTGCACTATGAAAAGTTCAATTTTTTTTTTGAAAGTTCTTATAAGATGCTTGAATTATAACTGTTACAGATGACATGTACATATTCTAAGAATTCAGGAATAATTGTCTTGAAAGTTTCACTCTAGTGCTTCATGCACTTGAGGGATTCAAAGATACTTTCCTGGTGGTTCTGAGACACGATCTGTTTATTCTGTTCTATCCTGTCATCACTTTAATTTGATACTGTTTTCATTTTTTTGCAGCAAATGGGAAAATAGTAGGTCTTATTCCTGAAGCTCTGGTTTTAAGGGAGGGAATTCCTGAATATCTTTTGGCTTTGTATTCAATTTTATACATCATTGTCTCAGATTTACCTAAACTTGGATAAATGTAATTTATGTACTTACTTGATAAAATGTTTTCTTAAGAAAAAATAAGTCTAGCCTTGTTTTTCCTCTTCAAGTGATAGAATAAATAACAAGGTTAAGGGTGTTTTATTGATGTAGGTAATAGGCAGTTATGCTCTTTCAGACTCTAATTGTGGAAGAATTTGTCTTCAGTGGAATGTTTTACCAGTAAGGTTAGTTTCTATATTCTGCTATTCATTATTGTTCCTCCACTGAGATTATAAGATGAAAACAAGAAAGCAAAAATAAGGAAAATAAAAATCACCTACACTCATACCAGAAATAAACTTGCGTGAAATTTTATTATGGTTCCTTAGTTTTTTCTGTCTCCCCCTAGCCTTTTTAAAAATAAAATTAGTGCTACCATATGCAAGATGTCCCTCAGTATCTGTTGCGGGGCGGGGGCGGAGATTGGTTCCACAACCCAGCATGGGTACTAAAATCTTTGGTTGCTTAAGTTTCTATATAAAGTAGTATAGTGTTTGCTTATAACCTGCACACATACTCCCTTATATTTAAATCATCTCTACATTACTTAGAATACTTAATAGAATGTAAATGGTGTGTAAATAGTTGCTATACTGTATTGTTTAGGAAATAATTACAAGAAAAGGAAGTCTGTATATGTTCAGTGTACTGTAGGCCAAACTACATAGTACACACCAGCAACAAAGTAAAAAAAAATTTTTTTAAATATTTTGGATCCATAGTTGTTTGAATCCATGGATGTGGAACTCATAGATACGGAGGGCAGACTGTATATAGAGGTTTGTTGTTTTCATTTAGTAGTATATATAGTGAGTGTTTCCTAAAATGTTAAATATTCCTGAAATAATGACTTTTAATGAATATATAATACACTTATGTCAATAGAGGAAATGTCAGACTGAGGCCAACAAACTCCACCTAGTTTTGTTTGGTGGCTTGGCACAAATAAACCCTGAGGAGTTATGTCTGGCCTCAGTCTGACATTTCATTTGTAGAAGTAAGCCTCAAACGTCTGTGTGAATTCCTTATTCTTGTACTTGAGGTTGAACCATTCCTTTGCAATTTTGTACTTGCCAGGGCAGTTCTCACAAAGTGATCTGCAGATAGAGAGTAAATTATAGAGGAAGTAGTTTATAAGTGCTTTCTTACATAATCTTCAGAACATAGAGAAAGGAATAGTTATATTTTTGTCATGAATTTCCTAAACTCAAGGTTCGAAGGTCTCTAGGACTCATCTAAAACCCCATTTATTTGGAGTATATTGGTAAGAAAGAGATATTTGACTATATAACCTTGGTGTATAAAAGAACTTCAGACGATCTACAAAATATAAATGTCATCATAGATCTCCTTGAAGGGTTTATAGTCTATATTTTTTTAAATTAGAGAACTAGAGAGTTATTTTATAGTAAGGCTCAGAAATTCTTATTGACAAGCAATCCTTTTTTCTCTGTTACTTAAGTTTCACTTGCTGTTTGGAAAGTTAGTGATTGACTTCCCCCTTGACACAGCAGTTGTCGTCAGCTATGTGCCAGTGATCACACAGATGACTATGCGAAACAAGTGCAGTACAAATGACAGTCACATGCCCCATTGATAATGGGTCCACATAGTAGTGTTGTTCTTACTGCTACTGTAAGGTCAGACCTGCCAAGCAAAGGATATTCTTTCTTTTCTTTCAGCCAAGTGTGGTATTTGATGCATGATGATTACAAATTTGTTACCACCACTTTAAAAAGATTTTTATCTTATTTACTTATAGGGGACTCACTTCATCCAGTTATGCTGCCAAAGGAATATCCCTCTGCTGTTCCTTCAAAACATTAGTGGTGAGAAAATAAGTTAATCAGTTTGGTTGCATTTGTTCTAGAGCTGTACTGTCCAGTAAGGCCCAAGTATTAGGCAGAGCAGATATAGAACACTTCCGTTCTATTGGACGTACTCTTTCTAGAGTCTCTATAAGAGTTAATGTTTCATGAATCTTAAATATTTTGGGGAGTTTATCCACATTTTTAAGTCAAGCAGTTTCTGAGTTACGGGCATCACAAATATTTGAGTGGCCTGCCTTTACTCCTGAACGTGCATACCCACAAACCTAGAAAGCAGCCCGCTGTCCTCGGCCAGTAACACTCTGAGCACTGCCGGATGGTACAATCTGACCCATCGTCTCTTTCTCAGTAGTTTGTTTTCCTTAGACGGTTTTAAGCACATGGTATGGTCCTTCCCTTTCCTCATCTTTTATTGTGCAATTAACTTTACTTGAAGAACATCTTTTAAAAGTGTTAATGCACATCCTGAACCAAAGTCTGGGGGTTTAACTTTTGACTCCAAAGAATGGTATGACCAGTGTCGACCCTCTGGATTTCATGTTCCATAGATGATCTTAACATAGTGGATGGAATGATTTTTAAGGTTTCTTATGGGTCTAGAGCTATTTTTCCTAGAAGTCCATGATTCTGTTATTTATACTTTGTATGTTGCATGGTGCCTGACATATTGGAGGCACTGAAATATGTAGGTTAGCTGAAAATGTCCTTTTTACTCAGTCTTCTAAGTCATTCATGGTTATCTCAGGCTTGAAGGAAGAAGAGGCTCTTAATTAGTTGTTGGGATCAGGCAAAGCTTCGCAAGAAGGAGTTTGGCTCTTGACAGGCAGCAGGGCTATAAATAGTACTGGTGCTAAAGCATCTTCAGCTTAAGTTTAAGATACTTGGTTAGATGAGTTTTGCGAGAAGTTATATCCAGACAGAAGCCTGAGAGGGCCCTTTGTGGCAAACCTCATAAAAGGGCAGATAGAAAGTATTCTGAAGCTTCACTAGTGTAGCAGCCTTGTTTCTAACAATGATTCATAATTTATGAACCACCAGTAAGTTAAACTGTGTGCTGGACAGAGTCCTACGTTTTTGTTTTTATTTAGTTAGTTCATTAGTTTTTCATTCATTCATTCATTTATTCATAGGTTGAATTTGGATTTGCAACATTGCATTTGAGGGACTTGTGTGACATCCATTTGGAGATATATAATAGGCAGCTGAAAATTTTTGAGCACAGAGAGGTATGTTTAGTCAGAGGTGAAAGTGCAGGTATCATTAGAATACGGAGGTGGAATTTAAGGCTGTGCGAAGAGATAAGAATGCCCTGAGAAGAGGGCTCAGGGACAGTCTGTGAGTAACTCTAATTTCTTCCATAGAGATGAGAGTAAAGGAAGAAATGGAATATGATTATGTTGTTTTTTTAAGGTGGGAAGGAGAAGGACTGGAAAAAGCGAAGTGAGATGGCCTCAGTCTTTTTTTTTTTTTAAGGCAAAATCATCTGCAGGAACTAGAGGGGCAGCAGGGTGGTGGGTGAGAGCTTAGTCAATATTTGAGATAGCTATTGTGACAATATCACAGGCAGTCAAGATAAGGTAGATAAAGGAGTTCTGAGCTATTCTGATGGCGCCGCTCAGAGGGGTAGCTGGAGGAAGCAGGTGGTGCCTGGTAAGAGTAAGGGCTGCCCTGTTACTACTTTTGTATCCATAGCAAGTACAGGTGCTCCATAAAAACTGGTTGAATTCATTTGGATGATCTACCGCCGGAGATCTGCAAAGCGAGAACAGTGATAGTCAAGTAGGGAGACACATGAAGCCTGACTTAGTGTTTATTAGGTGAAGAGGAAGAAGCCCAAGGCCTGGAGGGCCCAGTGCGGCTGCAGACCAGTTCTAACAGAACTGGGAACTTAAAGAAGTAGAGAGATCCCTAATGATAATGAATTATTTTTTTACCTTGCTATTGAGTCACTCTGACAAGGACTCTTAACATCTCTATGAAACATTAATCTTATTTCATCAAAATTTTAAAGCAGCACTTCAGAAGGAACAGTATGTATTTTTAAACCAGGTCAGTGAATACTGAAGCCCTTACAGTTTGGCTTGCCACAGTAGTTTTTCCTTAGCTTGCCATGTCACGTTCTTTCATCACCAGGCTACTATTTTAAGATAATTTCTCGAAGATAAATTGCATCTGTATCTTGTTTGAAGATCTTTCTGTGTGCATCCAGATGAACCATTTGAAGAAAAATTCTAAAGCGATTAAAGTTTATCTTTTAAAGTGAAATTTGGGAGATGTATTTCACAGATAAATATTTTGTTAGGGTGGGAGGCGTGTAGTAAAATAGAATTTGACAAAATGTCCTTCTACTGCCTTGGTGGAATTGACTTCTGCACATTAATCCTGTCACCCAGAGGCTCTCTTTCTGTTCTTTCTCATAGGATTTATGGTTGGTAGAGAATTTGAAGCTGAAGGAATTGCCAAGGATGGTGCCAAGATGGGGGCTGCCGTAGCCTGTGCCAATGTACCTAAGATAACTGTCATCATTGGGGGATCTTTTGGGGCTGGAAACTATGGGATGTGTGGCAGAGGATTTAGGTGGGTGATTGTCATGATTTTCTCTGAAAGAATCATACTTTAAGTATAATTATAAATGGTCAGGTTTATTTGAAATGTAGAATGGCATTCACAAGTTTTGATCAGTTTTACCATAGTCTATATCATCTAGAGCAGTGAAATAAAATTTAATACTAGGGGTACTACTTGGAAGAAGTCCACAGTGGGAATCAGGAAATATTTTGAAATGGCCGATAATGAAAATATTATATATCATAACTTGTGTGATGTGGCTAAAGTCCTGCTTTAAGAAAGGTGTGTAGACTTAAATATACATCATGGGAAAGAAGTAAGGTTGAAAATCAATGAGCCAAGTAGCCAGCTCAAGAAAGCACATATAATCGATATCAGGAATGGAAAATAGACATGACCATAGATAATAAGAGGATACTTTGAATACTTTTATATCCAGTAAATTTAGATAAAATGGAAAGGCACAATTTGTCAAAACAGATATCTGAATTGCCTGGAGAACTTAAAAACCCTAACCATGTTCAGGCACCACCTCTGCAGATTAGTCTGGCGTGGGTTCCAGGCATTGGTGTATTTTCTTAATCCCCAGATGATTGTAACGTGCAGCTAGAATGAAGAACCACTAATTTAAAAATTAAACATGGGCCTCTGAAAATCCCTGTGTTGTGCAATGAATTAATTTGATCTTTCTTTCTTTTTATTCCCCCATAGCCCAAGATTTCTTTACCTGTGGCCAAATGCTCGTATCTCAGTGATGGGAGGAGAGCAGGCAGCCAGTGTGTTGGCAACAGTAAAAAAGGAACAAAATGCACAGGAAGGGAAACAGGTAAATGCCATTTCTCCTCAGTCTCTGAGTTTGGCTTTCAGACACCCTGAAGCCAGCGAGCAGTGCATCCAGACATATTGGAGGTGCACTGCTCGCTGGCTTCATGGGTCAAGAGTCCAACGTGCAGGGCCTGGCTTTTTGGAAGATGCTGACCTGGAAGTTGTTTCAGGAATTTGGATTTATACATTCTTTGTCTCTTTTTAAGAGCCATTTCATTTGAGGTACCTTCTTGTGATAATTTACAAAATTTTCAGAATCCCAAGAAAACACTTCAAGGAACTGCCTGCAAGTGCCTGAGGCATAAAGATGTTTGATTCTTAGTCATTCGCAGTCAGTGAGCTTTAAATAAATCTGATTTACTTCTTTGATGTTATGACCTAAAGCAGAAGAATTTTGTTTTTTCTGTTTTACTTTTAGATTGTTTTTAAGGGTACCTTGAGTGGGAGGGCTCAGTCATCTAATGCGAGTTGATTAACATTATTATACTGTTAAAGTATAAATGAGGAAAAATGGAAAGGGCTCTCTGGAAGCTTCATGAAAGGCACATCAGCACGTTGTATTTTTAAAATGAATTCCTTTGTTTGTGTCTCTGTTAGAGAGTCTTCTGACATTTTGCATTAATTTTTATTGGTTGTGGCTTTTAACTATTTGCATAAGCCTCAAATCTTAAAATGATATTGTATGTTCCTGAAATTGCTATGTGCTCTGTTTCATCATAACAAGACATAAAATGGAGGAGGCCCTGTCTCCTCAGGCTCTCAGTCTTGCCATTTAGGGAGCAGCTGGTCAATTGCCTAGTTTGTGGAATGGGAATAGTATAAAGCTGGAGGCTGGTTCCTGCCTCTCTGAATACATCCCACACACGCCTCACATCCCCAGTCATCTTTTCCAAGCAGCAGGCACTTTGCAGACTTAAATTGAGGTTTCAGATTTACTTTAGTGCCCAAGCAAAAGGAAAGCTTTACGTGTGTGTGTGTGCGCGTGTGTGTGCGTGTGCGCGCGTGTGTGTATGTGTGTGTGGGTGGGGAGTCTAATATTTTTGAAGATATGTTTGTTTTAAACTCTAGCCTAGTATGATAATCTCTTGTTAAATAATTGTTCTTTGATTAATGTGATATACATATGTATAAATTCATCTTTTTCTATGTATGAAATGAAAGTACAGGATTTTAGTGGTTCTCTCTCTGATATCTTGACTTATAATTAAACTGTGAAACTAAATAAAAGAAGGTTGAATTTATTTGAAATAAGTTGAAAATACTTTTCAGAGTTTTAGAATTAATTTGCGTAAAGATTTTTACATCTGAGTTAATAATCACTTGTTTCTGGCAATACTCATGGACAAGCCATTAAATTTTTAATTAGAGAAAAATATATCTCAGCTATCTGGGAAATCAAAGAGGTTACTCAAAGTGTGGTTGAGGTTTTACCCTTTTAAGCTTTAAAATGTTTAGAATTTTGGCTATTTTGAATGAAAATTTCTTACTTCTCCACCGTTTTAAACAGAAGCTGCTAAATGTAATCTAACCCTTTTGTTATATTGGATAATTCACATCCATCTTTTACCCTGCTGGAATACCTGATATCCTTGTTTTTGACCTTATGTTAAACAGCCTCAGGATGTTGTCTCTGATAAGGGTGATATAAGGGTGCACTATTTGATACTTATATCTCGGGTGTATGTTATGTATGTTAAAGAAGCACTTGTAATCTATACACCTCTGTGCAGATGCGGTTGTGACATTATTCGCAATATCTGTTGCTCCTTTTTTCTCGAGGTTCTTTTGAGTGGTCTGTTGTTCTACTGCAACAGACTTACTCGTGGCCCCTTTTCTTTCAGTTCTCCAGTGCTGATGAAGCCGCTTTAAAAGAGTGCATCATTAAGAAGTTTGAAGAACAAGGAAACCCTTACTATTCCAGTGCAAGGTGGGAGCCAGAGAATAACTAACTCCTTGACGGGTGCATGTTGGCAGTCAGGGCAGCAGCTTTACAGGAATCTGGGTGTCGGGATGGAACCAAAAAATAATGTTTAGACAATTTTGTACTGTTGTCCCTATAATGGGAATGCCTGCTGTGAAACACAGTCCCTTCTCCCACCGTTGGTTTGATTCTGCCACCCTTCACTCCTCTTCCTTTATCCCATTCCTCCTTTAGGAGCTGGGGCCTGGATGGGCCCTGCAGCCAGAGGTGGGCCACAATGGGGTGGGAAGTTAAGACTTATAATTCTGACTGTGTCATTTTCAGGAATTAGTCGTTATAATTTTTGCTAAACCCATGGATTCCTATCATCCCCCTCTTTGATTATTTTGTTTTTACCTCATTTTAAGCATGAGATTGGGTGATTGATTGAATACTTTTTGGCACTTGTTAACAATTATGCTCGTGCATTAGTCACAGTGAGGGTCCCTGTGTCAATATCAAGTAATTACTTCATATACCTATGCAGCTCTTGGTTCTGTTTGTTTCTTATCTCACTTAATAAGGTTATAAATGATCATGGCCTGTCCCAGCTGGAAACTTGCTGGCATGTACTTTTCAGACCTCTTTTTTCCAACAACTTTAATGTTCTTCATTCTGAAGAGTAAGCTTCATGGGTTCCTTTTATCCCTTAGGCAGATGGAAAAAAGAAAATAACTATTTTTGTCTTTTGAAATTATGTTATGCTGTGATTTATGCCATATAATGGTGAAGGCAAACTGGAGAGGAGAGAGAATAGAAAATCAAAGTTAGGATCCATTTCAATCATTTGAACCGATGTTCAAAGACCAAACATACTTATTTTTAAGAGTATAACTAGTTTCAGAATTCAAATAATACCATTTGAGATTTTTTAAAAGCTTGTTTCTCTT
>NW_011888994.1:2433217-2477983 GCF_000151845.1 Pteropus vampyrus | reverse complement strand
GAAACTTGCTGGCATGTACTTTTCAGACCTCTTTTTTCCAACAACTTTAATGTTCTTCATTCTGAAGAGTAAGCTTCATGGGTTCCTTTTATCCCGTAGGCAGATGGAAAAAAGAAAATAACTATTTTTGTCTTTTGAAATTATGTTATGCTGTGATTTATGCCATTTAATGGTGAAGGCAAACTGGAGAGGAGAGAGAATAGAAAATCAAAGTTAGGATCCATTTCAATCATTTGAACCTATGTTCAAAGACCAAACATACTTATTTTTAAGAGTATAACTAGTTTCAGAATTCAAATAATACCATTTGAGATTTTTTAAAAGCTTGTTTCTCTTCTTGTTTATATCTTTTTTAATAACCAATTTTGTTGGAGTGGTCATTGATTCATTGAATTAAGAACAAAATATAGCCTCTGATTTGAAATAATCATGTGCTTCTTTTTATAGTAGCCAGTAGAAACAAAGAGGAAATAGAAAACTATATAAAAGGTTTAAGAGAAAATATGTATTGTAAATACACCTACAGTTTTTTTAACATAAGATTTTAACTGAAACTCACGACAGCTGAAATATTAAACTTGGAAAAATAGCATATTTTGTGTGAGCCATTAATTTATTTTTCAGCCCTGGCTAAGCCATTTTTTGAAAAAGACTGAATCCTTCATTATTTTCATACTTACATTATTTTTTTAATGGATTATATTTAAAGCAGGAGAGCAAATGGCCCAGATAGTCATATCTTTGGAAATAAATATTGAAAGACAATTATAGTTTTCTGTTACTATCTGTAGATGCTTAAGCCTTCTATTGTAACACTTGGTAGCATGGAGACAGCAACTTTCTTTCAAAGATGAAAGGATTTTCAAGCCAGTTTATGGTACCTTCCTTGGGTTTAATAAATCTCAGCTTAACAAGAAAATTCTCTGATCTGTTTAGGCTTTCACATGGCTTGATCTGTCTTTTCAGAGAGTGCTGTCATCATCTGCCACTGTAACTTCCTGTGCTTTTCTTAATCTTTACATGTTACATATGTAGTATGCCAGTTTAATTCTCAGTTTTTATAATCAAACTTCTCAGGCATTTGATTAAAGCCTCTAATCTGGAGCAGTCTTTTTAATGACCATCACGAAGCAGTACCCCCCACCATACCTCTGCATCACTGTTTTTGCTGTGTTACTCTGCTGTAGGCTTCAGAAGGGATTGTAATCAATTGACCTGGTTACAAATTACATGAGTGGCCTTTTTTTTAATTGGCTGTTGATACCGCAGGGTCCCTATTATGAATGTTTTATGAGTAGAGGTTTGATTCATGGTCTGTCAATGTAAGTATGGTTTAATAATTGATGCTGTGTCCAGATATTGAAGACAGTTTGTTTAAAAAAAGCAAAACTGCCACCTACTAAAATACTGCTTTAAAAAAGCAATATTTCTCATCCATATTTCTTTATAAATTTGAGGTTGTCAGTGAAAAGTAAACTAAAATTTCTACTTAAAAGTTTCTTTTGAAAGCAATTTAAAGCTATTACTTGTATTTCCTATTGTAGCAAAAAATAAAGAACTACATATGATGGTATTTTATTAATAAAATATACTGAAGTCTATTCAATAATTTTAATAGTTTCTTAAGAGATGGGGGAGTTTTGGGGAATACACCTTTTGCAGTAGGGACTATTATATGGGTTTATGTGGCTCTTCATATTATTAACGGGAATACATCAATTAGATTTGTATGTTTGTGTGGGCAGAAGAGGGACAGGAAAGTTTTTCTTCAAATAAGTAAAAATATTTTTAAACCAGGGATTATTTTGTGGTTTCTTGTAGCAAGCTGTTCTTAAAGCCATAGACTTGATTTGACGTTCTGTTGGGGTCTGGGTTGAAAGTCATTTCATTTTTCTTTCTCCCTTTCTCCCTTCTCTTAAACATGGTTTCAGCTGCGAGATTATAATACACAGAAGTGAATCAGTAAATGTACATCTATGTGAAGGAAAACCTTCTCTGAGCTTCTGGGTAGGGATTGTATAAATGATAGTTTAGTGGTGGATTCCTACTCACTCGTGTTTTGTTTTTTTATCAGGCTGTGGGATGATGGGATTATTGATCCAGTGGATACCAGACTGGTGCTGGGTCTCAGTCTTAGTGCAGCCCTCAATGCACCAATCCAGAAGACTGACTTTGGCATCTTCAGGCTGTAACTGGAATATCAAGACTGACTTTGGCATCTTCAGGCTGTAACTGGAATATTAATTTTTGGACATATACCAAAAATTAATATATTAATAGCATTAAAATTTTAGACTTTTCAACATGTGATTATTATAGTAAAAGTTTTTTTTTTTTTTAACAAATTACATTGTAATTTTCTACCTTAAAAAAGGTCAGCGAAGATATTTATTTGATGAACCTCGATTCCGTGTAAATTTTCTTTGATTTTTCTGTGGCTCAGCTCTACCACCCATAAAATGAATACCTACCATTATTTTTTCTAAACCACAAGTAGTATGAAAAGTTCTGTAAGTTTTAAATTCCAGGTATTATCAAGACTATTAATATAAAGTTGTATTTCTACTGAAATGACTGTTTTGCTGATTATGCACAATATTTTAACACACTTATTTTTTTTAAGTACCTATTTTCCCTCCATCTACCATGCTACTCCTTCCCATATTTCCCTCCATCTACCATGCTACTCCTTCCCATAATAGGCTTTTTTGCTGTCTGCTCTCAGGGCTCTATTTCCTACCCATTCTGTCCTCACCCTACCCCTTGCTGGCTTCCACTGCCAGCGGCCCTCTCCAGGGCCACCATTGACCTCCATGTTGCTGAAACCAGTGGGTTCTTTTCTGACTTTATCTGACTTAATTCTCTGTACATTCAAATCATTTGAACACTTCCTGCTACAAATGCTATTTTTAGCTTCCATGTTGTAACATTCTAGGTTTTCAACGAACTTCTTTGTCCATTCTTGTTCAGGTCCCTTTGCAGGCCCCTCTTCCTCTGCTGATTCTTTCACCCCTTCACCATTTGTCCTGATTTTTCATTAGTAATAATGAATACATTCTTATTCTACAAGATACAAGTAACACAAAAGTATCTCATTTTTTAAAAATTGTGGTAAATATACATAACATTTACCATTTCAGTCATTTTTAAGTGTCCAGTTCTGTGTCAGTAAGTACATTTACACTGTTGTGCAACCATCACCACCATCCATCTCCAGAACTTTTCAGCCTCTCAAACTAAAACTGTTATTAAACACTAACTCCCCATTCCTTCTCTCCCCAGCCCCTAGCACATTTTATTTTTAAATGTGCGTATTTCTCATAGTTTGATTTATTCTTGCTGAGCCGTTTCAGCCCTTCTTATGGCTTCTGTCGCCATCTAAATGTGGATGATTCTTATGTCAGCAATTCTTAACACAGTTCATCCCTGAGCTTTAAATTTATAATTTAAAACCTGCATCTCTAACAGGTCTACTGGATATCTGCACTGATTATCTTACAGGAACTGCAGATTCAGTTAGCAGGTTCATTTGATTTTGCCCCTAACTATCGCTTGAATTCCCCCAATTGTTTTTGTCTTTAACTACCACAGGCATTGGAAGTGGTCTACTTGCATTCAGTCTTAACTACTCTAATTTCTCCATCGCTCTGGAATTAGGATGGCCATTCTGAATGCACATCTGGTCATGTCGCTTCCTTACTTAAATCTTTCACTGGTTCCCTGTAGAATTGCCAGGCCCCTGATGCCCTCTGTGATCTTGATCTTCACCTCTTCAGTCTCATCTCCTTGACTCCTTCTTACACTTGGTGCTTTAGTCATTCTAAACTTCTAGTTCCTTGAACTTGTGAAGTCCTCTCACCTCAAGGTCTACAAAGTTCCTTCTGCTTAAACTGTTCTACTCTTCCTACTTCTTAAACACTTATCTTTTTGTCTCTGTGACTTCCCTGGGCTGGGTAGGTCACCTACAATGTGCTCTTGTAAAGCACCATCTCTTCCTTCTATTACTTCTCTGTCTCATATGTTTATAAGAAATACAAACATTTCTTCAATACTGCCCTCCTGCTAGAATGTAAACTCCGTGAGAGCAGGGATCCTCTTGTTTAGCCTATATCTCCAATGCTTGGCACTTGTAGGTGCTCAAATATTTGTTGAATGAATGAAAAAAATCCATATTTTAATTGATATCATCAGGCTACATCATTTTAAAATGAAGCGATTGGTTACTTGAGCTAATACAAATATAAAGTGCTTTTTAAATAAAATTAGTATTTTAAACATTTGTGTGTGATATTCAATTTAGGCTGCATTTGTGTATGTATCAGAAGTCAATTTAGTTTTAGGGTTCTTTTTTGAGATGTGCATTCTTAGAAGGATATTGGAGGAGGTCATCAAGCGGACGTGAACTGTTTCCATTTCAGTCAGCAGTGCTGCATTCCTTCTGGAGCCTTTGAGGGGAAAATCCATTTTCTTGCTTTTTTTTAGCTTCTAGAGGCCTCCTGCTGTTTTGTAACTTTTATAGACTTCAGAATGATATCAGACACATATATTAGCATTCCAGAGAGCCATTTAATTGACTCAAGAGAAGAGTTTACCATAGTACAGGGGCAGTTTTATTTTCTGTAGCAACCAGCATTTCAGTATGTCTGGCAGTTTTTTCTTTCACAAAGGTGACCCAAATCACAGGTTTGTGCTACTCCTTCTGTTACAGAAGAGAAGTATCTAAGAGAGAACAAAGTTTTAGAAGGTGGGGATTTAATAGAGCACTTACTGAAGAGAAAACATGACCAGAACTAATTGTTAGAAGTAAGGTGGAAAAACATTTTTTAATGTGTAATTCAGTGTTAACCTTAAGACGTGAACAAGTAGAATTTTGGAATACAGCAGTCCCTCAAAAGACGGCATTTTACGTCATTTCATTTGTTGTTTGGTTCAGCATCGTTTTGTTATGACATTGATGGGGGGAAAAATGGATTCTGGGCCAGAGCCACTGCATGTGTTTTCTCCCGAGACTGGGGATTTCTTCCCATGTCTGAAAGAGGTGGACATCAGATGAATTGGCATGTCTCAGTGTCCCAGTCTGAGAGAAAGAGAGGCACCCGGCTCTGGTCACCCATGCCCCTGAACTGGATAAGTGGGTAAGAAAAGAATTGTCTTACTTGTTTTTATTAATCTTTTGTAAATGTATGGAGAGCTCACATTTCTTTCAGTGTTTAATATTAGAAGTGTTTTGGGTCTTTATTTAGAAGTTTGGCGATGTTTCATTTGTAAATCCTTTGCTTCAAGTCAAAGTTTCCAAGAACATATCTATGACATTAAAAGGACTTACTGTATCAAGAGGTTTCTACAGAAAACATATTTGACATTTTTTCAACCATAGCTCTATTCATCACATTCCTACAGCTGTAAGATAATTAAAAATAACTTTCATTTAAAAATTATTTATAATTTAAAACCCAACAATGTTATTTATAGGAAAATTAGAGTAAAGAAAATAAAGTAAAAATTTTCCATAATCCCACCATCCAGAGATAACTGCTGCTATTAATATTTTCTTATATACTATTCTCTTTTTTCTATCTATTGGAATTTTTCTTTTTGGCAAAAGTTATTCTGTACTCTGCAGTGTAGTGTAAATGTATCGACATGTTTACATGTCATTTAATACTTTATAATAATTTTGATGTTATATGATGTCACATTGTATGGGTGCCCTATTTGATTTAACTACTCCCCTGTTGTTGGTCATTTAGGTTATTTCAGGTTTCATACTATTATAATTAATGCTGCAGTAAATACCCTGTAATTTCTTTACATAACTGATTATTTTGTTAGTACAAATTCTGAAAAGTCGAAGTGTTAAATCAAAGTATATATAGACTTTTAAGGCATGTTGCTAAATTCTGCTCTATAAATGTACTTTTATGCTACAAGTAGTACTGGGTATAATGATGACCCTGGTCCTTTGATATACTGAAATAACTTCCAGTGGAGTTAAACTGTTTAGGAAACCAATGTTTCCTCTAATTTTTAAAAGTTGTGTCTAGGTGATAATGTTACATTAGTAACAAGTTGTGAAAACTCAGCACAAATGCATGGGAGGCACCATGGTCATGGAAAGAACCCTGGACGGGGAGAAAGAACTGGGAGAAGACCAGTTCAGCCCTAGTTCTGCTACTAAAAAGTTGTGTGAACTTAAGGAAGGTGGGAGGGAAAAATCAGCCTCTCTGACCCAGCAGTTGTTTTCCTTCTGTCTTTCCAGATGCGCAAGTTCTTTTTCTACCTCCCTGGGTTTCCTTTATTTCTACCAGTACTGGGGCAAGTGTACTGAGGGGGAGAGAATTAGAGGGAGGGAAGGTCTTTGAAGGTGGATATTTAAAGGAGAACTTACTGAAGAGAAAACATGACCAGAACTACTTGTTAGAAGTAAGCTAGAGGAAAAAAAATAGGGCATGCTAAGAGCTTTTTATTCTACATGTAAGTGTGTACCAGATGACTTGGCAGGACTGATGGCGGAGACCATTCACCAGGATGATGCATTCTTCAGCTTTGTCAGAGTTCATTTTATTCAAGTGAACTAACATCTACTAAAGGCCTACTCTGTCTCTGGCTTTGGGGTGGGATGCATTGATGAGGGATTAGTGTGGCATGGTGCCTGTCCTTGAGCAGCAGTGAGCCAAGTGACTTGAGAGAGTATTTTCACCTGTTCAGTACCCCTCCGTTTTTTGGTAACTACATCCTCATTCTCTTTTGGGAACTACCCCTCTCCTGTTCTGTGAAGTCTTGGTGAGTGTCAAGCAAAGAGCCCTGGTCCCCAGCCGAGAGCTGGACACCACACTGAACTTTAGCCAGGCTAACTCCAGTGCTTGACTCTTGAGCAGAGGGACAAAGATGAAAGACGACTGGCCATGAGTTGTTCCAGGGCACTGTTACAGGCTGTTCATTCATTCTTGCTCTGGGCTCCCTGGCGCTCTCTTTACCGAGACTCTGTGAACCTGAGATATCCTGGCATCCTGTATTTTTCCAACAATCTTAAAAAAAAAATTGCCAGAGTCAAGCTCCAGTGCTTATAGCCTAACTAACTGGTAGAATGTCCTTAAAGTCAAAAATTAAAATAAGTTTCTCTATATTTTCAAACTTAATGAAAGCTTTACTGCCTGAATTTTATATATATATAAGAAACTCTTCAGAAATGAAACTACTGGAACATTGAAACAAAGTCAAAAAGATAATGGAGACAGAAGAGTAAACTGAGGGTATTGGCCCTCTGGTACACAGAGCATTCAAAGGAGGCTGTGACTTCACACTGCCGTCAATAGTGAGGATGGATCAGGTATTTTAATCGTCGTAAGGGAAACTCGATTTATTGCAACCTTTTGATCACTGAAACATGTCACTGAGCAAGATTTTAAGTTACTCTTAATTGGAAACCTGGCTAAAAAATCTGACAATCTTTCACTGGGAATAAGAAAGACAGCCATACCAAGAGACAGAAGGTAGAACTACGTGACTTCTTAGGTAGCCTTAAGTGACCTTTCGGGTAGTCTTAAGACCACAGTGCTGACCTTTTATGAATGGTAAACAAATTGTCCATAATTCTCTTGAAATGTTAATACTTTGCAAGTATTTGTGAGGCTCCTGTTTTTATTTTGGAGCTGTCGATATTTTTCTTTTATTTTAACTTTGTCTCAATTTTAATGTGGCCTGTCTTCTAACCTCTTTCCACTATGAGGGATAGAGGAAAAGTAACTAGAGGATCAAGTTCCTAGAGCTAAACATTTTAAGTAAAGGAACAGTGGAGTCTTTGAACTGGAGCATAATTTAAATCTATACTAGAATGGATTTTGCATTCTGAGTAAGAGAACCAGAATTTCTTGCTGGACAGAGGGCTCAATTTCAAATCAAGGATTTGGTTTCGTCTAGGTGGTGGTACTAAACTAGCTGCCTAACCTTGGGCTAGTCTTTCCTTATCTCTTAATACAGGGATGGGACTAGATTAGTGGTTTTCTCCTCTGGTTTCACATTAGAATAAACTGAGGAGTTAAAAAAAAAAAAAAAGAAAAAGAAAAAAACTTTTGCAATCAGAATCTTTGGGAGAAGTGACAGAATATTTTTTAAGACTCCCTATAAACTGCTTTAGAACAATGGTTCTTGAAATTCAACTGGCATCAGAATTGCCCAGAGAGCTTCTTGAAACACAGATTGTTGGGCTCCATCCCAGATTCTGATTCTATAGGTCAGGAGTGGGCCCCCAAATCTCTATTTCTAACATGTTTCCAGCTGATGTTACTGGTCGAGGGATCACTTCGAGAACCCCTGACTGTTCTAGATGATCTTGAAGTTCCTTCCTAGCTCTAAAATTTTAGGATTCTAAGATCGATTTCTGCTTTGGGGATGTTATCACTCTTGTGTATTCTTGGTTAGGTCATTGAAGGGAACATTTCTTTCCCTTCCCCTTTTCAGGGTAGGGTGAATTTATCTTAACTTCTTGGTCGGTGATTCATAGCCCCACTGAACACTAGATTCACCTGAGGAACTTTGCTTATGAAATATCCTGATGCCCAGGCTGGGCTCCAGATAACTAAATTACACTCTTTGAGGGTAGGATGCAGGTATCAGGTTTTAAAGCTCCCTAAGATGATTTCAATGAGAGGCCAAAGCTGAGAGTCATTTCACAGGTAAGGCTAGATCAGAAGATTTCAAAATGGAGTAATTGCTCATTTCGAGACACTTCCATGAATTTAAAATCTTAAATTGTGTATACATTTTTTAGGTATAGCTGATGGCCTAGATAAAAGTTTGCCTTATTTGACTTCTATATGTACCTCATTTCCGGCCATTGAAAGTGGTTACCAAGAGCTGAAAGTTTCCAATGAGGTTCATCCAGGGTGATGGAAAGAAATAAGATCAGAGTAAAAACAAACAAGCAAAAGCAGAAGTATTTTACATAATGGGCCATAATGGCAACTGACATTTTGTTTCCACTAAATTATTTTCTGAAACTCTGTATTCATTATACAATAATTCCCCACTTTTCCCTCCCCCCCAGCCCCTATTGTACTGTCTCTATGAATTTGCCTATTCTAGGTATCTTATGTAAGTGGAATAATACAATATTTGTACTTTTTATGTTTGGCTTATTTCACCTGGCATAATGTCTTCAAGGTTCATGGAGATTTTTTTGGTCAAATGTATCCATGTCACTATTGAATTAGGTTCTTAAAGGTGTCAGTCTTATTTCAGTTAAACAAACATACGAGAGATAGAGAGTGCTTCTATTTCCCCAGAGCCTTTAGGCAGCCCTGTGGGATAGGCTGGGGTGGTGTGCATTAGTCCTGCTTTCAGCAACAGCCTCCACCTAATTGCTCAGTCCGGAAACATGGGCATCACTGTGATTCTTTCCTCTTCCTTACTCTGACATTCAATTGCTCGACAAATCTTATTGATTCTACCTCTCAAATTCCTCCCCAAATCGTCTTCTTTCTTTTAAGTCCCTGAACTAGCCTAAATTAGATTTCCAGCTATTCTCACTTGAGTCAATATCGGAGACTCCTAACCAGTGTTCCTGGTTATCACTGCCATTAGTCATTATTTCATTAATTTATCCAACAAATGTTATATTGCACAAATACTTCTTGCCAGGCACTAAGCTGGCCTCTTAAGTTACAAGGTCTTTGTCTCAAATAAATCTGATTTTACCCATGTGCATCTGATTCAAGAGCCCAATTTTTCCCAGTCCACTCACTACTTTCCAACAGAAGATGGAATAAAGATTCAGAACCCTTGGCAGGAGAAATTAAGGGTTCAAAACAACAGGAAATTTAAGAGTAATAAGTACAGAGTCCAACATCTAAATTCAAGAAAATGAAGACTTATTGTACAGAACTAGGGAAATCTGGCTTTGCAGCAGTTCACATGGAAAAAAAAAAAAAAGACCCTGGAATTTTGGTGATCAGAAGGTTGATATAGGTTAAAGTGTGATGAGACTCCTTATAAGAGCTAGGCTAGCCACATTCTAGGCTGCACTAATTTAAAGAATGTCCTGATCATGGGCTATCATAATGCCTATGCTTAGTCTGATTATTGTCTTCAGTGCTATAAGCCATATTTTATAAAGAATATTAATGAACTAGAGGAAGGCATGCAGAGAGGTGTTTCTGAGGCCTGAGAAGTAGCCTTGGCTATACTTGGGAACTATGAAGAAAACACAAATTCCTGGGATCTACCCCTTGGTATTTTCAGGTGATTTTAATGCACATCTTAGTTTGGGTACCACTGACATGAACAACGTGATCTGGAAAATATTGAAGGAAGCGGATATTTAGCTTCAAGAGAGGACTAGCAGTAGATGTAATATACTCGGAAAAGGTATTTCCAAGATCTGAAAGGCTGTCATTTGTAAGTTGAGATGGCAGAATGAAGGGAAGGTGTAGAAGATTAAAGAGGAGCCTGGATGTCAGGGATGCTGTAGGGCAGTACATTATTATTGACTAAAGTCACAATACTGTACATTTGGTTTCCAGAATGTATTTATCTTCTAAATGAAAATTTATACCCTTTGCCAAAATCTCTCCATTTCCCCACCACTCAGCCCCTGGTAACCACCATTCTGCTTTCTGTATCTATGAGTTTGACAGTTTTAGATTCCACATATAAGTGAGATCGTGCAGTACAATTGCAGACCTCCCTGACCTTCCTTAAAAACATTTTCTGATCATGCCATTCTCTTGCTTAGGGATAAAAATTTAACTATTCTCTTGCTTAGGGATAAAATTTAACTATCTTTTCTTATTAACCTTGAGTGTCCTGGGCCTGGCTTAAATTCTTTAAAATTAAAAAAAAAAATCAAATAATACTTACCAATAGTTAAAAAGATAAATAGAACAGACAGACTCATAACAGTCTGCTGATCCACCTTTCTCGTCCATTCTTTATCCACAGAGGCAACTGCTTTTAACCATTTCTATTTTGTTCTTTTGGTGATATCCTTATATAAATGCTTATATTGATATGTATATTTTTTGCTTTTCAGCTCTAGAAATTATTTAATTCTTGAAATAATAAATCAAAATTTTAACTGACACACACAGTCATTTTCTTCTCCTCTCGATATGGTTATATTACCACAGGTTCATAATCTTATGTCTAAAGTTTTAAATTCAAAAAGCTATGAAATCCAGAAGCTTTTTCTTTTGTTGTTGGAAGTTTGGTGTCAAAATCTGTTTGGTGTCAAATTCAATTTCTAAACTATCACTTGTGGTTAATGGTGATGAAGCAGCTACTGAAGCAAGCATCTTTGGGGAAGGCTGCTGCACTTGACCATTGTGGCAGTAATGATGACTACAAAAGATAACAGCCTGAGATGGATCCTTCTGGGCACTTTGGAGCATGTAGAGAAAGAAAATGTGAAGAATAGATTTTCAGATTTTCAAATTTTCAGCTCTAGTTACTGAGAACCACAGAGCTTCTATGGCATCCCTAAAATTATCTTATTTTTTATAGCCACAGAGCCAATCTTGCTAAAAATGAAACACAGAATTTAACTGAATTCACAGCATTATCATGTCTCTCTTGTGAGAGTTAGGACATTGACTGAGAAGGAATGAGACTTTAAGGACTTGCAATGGAGCTATCTGATGGGATCAGATGGAGCTGAGAATTTTGAATTCCCAAGTCACTCTGAATTTTATTATTGCTTTGGGATATAAGGACTTACATATGGCCCCATTAATGCACTGAGACACAATATGGATGATTAGAGGGAAAAATCTTCCACTAAGAACCAAAGAGGGTGGATGCCTGGAGTTTAATGACCATGGGATAAAATGTAAAAACAAGAGTGAGTCAGAGGCCTACAGGAGGCCTCATGGTGAGCTTCCACCATCTTGGTGGAAGCAGACTGCTCTCTGCATTGTCCAGCTTGGGGAAGTTACCTTATAAGAAGATGCTTGTGTCCTCAAGACCCACTCCAAACTCCCTAGATCCATAATTAGGGAGATAAGCACAAAGTCTGACAAGGAAAGAAATAGCTAATATCATAGAAGAACTACAGTGTTTCTGTTGAGTACATTAAAAGTACATACTTACTGCATCTTCATTTAACTTGCCTGTTTGGCCTTTGCAGAAAGCAGAAGAATCTTGGAGAATGACCTTAAATGATTATAAACTTGACTCCAGTTTTACTTGTTCTTTCAGGTATGATGTATATACAATCTTGTTTCAGGACCATACCACCTGTCTTGCTCTCTGTCATAATATAGTCCACAAAAACCTTGGATATTTTGACATCCCATACAACATTATAATGGACCACTGTTTTGATGACTATGTTAATTAGATCTGATGAGCAGGAAGTAGCATGCAGCCTACTTAAGATGCCTTAATAAGACATATGTGAACCACAGGGGTGGGACATAAAGCCTATGACCATTTAGGGGTCTTTTTGTGAAGTTTCTGCAAGGTGAAAGACACGTTGCTATACCTTTCATTGTCTACCAATAAAAGAAGGCATACTTGGTAGGCCATTTTGGATTTTGGAGGAAACATAGTCGAGTATGGTATTTCCACCCTTTTACTTTGTAATCTTTCAGTTTTGGATGAATAATGGAGTAAGAGAAGAGTAATCATCTGTCTGCAGACTACCATGCGTGGGGTTCTGGGAGAGTGTGAACTGGTTTGGTGAGCTGAGTTTCAGCTAATTTCCAGTTAATTCCTGTTTCATCCTGCTATCCTTCACACGTATCATTCATTGAGTTTGGAGCCTATTATAGCAGAATCTGTTGATGCCTGGAACCACATCCCCACAGCCTGCCTTTGCGCCTGCCCCAGTTCCAGTTCCTGTAGATACTGACAATTTCCTATCTCAGGTACCTGCCTCTCTCTGCATGGAGCCTTTCTCCCAGGAGAGCTTTGTTCAGCATATAGGGCAGTAGATTTAATGCCCCAGGGACAACCCTCTACCAGTGCGGGATGGACTCTGTTGCTCTGAGGTCTGTTCTACATCCATACTGGGATCCAGCCCTAGTTGCCCACAGCAGTAACCTTCATATCAACATGTAGTTTATTGGGTTTTTCTTTCTTTTCCATCTCACTTTGTCCACTCCATGCTTTTGGGGGATGACCTCCCAAATAAACTACCTGTATACAAGTCTTTGTCTCAGGGTCTGCTTTTGGGATCCCCAAACTTGAATGACTGTCAAGCATTCCGAACTTGGTTTTGTAATTTGGGGGCAGGTTACTCAAATTCTCCTGGCCTCAGTTTCATTATACATCGTAAGGATTAAGTGAATATATATTATTTTATTTATCTATAATATATATGTATATGTGTGTATAAATATATGTTGTTATTAGAGTCCACAGAAGGCACATACTAAGCCCTAAGTGTTAGGTATTATTAATATAATAACTACCAGGTGACTGATTCAACATTTCAGGCAGTCAGGTGTCTTGCCCAAAGCCACAAAGGAAGTCTAAGGTGGGTCTAGAAAGATAAATACATATTATGAGATTCAAGGACTATTTAAAAAATCCCAGCTCCAAGATCCCTGTAGCCACTGGCTTGCCTCACTGAGTAAGAGGACTTGTCAGAGACACAGTGCTGTGCCTAGATCCAGGCAACAGGATGGGATGATTCAGAAAGTCTGTTTGATTTCTGTCACCAGAGCTCCGATATGTATTTGGCACCCAAAGCTGAATGTTTCCTGAAAGGCTCGTTCAAACCCAAGTCACTGTGTTTTTGTCTCTGTGGACACAAAGATGCTAAAAGAAACTGAACCTTAGAAAAATCAATTTCTTGGTATTGTAAATGCCAGCATAGTTCCACTTTCATTATTATACATCAAACTGTATTAGAAAGTGAATCTAAAAATATTTCTTCAGTGGTGATGATATTGTTAAAACTGAAATACAGGTGATTAATATCAAAGCTTCGGATCCCAAGCTTCTCTGTTTAGGTCATGCGCTTATGACAAGAATATTTGGAGTTCATCTAGTTTAGTTCTCTCTGTGGGTCCCTCTGGGCTATTCATCTATGTCCAATTTCCTTAGGTATTTGCTCAAGTGGATTTGGTCGCCTGCAAATTCTGAATTGGAAGGTGGGATTAAGGAATTAGAGTCCAATTGTTAGAGGACATTTTTATTTCCAGGAGAGCAGCAGGTGAAAATAGTGAAATCAGCCTACATCTCTCAGTGAAGCATCCTTCCTTTCCTTAAATATCCATTGTTGCTTTGAATCGTGTTTATCGTCTTATTTCATATTTTTTGTTTTAATTATTTAGTGTTTGCTCTAGGGTTTGCAATGTGCATCTTACCACATTTTTTTCAAATAATATTATATCACTTCATGAATAGTGTAAGAACCTCACAACAGTTTGCTTCCATTGTCCCTGCCATCATTTGTGCAATTATTGTCATACCTTTTAATTTTGCATTTTATAAAACTCACAATACATTGTTAATAATTTTTGCTTTAAATTGTAAATCATCTTTTATAGAAATGTAAAACAACCAATAAAAAAGTTGTTTGTCCACATATTTACCATCTGATTTACCATCTGAAGTCCTAAGAACTTCCTTTAACATTTTTGAAGGAGTAGTGTGGGTCGGCTAGCCGCAAATTCGCCCGGCTTTCTTTTCTCTGAAAATGTCTTTGTTTAACCTTCTTTATTTATTTATTTTTTTTGTGGGGTGTGGTAAATAATAGTTAAATATATATATTCATAGAATGAAATGTATGTAAGTGTTTAATGTAAAAATATATTTAAAGACATTTGCTATATAGTAGGTTGAAAATAGCAGTTTATAGAAATGGCTATACAATATAATGATGTCATTTTTGTGTTAAAGTTATATTTGTATATTTAATCATAGAAAATCCCTGGAATAATTTATATGGGAACGTAAACAGTGGCATATCAGTTCAGTGTCTTCTCTTTTCATATTGGAATTCTCTAAAGTTTCTAAAATGAACCTGCATCACTTTTATTATAAGAAAGTAAAATTTGTTTTAACCTATTTCATTTTTCCTTCGAATCTTTTCACACTGTTAATATGCATAGCTTAATAAAACGTCTTTAAAAGTTAATGTTATTTATGCGCTCTCCTAATAATGCAAATATTAATTGATAGGATTAAAATTAAAGCACGTTTCTGAATTCTGGGCTTTGCATATATAAATAATAGGGGAAAAATGGGCACATTTTATAAAAGTATTGGGAAAACTAAAAAGGTAGTAGTATATCGACTTCATATACTCATTGCAGTTGAGGAAATCTTCAAGAGATAAAAGAGATATTTAATCTTTTCTCTCCTTCCCCATAGCTTATTTCCCCCTCTTTCCCTAATGAACCACTCTCAGGAGCCAGGCGTAGCCTCTTCCAGTACACTTAAAAATATTTTTACATAATACATTTATATATTAATAGCTAATGCACAGTATTAGAATACATATGTGTTCATAAAGTTTCCATAAATAATATTTTATATAAAATTCTGCATCTTCCTCTTTTCCCACTCATTTTATTTTGACATCTATCCATTTTGATTCCAATAGAAAAACAGACAGCTAAGTGGTTAGGATGACAGGACCTAGAGTCAGGCTGCCTGGGTTGAATTCTAGTCCTACCATTGCCAGTTGAGTGACCTTGGCAAATTCCCCATCTTCTTTGTGTCTAATTTCTTTATCTGTGAAATGTGGGTTCTAATAGGCTTTATTGGGTTGTTGGGAGCATAAATTGAGTTGAAATATGTAAAGCACTTAGAATAGTGCCCGACACAGGAAGTGCTCAGTAACTGCCATTTGTGTTGTTGCTGTTATTAAAGATGCCCCTGGCTGTTCATCCCTAAGACTAAGATGTTGAATCGTTTATTTCTTTTGGTGATATAGAATTCTACTGAATCCCTCTTGTGCTTTCAAGCAAGTATTACCAACATTGCTGCATGGGGGTGGACTTGAAATTATAAAACAGAAACTTGTCCAGTTATTCCATTGTAAGCACTTAATAAATGTGAGCTATTGTGTATATCTAGATCATTTCTTTTAATGCTTGTATAATATTACATTGTATGAATGCATTTCCTTAGGGACATTTAGGTTGTTTTCTATGTTTTTCTGTTAAAAACAATGCTATAATATTTATCCATATAAAGGGCTCATTATGCACATGTGGCAGAATAGAATTGCTGGGTTGGAGTTGAACCCAGGCCTGCTTAATGCCGAAATGTTATGCTTTATGCTTTTCTCACTTACAGAGTCATATGTAGAGTCATTACGTTATGCTTCTCTCACTTACAGAGTCATATGTAGAGACAAATTTAATAAATGTTGAGAGTGGTGATGATCCATGGCTAATGGAAAAATTCCCCAGAGATGAACATTCTTTTTGAGAGGTGGCAGTCGTCTAGAGGGCCTTTCACAGGGGAGACATTAAAAGTCTCCTCACTCCATAAATAAACCTACTGTGAGCTTTTAGCTGAATGTGATACATGTGAGACCAACAAGGGAAAAAAAAATCACTGGAGTGTTGTCAATATAAACAGTTTTTGTTGCTCCAGAAATTAGGGTTTATTAGGAAGAAAATTTTTATTTATTCAATGGACACTTAATTGTAGACATTTGTTGCAGGCTTAAAAGAGTAGTGATTTGTGGGGACAAACAGATTTGAAACATTATTTCTTTTTCAGTCTGACATCGTAAGTCTTATTACTGAGCCAAGAACTATTTAATTGCCTGTGTATCAAGGAGCTCAAGGAATTATTGGATGATGTAACTAAGTTTCAGACAAGTGGTGGAATATTTCAAAATGTCAAATTAGTGAAGAATGGTAGAGAAAGAGAAAGAAACAAGCAGACAGGAGAAAAGAAAAGAGGGCTTCACTGGTGGTGAGGCTGGAGCAATAGCAGAATGTCCTGATGTGCTGTAAGCGAGTCCAATGCCCAGGAGAGAGAACCGTCTAAAGTTCATTTCCAGAGACAGACTCTACAATTTTCCTCAAGCAAACCTTTCTTAACTTTCAGCAGGGTCCCCTCACCCCACCACCCCCTCCAAAATTTTGAAAATTCATTTCCTCCTCTTCAGGCCTCTGAGGACCCAGATCGTAGCCCTGAAGTTGGCTCTTATGTTTGCCTCTTGAGGCCCAGAGGGTAGAAGACACAATGCAGACTGCGAGCCTTTTCTGTGGCCCTCAGTCCCCTGCTCTGTCCCAAGTCCCTGGCCTTCTTACTCCTCATTATTCTACCCAGTGTGCCCAGACACCTGCTGGGGTGCTCTGCTGGCAGAACTGTGTCCTTGGTAATGGGCTCTGGAGCCAGCTTCCCTGGGTTTGCAGTCCCACCCTATGCCTCCTTTTCCTCATCTGGGCAAAGGTGCAAATGACAATGACGACTCAATAGAGTTGCCAGGTAATGCTGGTAAGGCTCAGCACGGTGTCCAGAAAATGCTGCGCCATTATGGTTTCATGGGACACAAGAAGAACGCTTCAATATGATTGTAGAGGAAGAAGGAGAGTAGCCTCAGCCTGTGAAAATTTGGGGCATTGCTTTGGTTCATTCCTATCCCTAGTCCTAATCTTACCCCAAGTCTCTGAAGTAGCTGGAGAGACACACACAGAGACAACAGAGAATAGAGCAGGCCTTCCACTGAGTGGGTCCCTCCCTCCTTCAAGTTGGTGGTGGGCTGAGGCAGCCAGACACCCCACTCCAGACAGGTCAGTTATGGTAAGGAGCAGCCTGAGTTTCTAACCTTACAGCCATTATCCTTTTCTGTGTGTGCCTGACATTATTAGGGAAGTTGTTCTGAATGACCTTGGGGTTAGCTAGCTAACCGAAGCAGAGGGGAAGGTAGAAACTTGCCTCAAAATGTGGCTAAAGGCAAAGAAAAACAAATTGTGCTTTTTAATGAAGCATTGTAAGGAAGGAACACAGCTCACAGGCATTTTGTTCTGTCGGTGTGACCTAACTGCAATGAGGTCTAACCATTTTCCTCCTCCCTCCTTTGTAGAATATGTCTTATTCGGAATTCTCCTATGATAAGGTTCATGATTTCAATGACTAACAAAAGACAATAAATTAATAACAATATCCACAGATATGTTTCTCACAAAACCCTTTGGTTTCTATTGTTATATATTTTGGTTTAAAATAAGCCATTTAGAAAAAAGGGAGAAAGGAACAATTAGTCTATGGTAAACTAAAAAGAAATACTGCAAAACGTGAATTCCAAGCTTATGGCAAAATTACTTCACAGGATTTCAAACTAAAACCAATCATTTAGACAACCTTTTTAAATTATAACTAATATGATTATAATTTATGACTTATAAAGACCCCAGGAATACAAAATTTTGAAAGATAGAACACTAAAGATCAAAGAAGGGCAAATAAATCATACTTTATGAATGTTAGGTCTGCTTATCCCCTCTTGATTAATAGCTTTTAACATAGATTCAAGGTTTAATAGAGAAACAACTGAAATCCTCTCTCATCCTATTATTGCAGAAAGGCAGTGTAGTGAGTAAAAAACCTGTGGGCTTTGGATCACATCTGCTTCAAATCCTGCCTCTACCACTTGTCCAACTGTGTGACAGTGGAAACATGCATTCTGCCCGAGTGCCCTATTTTCCATTAATAAACCTTGGAGGCTGATGTATGTTTTACACACACACACACACACACACACACACACACACACACACACACACACGTAATTTTGGTGTGTTTTCCCAGAAATCACGTACATGTGGGTTTTACCTGATTATCCACTGACTGCATAAACATCCAGTGACTAGATTACAAACCATTCTTGTTGACTTATGATGGTAACACTAACAAATTACAGTTGGAAATGCTTATGTGTTATGACATTTCTAAGTCTTTATTTACTTAATATTAAAATATTAGAATCTCTATAATATATAACATTAAACGTTTATTTATTTTGATCTCAAGATTGTGTTTCTACAGATTGTATGTGATTCTGACTCTGTGACAGGGTGGACTCTTGCCTGAATCTGCTAAACACTTTAAAAAAAAAAAAAACAAACAATTATTAGTTTCATGCAATTATCATTTGCTCTCTCAAGTGTTCAGCCGTTAGGATCATTAAGCATTTGAAGCTGCACAGCATAGTTTGGATTCTGAAATCAGTCAGGGTTCTGATCTCAATTCTAATCTCAGTGATCTTGGAAAAATTACTTACCCTCATTTAGGAGGACTAAATGAATTAATCTTTATAGGGCTAAATGAATTAAATTGTAATTGCTATAAAAGTCTGAAAGAATGAAATTGTTAATTTTGCAAATGATTTAAAATGGATAGTGTATTCATACTATTAAGATAATACTAATAACTATCAAATTAATAGCTGTTAAAACATTAATTTAGTGTATATTATTTCTGATACTGCTATTTAAGAGAACTATCTACGTAAAGCATCTGACACATAGTAGATCTTCAATAAACAGCAATTTATTATTGTTATTACTATTATTATTATTCTATTGGGAAAGAAACCTATGCTAGATTTTACTTAAAGGGCACCCATTAGATTCAGCTCTGTCTATAGAGTTTTGAAAGAGAGCAGCTTTTTAAAAGTGCATTGTTTTCAGGTTTGGCAGAATTGTGGTGACTAATACTGAGTACTGTTAATGTTTCAAAGCCAAGTCATCAGTGTCCTGGATGGCAGGAGGCTCTGGGTGTGGGTGATTGGTGCAGTGTAAGTAGGTAGCAGGTCAGGATCTTGTGGCTTTTGCCCTCCTGCCCTTTGTTCTCACTGGTCCTGTAGGTCTTATTTCAAAGCGTCAGCTGAGGCTTATTTCAAAGAGCCATCTGCTTAGGGGTGGCTAATGATGAGGTGACCTAGATGGAAGCAGGGGAAGGACAACAGTGAACGATGGATTTCAAGCTGGTTACCTCCCCTGGCTTTCTTGCTGACCCCCTTCTTTAAAAGCACAGAGATGGTGGCAGGAAGAACAGATGGAGCCATGTGGCAAAGGGCTGATACTCACCACTCACAAGCTGTGTGACTACTTAACCTCTCTGAGCCTTAATTTACACATGTGAAAATGGGAGAATAATTCCTGATTCTCAGTTGAAGTGAGAGATGCCTGTCAGGTGCTTTGCTCAATGCCTGGCCCAAAGTCAGAGCTCTATTAGCATTTGTTATTGGCATACATGGCAGGGCTCTGATGTCAAAATCTATTGAGTGTGTTTCCCAAGAGTGCTAATGCATTTTTTCTTAAAGGCTGCTGTTCGATAAGAGGCTCTATGGTATCTTAATTAATTAGATGATGATTCTCCCCACTTCTTCACTATACAAAATTGTAAAAAGTTTCTTTCCATTTTCCTAATGCTCTATATTTTAGAACTAAAATTTCCCCAGTGGATGCAGCTATAAAGGAATAAGCTCTCTGATGGCAAAACCCAGGCTTAGTTCAGGAAAATGGTCCTTGAGATGTAATCAGTGGGTATTATCAACACCCATTTTAGCTCAATTTATCTGATCTCTAGGAAAAGAGATCTTAGCTATTTCATTCTGGAGACATCAAATATGTAGTTTCTGGTTCTTATTATGAAGCCAGTGCTATGCAGCATTGAAAGTCCAGTGCTAGGTCATGTACAATATCACCCAGTGGTACACAGTTACTCACTGGCACTGTTGGGAACCATGGTCATACTTGATGTTTGGGGTGGCAGCCATAACACTGTCCCCAAGCCTGAATTGTGATTTTCGACAGGAGCCCTAGAGCAAAGGCCCAGCATAGACTCCCTTGGGAAACAACTTGGAAGTGAGGAGCCAGGAGTTTAAGATTTTACAACAAACCGTAATTGCACCTCACAGGAGATGCTCTTGGGCAGTTTATGTTTCCGTCAGTGTAACCCTAGGCATGCTTCTCCAGAGTGAGAGAGTGAGTGTGTGTGTGTGTGTGTGTGTGTGTATGTGACTGTCACCAAGGGAGGTGGGATGAGGAGGGAGGGAGAAGCTTCTATTTCCATCCAGTTGGCTTTCCAAAAGCTTTTCTGGGGAGGGGAGAGAAACCAAGAATGTACTTGCAAAGGAGGCTGAGACATTGCTGAACGTGCCAGGCATCTGTGGGAGTTATCTGTACTTGCCCGGTCATGACCAGCTGTGGGGTGGCTGGCTGCAGACAGCACCAGCCCAGCGTGTCAGGGGAGGAGGTGCGGTGGCCCCGAAGGCTGACCTTCTGCTCATTTACTCATGCAGAACTGTTCGTTCCCCAGACACTCTGTACCTGGCACTGTTCTACTCAGACCAGACCCTCACCCTCACTGAGTTTACAGTCTAATGAACAAGATAAACATTTTATAAGGAAACAGTTGATTATAGACAATGATAAGTGCTCTGCAGGACGTGCGGTTCTGTGGTAAAGAGTAACAAGGGGTAATTATTTTGAGTGGCTAGAAAAGGACTCTTTGAGGTGACATCAGAGCAAAAGTCCTAGAGGATGAGAAGAAACCATCCTGGAGTAGGTGGGGGTTGAGGGGAGTGGCATGAAATGAGATGAATGAAGGCCTACAGCCTAGTAGATACTCAAAAAGCCAGTGAATGAGGGTAGAGAGGGAGGCGGGGACCAGATCACCCCATATATCGGAGACCATGAAAGGAGTTAAAAGTTCATTCTAAGTACAGAGGTAAGTTTTCAAGAGATCTAAGCAGGGGAACAAGACTCAATTTATGTTTAAAAAGAACACTATGGCTGCTATGTTGAAAAATGAGATTTGAAAAGGCTAGATGCACAACTTGTGAGTTGTGCTGTGGAGCATTCTGTGTTTTCCTCTTTTATAGCTTATCTCACGCTGTGCTATAAGTTGTTGGATGTCCCCTCACTCCTCCCCCAATAGCCTAGCTATTACTTAAGGGCAAATAAGTGTTTGTTATTATCTGTCAGCAGCCCTGTATGCATAAAAGCTCAATAATTATTTGCTAATGAGATAAATTGCAATGAACCTTCCAAGAAAGGGGTGCAGGTTTTTAGGTTTTGAGTGTACGTATACTGTTTCCGAAAACATTTGCTTTGAAGGAGATCGTTAGGGAGAAAAGACTTTTCTTCTACCCTCTTAGGTTCTGTGACCGGGACCTGTGACTTTGATTGACATTAGGCAGATGAACAGGAGAAAAGGTACACAATTTTTATTAATACTTACATGCATGCGTTTCACAGAAAAATTGTAAAACTCAAAAGAGTTAGACTCGGGAGCCTATATACCCTCCTTAACAAAGGAAAGAAGGTTTGGGCTTCAAGGGAGGATAAATTGTGAGGAAGTGACTAGGAAATACATGGGGGAAGCTAATGGAAGATGAGAACTATTTTACTAAGGTTTGTTTCTGCACACTTATCTTGGAGCCAGGCTCTTCCTCTTTGGTAATAGGGTTGCTCTCCTCTTCCTTGTACAGGAGAGGAGGACACCCTCATGAAGGGAAATTTATGCCCTGCTTTTAGGCTGATAGGGGGAAGGCAGATAACTTTCTGTATCTGTTAATTTTCAATGGCCTTATCCAAATAATCCTTATGCTAAGGTGGCATATTCTGGGGTAGCATATCCTGATCTCCTTCAAAATCCATTTGGACACAAAAGCTCTTTATTTACAAATAATCACTTATATTATTGAATAGTCCTACTCATTCTACTTCTGGGCCTGGGAATCTAAATCAGAGATGGATGGCTTGGTGAAGAGGTACAGAACAGAAAAATATTAATAAAAAGCTGCCTAACCACTGAAGGAATGTCATTCCCTCAAGCAAACTTAATATATAATCTTAATACTGTGGGAGCTCAGGCAAAGGGCTGTATATTGTTCAGCTTTTCCTCCTCAGGTCTTCAGTAGAGTGGTTAGAGATAGAGAAGTCACCACATGTTTGTGGACTTAAATTGGACATAAATAGATGCCCTGGCAGACAGGGAGCCATGACTGTAGCTGCTTTTCGGAATGCAGAGCCCACCAAGATGGGAAATGTGATTTCGGAACTGGTAGTGGGTGCTGGAAGCAAGATGGGACTTTGCAGAAAGAGGCTGGGTGCCTTGGGTGACATTTCCGTCTTCTGGGTGACATTTCTCTATCTAAAGAGGATGAAAAGATGAACCACACACGGTCTCTTCCCTAAGTGTAATGTCAGGCGACTATATGCAGACTGCTAAGTTGTGGTGTTTCACATCCTAGTGTGACGAGTGGCAGATGATAGATTAATACTGCGATATACTTGAGGTATGTGGAAGGTGGGCAGAATTCAGAGGGCAACAGAATCACTAGAGCCTCAGAAAAACACTGGAAGGAAGAAACAGTTATGATGGACGAAGCATTTGTTACCTGTGCTCAATACATAGAAGGAACGTGTAATTGTCAGCTGTTGCAGATAAACAAAAGCAATTTAGAATTAAATTGCACATTTGGAAGAACTCTCCACGTATGGGGTTTAATTAGATCTCCAAGGAATGAAAATGCCTTTCCTGATTGGGAATTTATGGGATGCATTTGATGTGCCAGGCACTGTGCTGGGTGTTCTATACTCGTTCTTTCTAATCGTTGCACCTCTCCAGGAAAGGTACTCTTACGCTCATTTTATTAATGTGGAGTCTGATGCTCACGAGATGATTTGGTTTGCCCAGTGCTGTACAGTGATTAGGTGTCCATCTTCAATGCCTGTGCCCTTTCCCATGTACCATACTCTTAGAAAGGTTGAACAATGATCTTTTGGGGGTTCAGTTATTCCCCTTATTTTTACTGAGTTTTCTCTAAAGTCCTGGACCCAGTTGCACATCCTTGTCTAAGGCCTGGTGAGGCTCCTTAAGGTCAGCGTCACCCATCTTGGTTATGGAGATATTCTTGTGCCTTCCCTGTAACCACAGTCCTGTTGAATGTCACTTAAAAATACATGAGTATAAATGAGAACCACCCCTACCCCCTGACTGATGGGGGCCAGTGTTTCCCAGGTCATGCAGCCATGCTCTGCAGATGTGCTCTGTCTTTCCCCAAGTTTATTCCTGAGAGAGATACCCAGGTCATCTGAGGACCCTGTGTAGGAAACACTGTGAGTAGGAACCAAGGCTGTTGCCTTGTGAACCTTCAGAGTTTCGTTTTAAATCGAAATGCAGTTGTCTACATTTTAAAATCAGAAAGTTTCATGTACACATCAAATTTCCATCTCCTATTGAAAAAGTTCTACTACTTTGTTGCCTTATATCTGGCCCTCTTCATCCCTTGCCTTGCTTGCTGGCCTCCATAGATATCTGAGTTTGCAACCCCTAGGCGAGAACAAAGCTAACAAAGCCAAATGTTCAGTTCAGTGTGTAGGTACCAGGAGGACCATACTGATCATTGAAAGAGGGAGATACTTCCACCCGAGGAGCTTTTAAATCAGCAATTCCCAACTTTTTTGGAACCAGAGACTGGTGCTCCTATGAGAATCTAATGCCTGATGATCTGAGGTGGAGCTGAGGCAGTGATGCTAGCGCTGGGGAGCAGCTGCAAATACAGATGAAGCTTCTCTAGTTGGCCTGCCTCTCACCTCCTCCTGTGCATCCTCGTTCTTAACAGGCCACAGATGGGTACAGGTCCATGGCCCAGGGGTTGGGTTCCCCTGGTTTAAATGACCCTGGCCTGGGCACCAAACATTGCCCACTTGATAGATTGAATCAGAATCTATCAAGTGGGGAATGTTTGAAAAGCTCCCCAGGTGGTTCTAATCTGCAGTGAATTTAGAAACCTCTGCTTAGGGTTTGCCCATAATCAGCACCCCAGCCTCTGGTCTCTGTGTCAGAGAAATGGGTTTATGAAGTTTTGCATGCAAAATTGCTGTTTTAATTTGTCTTTCAGCACCTCTTGGGCAGCCCCGTTCGCCTCATCCTGATTTACTCACATGTAACTGGGCTCTTATGACATTTATGTCCACATCTCCAGAGCTAAGATATATTTTTACAGAATTCTGAAGAACAGATGAGAAAGGAACAAGGAATTATTTCAAAGATTCCCTTTGAAATGCTTGAACATCAATACTATCTTATGGCAAATATTAATATCCTTAGAAAACAGGTAATGACATTTAGAAGCTACTTGCTCTTATGTGCACCCTTGCTTCAGAAATAAAACATAATAATAAAAAAATAAATAAAACGAACTTGACAGGTTTCTGTGAAATCTTTTTCATCGCCTCAGGAGAAACTTTATTAGCAAGCACTGGGAGGGCTTGGTCTCTGTGGGTATCTGATGGCTGCTGTGGGCAAAGCTACAGTTACAGTCCATTTCAACCCCTGCTGCAGGGCTTTGGGCAAAGGTCGTGTCCATCAGTGATGTCTTCATCCAGGTCTACCCTGGTCAAGAGTGCAAATGGCAGAAAACGATGTTTGCATCTGGGCAAAAGCATCGTAAATGCTCGTAGCTGTGGCTCCTCAGGTCTCTCCTTATCAGTCAGGCGTGGTGGGTTTGTGTCAGCACAGGGTGAAATCTTTACCCTTTCATCAGCCAAAAGGCCCCTAAGGGCCTCTCCAGCCTATCCGGGAGATCTCTGAGGTGGCATCGAGGTGGATATCAGCCCAGAATTTAAGGTCTCTGTCGTAAAATAGAATTTTCATTTCACATTTGGAAAGTCAGAGCTTGCACTTGGAGACTCACTCTAACATTTTTGCAGCTTTCAATGGGAAAGGAGTTGGTTTTTCAGGGAGCAATGGGGATCGTAATCATTAGGGAATATTTTTTACAATATTTAAAATTATTTTAGAATTTAAATTTTATTTTTCTTTCTTTTTCTTACCTTTTTAAAATGATAAAGTTGATAAAATGGGACAATATAAATAAGACAACACAAAGTTTTCAAAAGATCTGGGTCCAACTTCCCACTTGCCCGGGGACCTGGATCCAGTTACTTAAATGATTAGTTTTATCACCTACAGAACTGGGAACACAATATCTGCTCAAGGGGGTATAAATAAGTCTTTTTTTTTTTTTTAATCAAGCTTGAACTCCTTATTACTACTTTGGGGGCTTATATCTGCATGTTAGGTGCTCTTGGAAGGCCCCTTGGGGTATGTTCGTGACCTTTTAAATGAGGGGACAATGGAGATCCCTGCTGAACTGAAAGTGACTTGACTACATCCATCCATACTATGTTAGCGATAGAGCTATTCCTGTTTTAGGAGGGAAGGGTATTGGAATCCCGAAAAGACTCGGCCTTGGAGATCTTTTAGGGCAAAGTGTGCTCCCTGACACCTCACTAGATGATGCAAAGATCTCCTAAGCAGTGCTTCTCAACCAGAAGGTTATATCAGTCAGGTTATATCAGAGTCACTTGGGGAAACTTTTTCCAGTGATGTGACCTAGGTAGACTGCCCACTTCTGCAGAGATTCTGGTAAACCAGATTATGGGGGTGAGGTACAAGCATATGTAGTTTTGTGAACAGAAATTTCCAGTTGGTTCTGATACTCCCACCTCAGGCTGGGAACCTCTTCTCTAGAGGTAAATTGAAGGGTCTCTCTATCTAGCCTCGCCTCTGTTGCTCAATGTGCCAGAGATTGCCTGTTCAGAAAATGTCATCCAGTGAATTGAGATTGCAGAGGGATGGGTAACATCCCAGGTGATTCCTGGCAGTAGTCCTGAAGAAGCCTCAGCTTGGCCAGTCCCTTGCCAAGAAGACTTTGCCCTTCTTTTCTGCTCAGATGATTCCACCCTTCAAAGCCTTGTTCATGTCATGACCTACATTTTTGGCTGCCCCAGCCTAAAGAGCTGGCCTTCTCTGCACTTTTAATTCACTCATTGTCTGGATGATTTATTTGAAAATTCAATTAGCAATTGATGTCTAGCTTCTGTCTCAGTTGAATGCAATTTGTCTTCTATCGCTATTTAATTTTTCACTTATCTGTCTAGTGAAAATAGCGCTGACCTGAATTTTAGTTTTGGCTTTACTTCTAACCGTATATCCTAGGCGAGGTAGTTAACCTTTCTGGGTCTCTGAGCCCCAGTTATAAAATTCTAGATTTCTTTTTCTTATCTCACCACTTAAGTTTAGGTTCTTGCACAATTCTTGTCCATTTAATTTTATTTCTTTTGACAGACTCATTGTGGTAGACAGTTCTAAGACGATTCCCAGAGATTCTTGTATCCCGGTATTCACACCCTCATGAAATCCCCCGTGCTGGAGTGTAGGCAGGACCCAGTGAGTAGAATATGGCAACATAATGGGATGTCACTTTTGTGATTAGGTTAGAAGAGACTGTGACTTCTGATTTGCTAACATCCTCTCTCAGGCTCTTCTCATATGCTTGCTCTGATGGAGAGGGCCATCAGGGAGGATTAGCTTCTGGTCAAGAGCCAGCAAGTAACTGAGGCCCTGGTCCAACAGCTTTTGAGTAAATGAATCTTGTTAAGAATGACTGAGTTGTCTTGAAAATGATCCTGCCTCAGTTGAATCTTGAGATGATTGCAGCCCCAGGCAGCAGCACCTTTTGACTCTAGCCTTGTGAGAGACCCTGGGCTGACACCTTGATTATAGACTCCTGACAGACTCTGAAGCAGGGATCTAGCTAAGCCATGCCTAGATTCCTGACCCACAGAAATGGTGAGATAATAAATACATGTTGTTTTAAGCCACTAAATTTTGGGGATAATTTGTTATGCAGCAATAGATTACTAACACTTTCTATGATATAGGTTGATGGACAAGGTAGTCTGTCTGCCTGAATTGGTTGGAGTAAGCTAAATTATGCTGCAGTAATAAATGACCCCCAAATCTCAGTGGCTTACATCCACAAAAGTTGATTCCTTGCTCACACTATATGTCCACTGAAGGCTGGTTGTAGCTGTGCTCGACATTTTTTTCTCCAGAACCCTCCATAGCCCAGGCTGGCAGAGCTGCCTCTATCTGGAACATTGCCAGTCATCATGGAAGAGGAAAAAGAGAACAGGGAAAAGTATGCGCTGGCTTTTTAGAGCTTCTCCATGGAAACAGTGCGTCATACTTTTGCTTGTATTTTATTGGCCAAAGTGAGTAACATGGACACATAGTTGTATAATCCTCCTCCAGGAAGGGCACTAAATATTTGTGAACAGTAACAGAGTGTGCCACATACCATTGTATAGTGGGTCAGGGAGAATGGTAGCCACAAACTGCCATGATATGCAGAAAAAAGAAGGAATAGTTTACATCTTCAGATGAATGGGTGTAGTGGCCCCAGAGCCTAAGAGAGGAGAGTACAATTGAATGGCTATCTTTCCTAGAGATGGGTGAAAGTTAAAGGGATTTGGGGCACTGAGGACAACTGAGGGGTTTTTTTAGCGTCTTCAAAATCTCCATTGTTACCTCCCCAAGGTCCTTCTAAAACACAGACTCTATATGGCAAATGAAGCTTTAAGACATGCATCCTCACACTCCTCTTGGGATTGGACTGCCTTCCTTAAGCTCTTGAAGCTTTTCCTGTATAGAAATATAAGAGCCTCCCTTATCTCTTAATCCTGTTCATAAAGTTAAACTGGGTTTCCAAACAATTGTCTTCCGGCAGTCAGTTAATAGGAGAGGAAAACTTGACACATGACCTTGGGCAAGCCTGCCGTTCTGTGGATTTCAGTCTTTTCAAAGTCCCACTCTAATCTCACCTTCCTGAGTAATAAGCAAAGTCCCTGTGGACTTTCTGCAAATGTTGGAGGAGCTTAAGGAATGGTTGCTAGCCATCCATCTTAGAGGCCTTGCGAGGCTGGCTTTAGAGAGGCAGTTTGATGGGAAGTGCAGAGATCTGAATACATCTAACGTGCAGAGCAGAAGCTGGGCCTGACTTAGCTGGTAAGCCAAGAAAACATGATGGATCTGCCATTAAAACCAGAACCAGATTAAACTTTGCTGACGCACAGTAGAGAAATGTCAGGGCCAGAGATCCCCTAAAAAGCAAAGGAGAGACTTGTTGAGGATCCTTCTCCCTATAAAATATACGTTTGCCCTCAGGCACCCTGCCTTTTTGGATCTTGCCAGATGGTATTCTGTTTCTCCTGAGGTTAGAGTTTATGTCAAAAGAAGTAGACTTCACTTCGATGAATTCTGCAGGAGGCATGGAAGAATCTCAGAATTGTGGTTTCGAAAGTGACCTTAGATGCCATCTAAGCCAAACCTCTGCCCGGCACAGGAGTCACTTCTTCACGTCTACAGGCTGGAGATTGGTGATCAGGAATGGGGTTTTAAACTTCCCAGAATTTTTCAGGATGTGACCCTGTCCCAGTTTTCTTCCCATATTGTACTATAGAGAGTGCGAGGGAAAAAGAGTGAAGTAGAAGTCTGTAACAGGAGTGTGGAGATGATACCCTTCTTCCTAGTGACACAAGTTTTGCACTAGGGAAAATTTTTCCATTTTGCAACTAAAATGCCCTTAGCTGTTGGAGGAAATGTTGAGAGAGGCCATAGTCTGTACCTCAAAAACCCTATTTCTGAAACCGACGACCTGTGAAACCATTTTACACCTCTCTGGCACATTTTCCCCGATACAAAGGTGATAATAAATTGGCAGTGCCTATAAACTGCCTAATTAATCTATTCTGTAATAAATTGTATACTTTATTAAAAAGTCACCTAGTTAGTATCTAAATGTTATCTTCATTTCATAGCAACTAACTTTCCCTTCCTTGTGTGTGTATCAGGCACCAAACTAAATACTGGAAATAGAAAGGTGATTCGATATATTCCTTGTCCTCAAGGATCTCCTTGTCTAGCAAGTGAGACAGACACACAATAAGGTGGTATCATACGTGTTAGGTGTTTTAATAAGGGTATGTATAAAGCGTATGTATAAAGCTTTACGGAATCAAAGGCAAGGCAAACGTGGTAGTGTGATGAGGCAGTGGATGAGGAAGGCTTCGGATGGGGTGTGTCTTGAAGCACAAGCTTTTTAGATGTTCAAGGTGTGTTTCATAAGAAAAGTCATGGACAAAGGCAGAGTTATAAACATGTAGAGTGCATATGGTAGTCATTGATGCGTTCCTGGTACATGGTAACACTGAACTTCGTAATCCTTTTTATTTGGGAACCATGTGACTAGTTTGGGCCAATGAGTGGGAAGCAAAAGGGAAGTATCATTTCTGGACCAAAGCTATTAAATAGCTTGTTTAACGCTGTCCAGAGCTCTTTTTTCCCCTCTGAAGCACAGCCAGCAACATCGGACCTAATGGCTGTTCGGTCAGTCTGGGCCCCTGAATGACTACAAATAACACAACACTCCATCAGCCCTTAACACACATGTGACATCAGTGAGAAATGTATCTATTTTTTTTCAAGTCATTGAGATTTTGAGGTTGTTTGATATAACAATATAACCTTGTCTATTCCTTTAATTCAGTGCAAAATTAAGAAATAAGTATTGTATAACTGCAAACTTAGATACAAGATATCTGACAGAACTGGTTGAGGTTAGAGGAAAATGAGTTTGGAAATACGGGTCAAGACCAAACTATGAGAAACTTTAACATCATGCTGAGAAATTAACTTGAAACTATAAACATTGAATAAACAATTGAAGGATTCAAATTGCTCTTTCTTAAGTCATATAATTCCTCTCTTGGGACATCCTAGTCTGCTCCTTTAGTGTGAACCCTACGCTTCTTAAGCTCAGGAGATATGGATCCAGTTATAGGAGTTATAGGAGAAGATGGGATAGATGTGGCATAAGGAATATGGGTTAGGTGTGTTACTCCTGCTGTGATCTAGGTATACTGGCCAAAAGAAACCAGAGAAACCTTTCTTTGTACTGGGGCAAGTATCTCTTCATCAGTGATACCTCTCTATATCTGACATGGGCTACTTTTCTTAGGCTAAACCTTCTAGGTGAAAAAGCTTGCTTCTAGTATTAGTATTTGAAAAATTAAATCCTCAGCAGCTTATATGCCATTTTTTTCATGAAGCTTCTCCACTCTAGAAGGAGTTACTCTCTGACTTCTCTGGTTTTCCCTTTTCTATTAGGACTCTCACCTCACTGAATTGTTGTATTATAGGTATTTTGGGGCATGACCAGGTGCAAAGTTCACGGGCAAGAACTGTGTCTTGAATATTTCAGTAGTCCTCATAGTACTTAGCAGTGCTGTGAACAATCGGGTATTCAGATTTTTTTAAATTCAAAAACTTGAAATTGAAAACCTTTTAGTCAAAAGCTTAAAAAAATTAAAGGAAAATTTTATCTAATTTCCCATTCTTTACTCCTTCAGAGGCCATCTATAAAGGACATATTCTTGCTTTACTACATCTCCAACACCCAATGAGCACCAGTTGAGCACCAACACCAAGTGTCCTTTACTTGCAAATTATGTTCTTCCAGATTGTGATAAAGATGTTTCGTCGAAACAGAGTGAACAACAGTTTCTTTGGAAGGCTATAGATTGAAAATTGGTAAACAGAAAATGAATGTCAATGGAATTTAATCTCTCTTTTGAAGGCAGGGAGGGTGGAGAGCAGACAATGTAGAAATGAAAAGTATGCCACTTCAGCGATTAGGAATGTTTACCGAAGAGAACTGAATGATGTTTAATTTGGAGGAAAGCACAGTGAACACAAGAGAAACAATCTTAAATACAAATATTTAAGAAGTTAGTGAAACTGAGAAAGTTTTGCTATTGAACAAGATTTGGTTGGGGGGAGGGAAGGGGAGGGGACTAATGGATAACAAAGTAGTCTGACATTTGAGCAATATGATAGCCTAAAAGGCCAATACCATTCTGGGCCATATAGAAAAGTAAATTATTCAAAGTTTAAAGGAGGGGGAGAAAAAACAGTACTGGAGCTTGAGAAAAACATAATTTTAGTGTCTGATTCTCTATGGTCTTCCAGTATTCAACATCTAGGGCTTTAGAATTATCATTTAGAATTATCACATCATTGGTCAATATTGACCAGCCCCTATATTTTAAAGGATTTTAGACTAAAACCTGGATAGACTCTGTTTTCTTGTCAAGTCACAAATAAATTACTGGGTTATTTTTATAGTGAGAGGTTCAGAACTTCAAGAGATAGACATTAATAAGAAGTTTTCCCAACCTTTTAAATTTTCTTCTCAGATAGTAGTATGTTACAAGTAGATTTTACTGGCACTAGTTTCTCAGCTCTCTACTGTGAGATTTCTCTCCTTGAGCTATTCCAAAGAACAGAACCATAGTCCTCCTCTATCTTAAGAGGAAAGGTTAGAGAGGGTTGTCCACAGTGAATCTCTGTCGATGAATCCTGGTTAAGGCTTCCCTTTGCGAGGAGAACTGCCTCCCTTTTCTATATTTGAGATGAGAAGTAGTGATTAAATCCAATTATGACTTTGCTTCACTTGCTTGGGGACATAAAGGTGGGCTTTTCTTTCTAATGGAGTCATTATAAAGCAGCAAGAATATATAAATTCTCCTGACGGGGTATGATGTAAAGACTATAGAACATTTCACGCTTTTGAACTCTCCCTTGTTATAACTTAAATAAGTTGTCTTTGGGAAGAAAATGGCCTAAGTCTTACTCTACCAAGCTTCTCAAAGACAGTTTATCAAATCATTCTTTTCAAAGATGAAAAAAGTATTGTGACTTGAAAATGACCAAGATACCCCCAGCTTGCTATACAGAATTGTCCAAGGATCCCTTTAACAATTTCTCAACTGAATGAGGTGTCTCGCTTACATGAAGATAATAGCACCAACAAAATATCAGCAGGACTTGAACTTTTAAGTTATTTTCCCAATAAAGTGGTACAAAAGGAACGCTATTACTTGTTTCAGGGTAGAACACAATTTGAGAGAAAGTATTGCATTGGGAACCCAATCTTTGAAGAAGAGTGGGCTAAAATCTTATTTGGGGCTATTTTTCTTCTGAAGCTTAGAATGTTTTAAAGATCACTGAAAGCGGTTTTGGCAATGAGTGCCAATATGTCTCACTAAGGTGTAAACAGAAAAATATGCTGCCACTGAAGTTTTGTTGTGTAGAATCAAAAAGTTTGTGTGAAAGGCAGAGCTGGAGGAGGTGTTAGATAAATTTTCAGTTGGATTTACCCCAAGGGAAAATATTTTGATGCTGTTAATATGTGTGCTATTCATCAGAATTGCACACTACTTCTCGAATTGCTTCTCAGTGTGTATTTGAGTAACAATTAAATACTTGATAAATGAAATGTCCAGGCACATGTCATGTATTAACTATCTCAATGACCCACACCATCTCCTAAGCAATAAATCTGTGGGAGAATAAATTGGTTGATACTTTGGATTGGTTGGCAAGGACATTTAAATTGAGATTTAAATGACAAGAGTCAGCCAGTCATTTTGAGATGCAGGATGATCTTTCCAGGTAAGTGCAAAGGCCTCAAAATGGGAGTGGGCTTGACTTGTTAGAGGACCAAAATGAAGGCCAGTGAGGATGGAGTGGAGGGACCTGGGGCAGAGTGGTAGAATATGAGATCAGAGAGGGATGCAAATCATGTAGTACTTTGTAAGTCAGGATAGGGAATTCAGTACTTAGTAAGATGCAAAGCCATTAGTGTGTTTTAAGGAGAAACATACTCTGGCCGATGGTGAATTATGGGTTAGAGGAAGGCAAGAGAAGATGGAGCAGAGGTTGGGAGTAGGCAAGCAGTGGGTTGGGGTGGTAGTAATGGGCATGGAGAAGAGTGGGTGGATTCAGGAGCAGTTTGAGAGGAAGAGGGTGTGGTGAAAGAAGCCAGCTGGGCAGGCAGGTGGGATAAGCCTCTAGGTCCAAGTGGGAAAACATCACCTCTCCTGCAGGAACTTCCATTTGCATTCAGGCTGTTAAGGATCCCAACCTTTTAAAAAACAGTGTCTTCACAAGTCACTGAGGACCTGGCTCACCACCGGTGTCTGATCTCTGGAGATATTTCCATAATCAGGAAGTTGCATTTTCCCCACCTCCTTTACTTTATTATCTTCCTTGGATATCAGAGGTGAGTGGCGGGTTGGAGGGCTTATGAGGATGGTTGAGTTTGTCCTAAGGAAAAGCTGAGATACTGCACATAGCCACTTATCTGGGCAGCCACAAAGTTCAAGGGGAGAAGTAGAGAGGCTTAGTGCTTGTGGTGCTAAGGGCCAGGGGTTTTAAATACATTTTCTTCCATTCTGTCCTCCCGATAACTTCATGAGGGACAACTTTTAAATTCCAGTTTTACAAAAGAAAAAGGCAAGGCTCAAAGAAATTTATTTTGCCTAAAGCCACATAGCTTCTAAATGTTGGAACCAGGACTGGAACCAGAGTCCAGCTCTCTCCACAGCACCCCTGAATCAGAGTTAGTCTACTTTCTTTTCTCATTATTACCACACAGATTCCCTTGAAGAACCCATCATGGGGCAGGCTACATTTGCTTTCTTTTACGTACTTGTTTGCCTCTCCAGTCCCACAGAGTGCCTAGTAAGGTGCTCAGTGGACAGGCCTGCCTGGAGGCAACACCCTCTTCCTGCTGCCACATATGGGCCTGGGACAAGATTCAAGGCAGGACTGGTGAGGTGGACTGGGTTGCTGCTGCTGCTGGAAATGAGAAGGGACTCTTCTGCTTGTGCCTTGCCTCGAAGGCATTTTCCATTTCCTAGCTCCTTCCCTCTCCCCGTCCCTCACCTCTCACCCCTTGACTTCAGCTCAGGCCCCTCGGAGAGCATCCCTTGCCGCGGGGCTGATAGCGTCTTGGGGCGCAGGGTCCGGGTCTCCGTGCTCTTGCCCATTTGTGTGCAGAGCCTCGTTCCCGGGCTCCTGGAGCCCGGCGGGCATTGACGTCAAGCGGCGGCGCATCGCTGCCTACAGACGGTTGACCTGAACCCTCCTCCACAGCCCCTTCCTTCCTTGCCCCCCTCCCTCTTCCCTGCACCCGGGCTCTGGCTCGGTATAAAAGGCGAGAGCGCGGGGTGCCCCAGCAGCGACGAGTTTCAGCACCATGGAGAGCCCCCGCTTTCGTCTGCTGCCCCTCCTGGGTGCCTCTCTGCTGTTGCTGCTACCTCTGCTGGGCGCGCGTGCCCAGGAGGACGCCGAGCTACAGCCCCGAGCCCTGGACATCTACTCCGCCGTGGAGGATGCCTCCCATGAGAAGGAGCTGGTTGGTATCCCCTACGCCCTAGATTCCCCTGGGCTGCCGCGCGGTCCCTTCCTTTGTACGCGTCTCTCCTCTCTTCCCTCCTCCGCACCCCCATTCCCAGAGTCAGGGCGCGGGGAGATGAACGCAAAGTCCGGGCTCCCGTCGTCATCCAAAGACCTTTTCGAGCCCCACAGACTCCCGGAAATTAGTAGAATCTCTTGTCCCGGCTCCTCCGAGCGACATGAGCCTCAGCGGCTCTGGGACCCGTGGTCGGTATCTGGGACTGCGCTCGCTAAGTTTCCACCCCTGCTCCCCCCACCCCCCGAGCATCATTTTTGTCAGCGGAGTCCCAGGGCGGAGTGCGCGTGGTTCTGGGGCTCCTTATAACTAGGGCTGGAAGTGAGTACCGGGGCTGGGCTCGCAGCCAAGGCGGCAACTTCGGGCTCCGGGGGCCGTGTGTTGCAGATTGAAGCGCTGCAGGAAGTCCTGAAGAAGCTCAAGAGCAAACGTATTCCCATCTATGAGAAGAAGTATGGGCAAGTTCCCATGGTAAGGCTTTGGGTTACCCCCTCCCCATGTTTTCCCAAGAGGAAATGTACCACCTTGAGTCTTACACACGCCTCCTTTCTGGGATGTGGCTAAACAATTCAGGTAATAGGTTCGCAGAATTCTGTGAGATCCCCTTTGTTTCCACTGCCAGCCCTGGCCCCTTATTCTCTAAGGGCAAAGCACAGACGGTCCATTTAAGAGGATCAAAGAACATGTGCCCAGAACCAGATCTTGGGTCCGTGTGGAAAGGATCGTTTCCTCAAGATGAGCTTTTCCCCACTTCACAATGAAGTCCCTGAGTGGGAAGAACCCTTAAATTTACTCAGTTCTTGTTCCTCCAATTTTCCTCCTGACTTCTGAAGCACAGTTTTTTTTTGTTGTTGTTGTTGTTGTTTTTAAATCTAAGTTCTAGGGCCAAAATTCTTGACCAGGGCCTGTCACTTTCCTTGGAGAACACACACACACACACACACACACACACACACACACACACACACACACACACACTTAAATCTTCCTTCTTGAGATGAGGAGGCAGAAAGCAGGGAGCAGGGATTGTGAGTAAATGCAGGTCTATTGTTTATTTTTTAGCAAAAACAGTATGGTTAATTTTTTCTTTTGGATGAGCAATGAAAAGAGCCAGGAAATGTAACACACTCCCCACAGCTGAAAAAATTGGGAGGGGCTCATTAATGAAAAGATTTTTTATGTTCTCTCACTGGAATTATAAGCACAAGGCTCTCTGCATTTCAGTCTTGACTATGCATGGTGATGGCGAAAAGGTCCACCCAGCTCTCCCACGAGGCAGAAATTGTGTCGATGGGGAGATGTGCCTGCCGGGAGCCTGGGCTTGTACTTGCCTATGACCACACATTGTGTTGTTTGCAGTGTGACGCTGGTGAGCAGTGCGCAGTGCGAAAAGGAGCGAGGATCGGGAAGCTGTGCGACTGTCCCCGAGGAACCTCTTGTAATTCCTTCCTCCTGAAGTGCTTATGAGGTGCCACCCTCCTCCAACAGTCCCCATTTCCTCCACTTCCCAGAGAGGACCACACATTTATTTATCCCTGGAGCTGGGCTTTAGCGACAAAGTTTGCCTTTCCCTCTAAGGGCGATGAGGCTGTTTTCCTGCTGTTTTCAAATAAAAAAATACATTAGATGTTACTTTGTGAAGGATAATGCCTTGTGTGGTGTTGATATGTGTACAAAGTATTCTTATTTTATTTGTCTGACAGACTCTTGTGCATCTTTGTGTAAAGTAGGGGAACTTTGCTTTGAAAATTGTATTTTCATATGTGGCATGCAGGATGAAAATTAGATCTAGGTAATGTTAGTAGATGACATCACAAACTGGAAAATAAATCACTCCCAGCATCACAAATCGAAGCATGTACAAATTATACATAATAAAGTGTTTTTAATAATTGCTCAGAGTGCATTGTTGTTTCTATATAAAGTAATTTAAATAGGAATGGTGGGGTTAATCATGTGGTTGTTTTCAAAGAGAAATATTTTTAAAATAGCAGTCTCTTGGGAGAGCAGCACCTTGACACCAAAAGAGTTTGGTCATTAATTAGGAGTTTGCCACACTAGCTTTTGTGCATTCTTTTTTTTTTTTCCCCTATTGCAGGTGGTACCGTGTGTGTGTGTGTGTGTGTGTGTGTGTGTGTGTGTGTGTGTGTGTCTGTCTGTCTGTCTGTCTGTCTGTCTGTCTGTGTCTGTGTTTGAGAGATGAGATGGAGATGGTTAGAGTTGAGCTGATATGATTTTTTTAATTAAAAACTTTAGCTAGATCCCTTAATTTTAACAGTGAGACCAATAAAAGATAAATTGTTTTGTGCTTTAGCCACGTTAAAAGCAATTTGAAAAATTGGGACTTTTGGCAACTCTGTTATTGGAAAATACACATTGATAAAATGTGGACTCTTTCAGGGTTGTTGTTTGTCCAAATAAAGGGAAATACCTATATCAGGTGCTCTAGGAGTGTGAGACCCAATCATTCTCTCTAGTAAATACAAAATCTTGGAAAAATTATGTTCAAAGGAAAAATAGTCATTTTAGTAAAGTTTTGAGGGGAATAATTTAAAATTGATGGGGGCAAATTCAACTCAAGAAATACAAAAAATCTTAAATGTAAGGTAACCTTTAAATATTTCTGAGTACTTACCTGAGGTCACATTTCTGAGGGTTGTAACCAGACTAAGTAACATTTAAGAAGTAGCATCATGTGAAGAAACAGATGCTTACAGCTTCCTAATGCAAACTGAAGAGGCACCTGTGTAATAGAATTTAAAAGAAAGTCTTTCCAATGATTCATTGGGAGATAGAGGACGCTGAAAGAAAATATTCTCATACACAATTGCTATTTGAGTGTTCTTATTGTTACTATTAGCATGACTAATTCCCTTAATAATCTTGAAAAATGGATACTATTGCCTTGCCATTTTTCAAAAGAGGAAACAGAGGCCAAGAGAGATGCTGGAACTTGATTGAGTCGAACGATTCTCAATCATGATTGTAGCTGTAATCTCTCTGACTCCAAAGATTTACTTGTCTTTTACCTCCAATGTCACTCTGGGCATTTGGACAGACTGTTTGGACTCTTAAATTTCCCAGAAAACTCTTCTTTATTTAATAGAAGTTAACTCACTGGGGTATCAGTGTAGTTTTGGAGGGTCACATTTCCATTTGAAATCCTTTATGATAGACTTAGTTGTGATTAAAATGTGTTAATCTTTAAAAACTGCAAAGAGTTATCTAATTGTTTTATAGTCTGCTACTTTTCTAGAAAGCATTTCGGTTAAAATCCTAACCTTCTCCTTGAGTCTCTTAACTGTTCCCCTTCATGTCAGTCCTAAATAAGTAAGATCAGGAAATTGCTTTAATCATTGATTGGACACAAGCATGACCCTCAGGGATAATACTTAGGACAGCTTCCTATTTTAGCCTGAATGTTTCTCCGAAAGCAAGAGATGCCGGAGGAATCTGTAGTCCAAAAAAAAAAAGGAACAAGAACTCTGTTCTAAACTCCTTTAATGTGTCCCCTGTACTCCTACTCCTACTGTATCATCTCTTCTTTCTTGTTTGGTACAACTAGACTTACAGGGGATTGGTGGTGGGGAATCCATGGCCTGGGTATGTAAAGGCTTTTCCCAAAAGTTTTGTCTGGGGGCCCAGATTTTAAGTTTATTGTGCTAATGACATTTATAGTAATGATGGCAACATTTATTCTTAAGTGGCTTGTTAGAAGTAACTTTGCCTTTTCATTTTATCAATAGTAGAGTTTTTCTTCAAATAGAATGCCTTAGTGTGTTTAGTGATTGAAGGTCCCTGTGGTAGAGGACAAGAATGTTAAAGATTAAGAAAATTTTGATGAGAAAAGTACTCACCCATATATGAGTCCCAGAGACCTTCTGAGATTGGTCGAAAGATCAGGAGTCTGAGAGTTGACAAGCAGCTATATCTAAAGATCTGGGAAATACTACAAGGCTAGATAGAAATGATGTACCTAGAGCAGTGGTTCTCACAGGGGCCCGGAGGAGATACATGAAAATTACTGGAGGACTTCGCTCATTTATACATAGCTACTCCCCTTCTCACAGTAATTACTACATTACACATCTCACTTTATGCCAGAATCTAGAAGGCTGTGAGGGACACATGGTATTCCTGTGAACCTATACCCTTTCCCAGTCCTAATAATGGTACATCTGAGTCTGGGTATTGACCAAGATTTTTTTGTTTGACCAAACTTTAGTCAGTCTCTTGAAACTTCTCCTAGGCCCACCTGTGCATTTACTAAATTTCAGTTTTAGTAAGAACTCAGCTAAGTCAGTTTATCAAGAACCTACCACCCTACATATCTGATCGGGTTCCTCATCCTCTACCATCCTTCACGTGACATCTGATCACTCTGGCTTGTCTTCAGCAAAGATCCTGTTAGGTCAGCTTAGCCAGAATCCTCCCTTACCTTTGATGTTTCCCTTTAGTAATTTTTCATCCATTGACCCCTCACCCCAATTCTGCTCTTTGGTTATAAATTTTCACTTGCCTATTCTGTATTTGAAATTGAGTCCCATTCTATACTGAGGTCTCTTTTCCCTTTTTTCGATTGTCCTGAATAAAATCTGTTTTTATTCCTTTAACTATTGTTCAGTTTTGTTTTTTCTTTGATATAAAGGGTAGTGTAGTTATGGAAGGGGGTTTAGAATTGGATCGTTTAAATAAGATCCTTAGGCAGTTCTGCTAAGCTTCTTACCCTAGATCCACTGCAGTGCTGAGCTAGTTTTTCATATATTCCATTAATTCCACACTTTTTCATATGCTAGGTGCTGAGAAAATAAGGGTAAACAAGACAGATGTAATCCATGTTCTCATGGATTTTATAGTTCGGTGGCGAGAACAATTAAAAGAAACAAACAAAAAGTATAAGCTATGAGAAATTCTATGAAGGACATTGTGATAGTAAGTGAGTGGTCAGGAAAGGTGATGTTTGAGTTGAGAGTCAAAGGATAAGGAGCCAGCAATGCCAAAGACAGGGCAGATGGGAGGGAGAAGAAAGGAAGAGTGCCTCAGGCAGAGGGTATAAAAGTTGAAAGTCCGAAAAGATGTTAACATGCTTGAGGAACGAAAAGAAGACCATAGACGTCTCGAAAATGAATGCCGATGAGGAGAGGTCCAAGTGGCTACCCCTGTAAATAGTGTATCGGGCCCCCTCATATGTATGCTGTTGCCTTGATCAAGTACTAGGTGGAATTAACAAATATTCATAGGTCAGGAATATCTCAAGGGAAAAAAGGGCTGAGAGGAAGAGGATGGTTACTCTGGCATCAACTTTCAGACTTCTTTGTCTCATTGATAGATGCGTATAATTCTCTCTTGTCTGGCCAATGGGTGTTTCTGATTTTTTCCCCCCTTACTTTCCTAAGCATGGGTATAATCTTCATAGTCTCTAGTCTTAAAGATCTATCAGCACAACAGTTCTAGCTTGAGAATAGTTTATGTAAATATTCTAACTTGTCTTCTTTGAACTACTGTGAAGAGGAATCAGAGAGGAAGTGTTTAAAACTTAGAAGAAAGGGGAGGTAATTGATGAAGCTAGGCTCTTGTCATGGAGGAGAGGATGGGATCTCGAGCTAGAAAAAAGATTAGTTTGGGGGAGGAGAGAGAGGGTGGGAGAGCACATGACACATCAGAAACAGGTGACTTTGTAGATGCACTGGCAGGAAGTTGGGGTAGTTAGTTTATGGCTTCTGTTTTCCAAGGGATGTAGCATATAATCATTTCTGTGAAGAAGATGAAGCAAATTATCTATTCAATAATTTTATATATATACATATATGTGTGTGTATATATATATGTATATATGTGTGTGTGTGTGTGTGTGTGTGTGTATACATAATATAGAAATCGATAGTAGCCAAACCTCTATTCTAAGGTGACAGACTCACCATAATAAGACAATATATGTTAAGTACTAGACGGAGAGAAAGATATATGTAGAGGGCACAAGAGGTGAATTATCAAGGGTCATAGATGAAGTGGTATTTGAGTATTCTTTGAAAAATGTGTAATATTTTAAAAGGTGAAGTTGGGGGAAATTTGTTTAAGGTATGGGAAATAGTATGAATGAATATACACTGAGGAAAGAGGAGGCAGTTAGAAATAACTCCAGTGCTGAGTCCATGGGTGTAAAATGGTGAAGGCAGAGATAAGAATGGGTCAGATTATGACGTAAGGAGTCAAGGCTTTATTCCTCATAGCAGAATGATGTCACCAGAACTGTACTTTCGGAAGCTTTTTCTAATAGCACACTAAAGGAGGGACCTGAGAGAGAGACAGAGAGACAGAGAGACAAAGAGACAGAGAGACAGAGAAACAGAGACAGAGAGACAGACATGAGCATAAACAGGACAGGCAGGAAGACACTGCAGTAGCCCAGAAAAGAAGTGATGAGGGCCTGGGTGGATAAAGGTAGTGATGATAGACAGGAGGAATGTAAAAGACATTATCCAGAAAAAGTCTGAAGCAATAGTTCCCCAAACTCTTCTAGTCTATGATGTTTTCCTTCATCTGTGGTAAAATAGTGTAGGAGCCGGGGGACCAAAGCTAGATATATTCAATTGCTAATTGTTTTAATTTAAAGTTTAGTATACCTACATTGAAAAAGTCAGGTTTATTGGGGTATAATTTATATATAATAAAATTCATTCTTTCAAGTGTACACTTTCTACATTTTTGGTGTTAAAAATATCTTTTCTTTAATGAAATTATAGTGAATCTAGATGGTAGTTTCCTAAAGTCTCTGTTAACAAAACAAAATTTAACATCTCTATTTTGGGATGCCAGAATTATGGGGGCAATTTGACTGGTCTAGAATATCTAAAAATCTGGAAACAATTGAATTCATAGAGACTTATGAAATGAGAAATTTGAAAAGATAGGAAGATGGTATGTGCCGGAGAAAGGAAACTCAGGGGCAGATGCTTAAAGCAGGAAGATGACTGAAGTTTTGAATATCTAAGGGACCTGGAGCTTCTCTAGATTCCCTCTAGATTCCAATCCAGAAGTGCCTTCACCAGAATGTAGGCAAGTCCAAGGCAGTGTTGCAGTGGAAGCAGAAAGCCTGATTGATTTCCAGTTAAGCCTGGTTTCCAGTTATGGCTTTGCCACTCATTAGCTGTGTAACCTAAAGCAAGTCACATAATCTTGCAGGGCCTCAGATAGGCAGACATCTAAGATTCTCTTTCCAGTTGAGATATTTCATGACTGAATTCTACATTATTTGATCATATCTAATATTCTATGCTTGAGCAAGTGGGAAGTAAAGCAAATATGTTCCAACTCAAATTAGTTTTGACTTTACTTGAACTGCAGGCTTTAACAAGAAAGAATAAACCTAAAATCACCTCAATTGCATATTTGGATTTTTAAGATGCTAAGCAATCTTGAAAATAGCCCTAAGCATTTGGAACTTGAAGAGAATTGCTTTTAAATTATATATGTACATATTATATATATAAATTATATAAATATTTTATAAATATTATATATAAAATTATATAAATATTAGTTATATATTTAAATTAGAAATGTGTATTAATATTATATAAAATATAAAATAGAAATATATAATATATCATAATTATAATTTAAAAATTATATATGTATATTTTGATATATTATATTTTAAACATACATTATATTTGTATCATATATAATATAATTTATATGCAGTAATTTTCTCGTTTCCCAGTTTGTTTAGGTGGGTAGACCCCAGCTGGGGCTTTCAAAGGAGGCACACTCATGTAGTCTTCATAAAGACTGAAAACCTCTGTAAAGATATAACTGTAGAGTGTCTCTAACTTGGAAAACTTTATACTAGAAGATGCTTTCTAGGGCTCTGAAGTTTTAAAGCCATATTTCTGCTGGATTGAGCTCCTATGTCTCAGCTGAGGTTTTGAGTGTTCACAAGCCCCTACTTTTTACATTCTACTGTCTTTTGTGGTTTACAGTGTCTCCATTAAAGTTCTGAAGCAGTTGGATTTTGCGAGTTTTATTAGGAGTTTGTTAATTATTGCCGTATAGCTTCCTGAACCTAGTTTACAAATTGTCTTAATTTGGGGATTGATCACAGAGTTTCAGAATTGAAAGGAAATTTTGGGGTCATTTAATTAAACCTCATCTTATAAATGAGGAAACAAAGGCCCTAAAGGTACCGATTAGTCCATTTCTCATGCTAAGTGAAAATTCAGTTAAGCAATCAAGTTGTAGGACATTTTATTTAATAAGTTGTAGGACATTTTATCTAACAGAATTCCTCTTTGGAAAAGCACTTTCTTAGTTTGGGAGAATGCTTTGAGAATTGTTTGGGGGAGAAATAAACCCTCATTGGTTACTCTTTATTAATCTATTTCCTGTTAGTCTATATTAAAATCTGATTTCCTTTGACTTAAGTCACCTAGGACATTTTCATTTGGTAGCAAAAAAATATAAGTCAATTCTGAGTTTATGTTTAAAGGAGAAATTTATTATATGGTGATAACAGAGCGGGAAATATAGGTGAAGGAAAAGAACTGGATACCGAAAGCCAGTGGGAGTCATTTCCTCTCTCTTTTCTTTATCTCCTTCGTTCCCTCTCTTACTTTCTCACTCGCATCTGTTCTCTTTCTCTCCTCTCACCTCCTCTTCCTCCTGTCTCTCCCTCCCTCCCCTTCTATATTGCTTTCTGTAGGTTTATCTAAGATCTAGTAGTGGAATTGCTGAGTTGTACAGTGTGCGAAATATCACTTTACTAGATATTACCAGATTGCTCTCCAATTTATATCCCACCAGTAATGTACAGGACTTCCCATTGCCCTACAACCTCGCCTATGCTTGGAATTCTTAAACTTTTAATTTTTTTTGGCAATCTGATACCATTTTGTCAATGGTATCTCATTGTAATTTTAATTAGCATCCCTCTGACTACTTGGGATGAGCATATTCTTATATTTATTCAATTCTTCTCTTTTGTGAATTCTCTTCATGCATTTACCTCTTTTTCAGTTGGGTTTCTTATCTTTTTCTAAACAATTTGTAGGAGTTCTTCAAAATATATGAAGAACTATATGCATTGCAAATATCTCCTCCTAATATGTAGCATATCGTTTTACTGTAGTGACTTTTGCTGTGCAGAGTTATAAATTTTAATGTACCCAAATGTGTTAATCTTTTCACATTTTGTGCCTTGTTTAAGGTATAATACCATCTCAAATCATAAAGACATTCCCCTATATTTTTTATAAGATTTGAAAATTTGCACTATACTTTAAGATTATTACTTCATCTGAAATTTATGTTTGTGTATGATGGTATAAGGTTGGGATTTAATTCTATTTTTTATATGGAAGAGTCATTGTTTTATGAACATTTATTGAAGTTTCTACCTTTCACTATTGTTATACAATAACACCTCTTAATTTTCAAGTTTTATTTGTGGGCTTGTTTTTGGACTCTTTATTCTGTTTCATTGAGATATTAATTTATATGGGTGTCACAATCATATATTGTTTATAGAGTATTTAAGATAAGTCTTGATATCTCTGTTAACATCCTTCAGTCAAAGACTTCCGGGAACACATCTGTAGTTGAAAATTAGGTTTATTAGTAGTTTCAGTTTATGTCAGGGAAACACATGCCATTTCAGTGAGACAGTGTGAGAAAAATAC
>NW_011888994.1:2424680-2431662 GCF_000151845.1 Pteropus vampyrus | reverse complement strand
GTAACAAATGATGTGGTTTTATTGAAAAAATGCTTATCAACATTTCTGTCCTTTAGCCAGTGTTCAGCATGATAAGATAGCTGTATCTGTTCATTCATCCCTTTATTATTCAACAAACGCTTTAAGTGCCTACTCTGTGTCAGGGACTGTGCTAGGCTCCAGGCTACAGCAGAGAAGAAACAGTCAAGATTGTCATTCTCAAGGAGCTTATGATCTTATGTAACAAGACCGTTTAAGTGAGACCCATACAGGAAGACCTAGGGAGGAGGAAAGCTTCCTACTGTGTCATTGGATCCCTCTGCTCTAGGTATTTGTTTAGATCATCTCTTCTTTCATGTATTCTCACATGATTCTCTTCACTCTGATTTTCCCAGGTTGCCTGCAGTTTCCTCCATGTATCTCAACTCTTGACATTTATTTCCAACCCTTTGGCTCTCATAACCCATTTTGTATACACTCTGCAGCTACACTTCAGCATTGATCGAAAGCAGTTCTCAGTTTTACCCTCTGGCCCCCAATCTCTGTGGTTGCTCTAATAGACCTGCCACCTTCTCCCCCTAGCTTTCCATCAGCTTTCTGGGACCATGCTTAATTCTCACTTAGCCATTCTATATGGAGAATCTGATATATACACCATTTGCCAGAGAAACCTGCTCCCAGTTTTAATCCCCTTCTGCGTGAAAATCCAGTCCTTTTGGATGAGAAAGGCTGAAATTGTGTGTGCTGATTCTGGAAGGCGGAGTTACACACACATGGCTCTGGTTCTGTGTCTACCATCCCTATTTCCCCAGAACATTTCCACGCTGTCACCAAGGACAACTGCACATGGGGACTATCTGCTCTCTGGATGATTGAAACCATTAATAATTTACCAAACTCTGGCTGCTGCCTTTCATTAATTATCACTATGCTAATGATGTCACTCAGGAAAAGAGAAAAATAATTCCCCCTCCTATTCGAGCTTAGTGGAGACAGACGATATTTCATAAATAAATCAGGGGTGGGCATTTTGCTTTGAATTCCTTTGAACTCTTCCTTCATAGAAATAGAGGAGGGAGAAGTAGGCATAATGGGATAAAACGAAGCAGGTGAAGATGTTGTTTGAATGTCAGCGCCAGTGTGTGTTAATGTGGCTATCATTCAGCCTGCCTATTTTTCAGCTAGGAGATGGGGTCACCTTTACTCAGATGTCTTCTGGGTATAGGTGGAGTCTTTCTTAAAATGTGGCACCAAGAATTGAACATGGCCTCTAAAACAAGATAGGCTCACAAAGCCAGTCATGCCCTGTTCAGATGACTCTTGCTATCTAAGAAGGCAGTTTTTTTTTTCCCCCCATTTGATCTGACCTCGTTGACTCCAGGAGGACTAAATGAGTTAAAATGTATGAGCAGTACCTGAACACAATAAGTATTCAATAAAGGTTAGTTATTCCAAAGAATAAAGAAAAATCTGCATCATTTTCTAGCCTTTGCTTGTCATCACTGTCTTCTGTAGTTTGTCTCAGACATTGTGGGACATAATAAATAGTGTAGTTTCACTATTGCATCTGAGCGACTGTCAGGTCATTCCTGCCATCTTAGCAAGAGGCAGCACATAGGTATCTGGAAGTAGTCTCTCAAATGGGGTATCCCATATCAAAACAGGCAGGGCAGCTTGAGGCTGAATATGCCACAGATTTTACTAGCCTTTTGGATCCAGTGAGTAGTTATAGGATTCTGAAACTGTTCTAGAAGTTTGGCAATTTTTCTTGGGTGGGGAGAAGGAAGTATATATTCATCCAACAAATATTTGAGAAATAAGCACTGTGCTAGATGCTTAAATTATTTTTTTTTAGTTTTTTATTTCTAACTTCATCATTATTTTTATGAACCATGAGTAAAATAGAAAATAAGAAGAAAGTCATGACTCCTGCTTATTGTTCAAGCCTTTTGGGGGCTTTTCCTTCCTAAATCTTCCCCATGAGGCTGGCTCCTGGTGTTCCCCGTATGTGTTCTAGCTGGAGCTAGAATGCTTTGGAATGCTCTCTTAGTGCAATGAGATAGGCTGGAGCCTTCTGTCCCTTGGAGAGCTTCCTCCTCTCAGCCCTGGGAAAACTCCAAGGTAGGTAGCTTTACGCCAACACTGGGAACCTTAGGGGAAAAAAAGACTCCCCCTTTTTTGGAGTGTGTTTTTCCACAAGTTTATCTTTTCTCGTCTCCTCTCACCACTGGTGAGAACTCCAGGACTAAGAGGGTCTGGGCCTAGGGACAGTGGAACAGGAATGGCTTTTGACTTAGGATTCTCAGGTTAATCTAGGTTGGCCAAAGCAAGACCCTCTGAAATATGGAACCCATTCAGGGTTCCTTAGAGAAGGTTGAGGGCAAAGTTCCATCTGGTAATACTATTTTGACTTTATCCTCTTAAGTTCATTTCTCTTATAGGAGTCTAGCTAGGTTCTCTTAGGCCTTACCAGGTAGATGCTGCAGAATTTAGGGGTTTCATTCACTTTGTTTTTTTCTATTTCTTTCCTTCTTAGACACACACTGGTATATTCTGAGCTGGGTGTATGTATCCTTAGGGGGAAAGTTCTACATAAAAAGTGGGGTTCTTGCTCTGGGAGGGACATCTCCCAGCGACATTTTAAACTTCACCAGCTGCTGATGCTTTTGGGCAATGCCCACCACAGAGCTGGTCATATTTGAATTTTGAGAGGAGAGGAAGTGGTTTTTGGCTGAGGGCCAAAACTCATACTATCGGTACAGATGCATTTCCTTATAGATGAAGTCTCAGGCGGATCGTGGCTCTCATACTAGGAGAGAATGTGATAGGTGGAACCTGGTTTTGATGAGGCCAGGGATACATTTTAGAGCCAGAGCAGGCTTATCCAGAACTGCATCCTGCAGAACAGGCATATTCTCTGGGGCAAGGCTATTGCAAATGGTAGAGAGTTCTGATGTCTGGTTAGTGGGATCCAATACTGGTGTTCATGTCTAGGATCATAGCAAGTTTCTTCAAAACTGGACTGGGCTTCTGGGCTTAATGTCAGGGATTTGAGCCTGATTGTTTTTTTCTTTGCCCTGCTTTACAGCAATCTTATTTCTGATCTGTCACTCCAGATGAAGTAGATCTGCTGCAGAACAAAAATGGGTAATATAGGGGATATATGCATTTGTAGTGTCATAAAGAAATGATACATTAAAAAGACAGTGAACACAAAATCTGGACCCTGATAGCCCCCGTTTGAATCCTACCTTTGGATTTGCTACTTAGATAATTTTTCTCAAATTACTCAACTCCTCTGAACTTCATTTGTTTTTCAATTGTAAAATGGGGACATAAGTGATAACTTTTAGGATTGATGAGAAAAAAATATTAAAGTATGTTGAGTATTTAAAATAGTGCCTATTTAAGTATTTGCTTTTATTTTTATCTGTAATTAATTGTTCTCTACTTCTTTCCCTCAGCAGCTTCCTAAAGACAAAGACGATATCTATTTTGCTCATCATTTGATCCCCAGATATAAGTACAGTGCGTAGAACATGATAGAAGTACAAAAACTATTTGTATGCCATCGTACTTTTAAATGGTTCAAGGTTCTTCAAAGTCAGAGGAATAAAATAGTTGAGGAAGTGCAGGGTTTTGGAGTGAAGCACATGGCCAAGGATACATTATGTTTCTCTGGATCCCTGAGGAACAGTCTTGGCATGTACCAACAGCTACACCAAGGCCTTTGTGTTTGGCTCTATTTGGAGAAATAGAGAAATAAAGAAAAAACAAAAACAAAAACAGGAAATGCAATTGTGGGGAATGCTTGTTATGAGGGGCTGTGTATGCGGCTCACAAGAGAATGTGACTTATGTTTGTGGGCAGAGTCTGACAATCAATTCAGAAAACCCATTTCCTTGCCTTTCCAGCTTCTATAGGCCTCCCACTGTCCTTGGCTCATGGCCCATCTTTAAAACCACATCAGGCAGAATCTTTCCCATGCTGCCATGTCTCGGGTTCCCTCTTCCAACTTCCTCTTCCACTTTTAAGGACCCTTGTGATTACATTGGGATCATTGGGTATTGTTTTCTCTGCCTGGATTATCCTCTGTCCTCAGCTGCTGGACTGAGATGTGGCTGTACCCTTCTTGGCAGCGAACTAAAGTCATCAGCCTCCACGATCACTCTGGGCCTGGTCAGACCCACACTCAGGCTGCTCAGGCTAGCCGCTACAAATATACCCACATTTTGCTGCCATCATGGATTTGAGTTCTTGGGTTTTCCAATAAGGTGCTTACTTTCTTAAAATGAAACTAAGTAAACATTTTTTAAAAGGAAGGGAGTTTGGAGATTTTATTAGAATAAAATTAAATAAGTTGCTTGGTGATGACTCAGGCCACTTTTGGTTGAAAAACAATGTCTGTGGACTGATATGGCCTAAGTATCCCAGCATGATGTTGCCAAGAGAAATCAATTGTATCTATTTTCCATTGTATCTGGCAAGTAAGATGATTGATTATGTTAGCATGAAAGGTGAAACACATATTTGTACATGGAGAGTGAGGGGAATAGTCACTGAAACTTACTCTAGCAGTCAATAGCCCAGCTCATGGATTTTAGGCTCTTTCTTTTGGAAGGTGAACCAAATTGCAGGAGGCCCCAGGGCCTGATGAAGCTGAGGGCCCTTTTCACTCTGACCACTGCTGATGTCATCCAGGTTTCTGCTTGTCTTGATTAGACTGAGAATAGCCAAGCCTTGCTCATTGAGAGAGATATTGATTTTGGCCAGGAAGTTCTGTCATCAGCAGTAATTACAATTGCTTGTTTTAATTTATTAGATCAGGAAATCTAATAAATTTTCCATGAGTCCTGTCCCCGCTTTTTGTTGCTAGGTAGAAAAATATCACCAAGTTATTTTTGAGACAATGGGCCCTAATACAGGACTTAGATATGAGAAGCAAACTATTGCTTTCCTCTTCATTGATGGTGATAAGAAACCACCTTCTTAGCTGTGGTTTGGGTAACTAGTTTAAGCAAGCTACTTAAGTAAGTGCCATATCTCCTTTTCTACATTTGTAAAATGAGAAAATAATTGCTCCTAACTGTTGAGTTTTTATAAAGATTAACTGAATTTATTCACTAAATACTTAGAACATAAGAACACATAGTAGGTGCTTAAGAAATGTCCACATCATTGTTACTATTATCATTAATAAAAACATGAAAAAAAATCTGAGACAGAGATTGATCTTTTTTAAGGTTTGTACTGAGGTGGTGCAGAGATGAACAGAGGGTTTGGGGAATAATTGAATATAGCAAGTTGAATCCCATATGCACTGAAGATAAAAAGAAGCAAATTTGTCTAATTATAAAGCATTGCATATTTGTTGTAGAAAAGATACAATTATACAAAAAGAAAAAAAAAGCATACCCAAACTCCACAACCCAGAAATAACCACTGCTAACATGCCGATATTTTTTCTTCTAAACTTTTTTTCTTTGCATCTATAAATACATGTATTTTTTTAAACATATTTGGGATTTGTGCTATATAGTATTATTTTAATTTTTATATTTTATTTTCTTTATTATCCTTCACACATATGTGATACATCGAAATGATATCATATGACTTGTATGTAATTTATAAAGCATAAATAATATAGCAAACACTTGTGAAATTCTCTAACCTTCTCTCTATCCCTTGAGGTAAACACTGTACAAAATTTTGTTTTTCATTTTCTTGCTTTTAAAATAAAAATGGTTTTTAAAATTTTGTTCAAATAATATATTGTTTGTTTTCTTCTAATACTTTTGAAGTTTGCCTTTCAAATTCAAATCCTTAATCTATGTAGATTACGACTTCATGGGGTCTCTCTCTTGAGTTCTCTCTTCTCCATGACCTCTCTAACACTTTCCAGCTGATTGGGGTCCTAGTCTTCTGTCCAGACATCTGGGGTCTTATTTCCCCGCTGCTGCTGTGCACTTGACTGCATCTCCATCCAAGGCCAAACAGTGGGTGAACAGAGAGAGGGAGAGAAAGAGAGAAAGGAAGAAGGTACAGGAATTCACCCCATTTTCTTTTTCTGGTCAGAAAAAAAGATTCTTCTTTCTAGGAATTGAAAGTGCCTGTCTGGCCACTGCTACCATCATGTTGCTGCTGTTGTGCCATCCCTGAGGGCTGGAGAGAGAGAGAATGGAAAAGACAAAAAAGGACATGAATAGGGTAAAGGGTGTCAAATATACGGTGATGGAAGGAGACTAGACTTTGAGTGGTGAGCTCACAATGCAATACACAGATGATGTATTATAAAACTGTACACCTGAAACATATATAGTATTATTAACCAATGTTACCCCATAAATTTAACTGAAAAAAAAATTTAACAACAACAAAAGGAACATGGTTTTCCTCCTATTCTCTCCGACTTTTACAATTCCTTTTCCTACTCCTCAGACCAGGAAGAGGGGGCCTCTCTTTGAGCTCTTCTTTTCCTCATCCAGCTTTGGGCTGCTTTTGAGTCCAGGCTTGCTGTTATTGAGAAGGAAAAAAATAAAAGAGAAACTCACTGCCAGTTCATTTCTTAAAATCTTGACCTCCTTCCACAGTCTTCCTGTTATCTGTCATTAACATTTCAGATTCCTCAGATAGCTGCTCCGGGCATTCTGCCCATGGTTTATGGTTGCATTCAGTGAGACAGACAGAGTCAAATGTGTTTACTCCATCTTGTCTGAAGCCAGGACCACAGTCAATTTCTGAATGATTATTTCGTTGGGAGTACAGCTCTAAGCTATTAGTTATTTCTCTCTCTTCTAACTACTTATTGTTGCTGTTAAGAAATTTGCTCTCAGTCAGGCTGTCGTTATTTGGAAAGTTATTTGTCAATTCGCTCTGGCCAGTTTTCTTGTCTTTCTGGTTCTGTTTCACCACAGTGTATCTAGGTCTGGATTTCTTTGTATTTAGGGATATGCTGAGTTCTCTGAATTTAGGGATATGCTGAATTCTCTGAGTTTGATTC
>NW_011888994.1:2413440-2422975 GCF_000151845.1 Pteropus vampyrus | reverse complement strand
AGTTACTGGTGGGTGGGGGTCATGTGCCTTGAAAGGTGCCATTTTTGGGTCCTCCACCTCTCTCTTGCTCTTTCTCATTCACTTCATTCTGTAGAATTGGTAAACTGCTACTTATTTCTCTTTTATGTTGAGTCTAAGGAGTTGGGTGGTAGGATCCTGATGGGCCCTGAGAGTCGTTTATCTCTTTAACTCTCTTCATGAGCACATCTGAGTTTGTTAGTCCCAAGATTTAAGTTTAGAGGGGAAGTAGTAAGTCCTGTTAAGTTCTCAAGCAGAATTTACTTGTTCTAATTCAGTATTAACAGAGCTCTTTTAATAATGTAATGCATTTGAGATCTGTTAATAAGTTGGTTTTTTATTCTCATTCTACTAGTGCGCCTTGAATATATTTTTCTAGAATCTTGCTGCAGGGAGCAGATGAGATTGCAATGTCAGTCCTGGGTCTCTGACCATATAACCATGAATAGAATGGAACTACCTCACCCTTTCTCCTTATAATTATTATGAAGTAAAAACTCATGTATTTATGGTTTCTAACACTGAGTGGCTGTCACTGCTGCTTCTGAAGGAGAAGGTACAGAGATGACGAGGAGAGAGATGGTGAGCTGCCAGAGGCAAGGCTCTTATAATCAAATGCAGCCTGCTACTGAATGCTTGATGAAGGTTCCATAGGTTATCTCCAAGAATATTTCTTTGTGACCCAAGGCAGGTTCAAAGTCACCCAAGAGAGGGACAGTTTATTTCAAATGACTCCAAGCAACATGACAAGTGCAGAGGAGCAAGTTAAAAGACTGGCTTACGGCTGAACTTTTCTGACCCTTTGAGAAGGCAACAGTCTTCACTGACCACTCACTGGCTTCTGTTGACCATGAACCTCTCTATAGCCCCCGAATCTAAAACAAACTCTGCTCAAAACCTCAACAGTATTAATGGAACGAACACCACTGTGTTTGTTGAGCTGGCAATGAGGTGATGATGTCTGGCTTTTATTAAGTATCTTAAGCAAATTAATTATCATTGGAGGAAATAGAAGCACAGGCATTATATTGTTATGAGCTGTAACGATACAGTGAGTGGTCCCTGGCCACGCAGGGAGCCTTGTAGAGCTGATAGTCCTGTGGGTGTCTGTATTCTCTGCTTTGCCTGCTGTGAACCAGTAGTGTCTCTGAGGGGAGATGGGGGATGTGGGCTAACAAGGACGTCCTGTTCCAGAGGACGGCTATCAATCGCTGCCAAGTCCCTCATTAGGGACTCCTCAACCTGGCCCTGCCTGGGGGCAGCCAGTGTTCTCATTCTGCAGTGGAGGAAGGTGAGGCGGAGAGAGAACAAAGTCCCAGAGTGACCCTGGGACACAATCAGAATTGGGACTCAATGTTCCCTCTGCCTCCTACTGGCCCGTTCTGACACTTGGCAACTATTACCTGTGGGCAGTGGGCAGCATGTTCTCTGCCATCTCTAGAACCACTTTTCCAACTAATGAGCCTCTCGCTCAGGCAGCTCAGCAACTAATTGGTATATCTTTGGCCCTGATGCTCATTTGGTACTCATTGAGATGGTAAGAATAGATGCTTGTGCGTATAGTGTAGTATGGTTTAGTAAGGCAGACTATCTGGGACATGTTATCTATATTTCTGTGTAATATTGTATCTTTTACCCTATGGGATAGGACAATAAAAGATCAATACTTAGGACCTGAAGAAGCAAATAGAATCTGATCATTGGAGGTACTTGGCAACATCCAGGTTTTGAGGAAGGAGATCCAATATCATTTCTTGGAGATACTGATATTTAGATTGACGGACTGACCATTCTTGCCTATTCACCTGAAATGGAGTGGCTAAGGGCAGGAAGGAGGGGACTGGGGTGGAAGCAAAGGACCATGTATGCATAGAATAGTATCAGTGTAGATAGACACATCCTGCTTCTGCTCCAGGCTGTATCCACCTTCAATCCCTGGGAAAACTAAGGCAGAGTAGCAGTTTTGCCAGGGCCAGAGATGATCATCTCCTTTCTGTATGTTCAGATTATCAGCAGAGCCCCTGGTTTGGATTTCATTTCTGCCCTATTTGTCGGGGACAGGTGACAAGAGTCACAGGGCTCATCTAACTGTCCTTGGGGCTGTTTGCACACGGAGCTGGGATTCCCTGTGCCGCTGCCCCCGCATTTATCAGGTGTGGTGCAGTACCCTTCAGACTTTAGGGAATTGTCCACAGGCTTAGATTAATCACACAGGACTGTTTCAAAGTATTCTACATATCAAAGGATTCTACAAAAATGAAGGAGGGTGGTGATGTCTTCTGGGATTTTTTTTTTTTTTTAAGCCCTCTTGAAATCACTTTTAAAAAAGGCAACATCAAGAAATTGTTCCCTAGGTGATATATGACGCACAGTGTTTTCCAAGATCCCTGATCATTCATCACAGATCAGGCCACAGTCAGTGTGGGCTCAGCTTGGTCTGGAAACTTGCTTCAAGCGTAATTGTTTATTCATTGGTGGGATCATCACGGGCCAGGAGTGACAGGCGATGGGCTTGGTGGAGAGGATGTGACGGGAAGGAGCTGAGAGGTCTGTTATGTCTGAGTTTCCAGCAAGAAGATTATTGCACCTGGAGACAGCTCTCATATTTACTCTGTTAAGTGTTTAAATTTTCTCTGTTGACTTGTGATTGAGACAAATGTGTTGATATGTCTGTTCATGTTATTAAAAAAAAAAGTGGTGAAAGGACTTCCACATTGGTAGAGGCTTCAAGGCCCTCAGAAAGGCCAATTAGGACAGCACCTTGGAGCAAGTGTGAGCGCATGTGTTATCAGTGCCGTGGCCCCAGTTCCCTGGCATGATTGCATTTCCCAAGGCAGAGAGAAAGGAGGCAGGGAAAAGACTAAACTGGCATGGGGCAGTGGTGGCCTGGGGAAAGTGATCAATGGGGTGACAGCACCAAATCCCCAGGGCAAGGGGGCGTACTGATATGTCTGATCTTGCTCTGCCTAAGGTAGCATGAAATCAGGGCTTCCAGAAGATGGCTGTGGCTCTTGGTTGCATCTAAGTGTCCAAGGTATAAATCAGAGGTTTATCTGAGCTAATATAGGGAAGCAAGAACCAGCCCCAAGGAAGGGGGATGGCAGGAGCTAGCTGAGGGAGTCCAGGCCCCCATTTCATTAGGTTGGGGCATGGGCCTGGGCTCCAACCTCACTGGGGTTTTATCTGATAACTTGGGACATGAGCAAAAGGCCTACCAAGTAGTCTGACCATGCATTTTGGGGGATGAGCTAAGCCCTTTTAGTGTGTTCTGTGGACTTTACTCTATGGGATAGGACAATAAAAGACTCAGGTGGCAGAGCATTCCTGATGGACCAGCTGGTGTAGAAGGCACCACTCCTAATGTGCTTTTCAGCCCATAACCATTAGGGCCTATAGCTGGGCTAATCGGGCCAGGCGGCAAGGAGGAGAAGGAAAAAGAAAGGCTCTTCTGCAAGCTGTTGTTTGCCCCTTTCCTTTGCCGGAAACCATCTCCCTGAGGTAACCAATGACTTCATTGCAGAAGGTTGGAAGGGCTTCTCTCCTTTCCCCCTGCTGAGTCCTTCACCCCAGTCATTCTGCACAGCACCCCTGCTTTCTTCAAATCTCTTCCCTCTTGACACAGTCCTAATTTTCTTTTTCTGACTCTCTGGTGGCTTGTTTGCCCCTTCTCTGTATCTCTTTACTCTGCCCTACCTTAAATGTAGGACTGATCAAGGTTCTAGTCTAGATGAATTTCTTATCTCACTCTTGGGTGTCCCTTTGTGTAATCTGGTCCGTTCCCATGGCTCTCGTGTTAGTCAGCTTGGGCTGCCACAACAAAAAGCCATAATAAAATATTGGGTCAAACAATAGAAATTTACGTTCTCACAGTTCTGTAGTCTAGAAGTTCAAGAGCAAGGTGCCAGCATGGTCAGTTTCTGGTGAGGACTCTTCCTGGCTCGTAGCTAACCACCTTCTTGCTGTGTCCTCACGTGGAGGGGAGAGAGAAAGAGAGAGAGCAAGCTCTCTGGCATCTCTTCTTAAAAGGGCATTAATCCCATCATGCGCCCCCCTCAATTTCTCTTGAGCAATTCGTCTACATTTCTAAGTGAAACAAACTGATATGTAGTTAACCCACACACTCATGAGGGACTCACACAGAACACATCTGCTCAAACCAGCCACATCTGCCATGTTTCCTAGGTTAATTTAATGGCGCCACAGTTCTTCTAGGCATAAGACTCTTCCCTTGTGGCATTTGGATTTGATTTCCCTTTCAGATCTGACTTTGGGTGGCCCAGAGCAGCTCTCCACCCTGGGCTGGGCTTCTGAGCATAGCAGTTAATGACATAGGTAAGATTGTGCTCACATCTCTCTTCCTTCTATTTCAGCTAACGGGCTCTCTAAGCCTCTGTTCCTCAACCCTAGCTTCAGGTTAACCTGAGAAATTTTTTAAAAATACTGATGTCTGTGCTCTACCCCAGGCCAATGAATCCGTCTCCCTGGGGAGGAGCCCAAGCTTCCATGGCACCTGAGGACTCTTGTAAGGTGTCTCAGGGCTGCTACAAAACACTGGGGATCTTCCTCTCTGAAATAGCAAACTTCCAGGCCTTGCCGGGCTACACTCCCTCCTCTTTTTTCTTTCCAGGTCCATCCAGGCCTTAAACCTTAGCTTGTCTCATATCTTTGGCCCTGTTCCTCCCTCTGGACTTGTCAACTGATCTCTGTTTCCTGGATTGATCATGGCAGTCTCTAAGGCCTTCAACTTGGACCCCTTCTAGGCTCTTTTGCCCTGACCGGCTGGTCTGGTCTTACTTAGCACCACTGCCACCCATCCCTCCCACCACCAGGAGGCTCTAGAAGGCCCTTTGCTATCTTCTTAAGGGATCATTACTGTGCACACAGATAATGTTGGATACATGCCGTTCCTGTCTGAGCCCCAAACTGACTTTGACCACTATTGATTGCTGCTGTTAAAGCCAGAAGCTGTTTTTAATGATCAGTCTCTTCCTTTCTTTGGACAGCTTATTTAGAAGAGGAAAGGAAAGCCAAGTGGCATTTGCTGGAGAAGATAATTTATCATTTGGCAGTTTTCTGTGCTTTATTGTAGATAGATGTACAGCACAGACAAGGGGCAATATGCTAACCCCGGGACTGGCTTAGACAAGAGTTTAATTTAGGTTGCTGCATCAGATTATGTTTGCTTTCTGAAAACTGACCACTTTGAGACCTCTAAACAATAGTAAATCTTAAGAATTCAATAATAATACAAATAAGACAAGCAGCACAGTAGAAAAACTGACAAAAGCTATAAACAAGCAATTCACAGGAAGAAATAAAAAAAATGACCAATAAACATTAGAGAATGCTTAACCCCTCTAGTAGTCAGGAAATATAAATTAAAAGATAACAAGATATATTTTCTCAATAAGCTGAAGATATTAATAGACGATTAACGGAATAGAAAATGTAAACTGACCAATAAACATGAAAAAATTCTCCTTGTCACTAGTAAATAGGAAACCACAAATTTAAAGACACTATTTTTCACCAATTAGATTGGTAAAAATTAATGTTGGCAAGGATAGGGGGAAATGGATATGTACAAAGATATATCGTATACTACTGGTGGGATTGTAAATTGTATTCTGGAGGGCAATTTATCAATTTATATTAAAAGTTTTGTCAGTATATGTTAAAATTTTACCAATTTAAAAATTATCATGATTCAGGGTTATTTTCATAACTTCATTTTCTCCTGAAGCATCTTATCAGAGCCAGTTAGAACAACTTTGTGATCAATAGCAACTGGTAAGTTGTCCAACACAAGATTCTAAGTAACGTCTTTTGTTAACCCTTACCTGGACATATTTCAGACAATTTTAACCAAATCCATGAAATAGATCCACTGCTCATTTTAAGCATATTAAAAAAAGAACTAATTGGAACATTTTGATTTTTCTATTTTATGTAAAGTGCTCACAAAATGTTAGGCTTTTAAAAATAAAATTACAATAATTGTGAATTAGTAGTCTACAGTATGGAGTGGCAAACTTTTTCTATAAAAGACCAGATAGTAAATATTTCAGGCTTTATGGGCCATACAGTTTCTGTTATCACCATGCAACTCTGCAGTTGTAGCATAAAAGCAGCTGTAGATAATATCTTGGCTGATGAATGAGATGGTGTTCCAGGAAAACTTTAGTTATGAACCCTAAAAATTAAATGTCATATAATGTGTACATGTCATGATATATCATTCTTCTTTTGATTTTCTCCCCAAGCATTAGCAAATGCAAAAACCATTCTTTGCTCAAGGGCTGTACAAAAACAGGCAGTGGGCTGAATTTGGCCCATGGGTTTTAGTTTGCCAACCTCTGTTTTACAGTATTACTCATTTCTTAAAAATTAGAAATTGTTGTTAGCACTATTCACTATAATTTTAAAAAAAATCCTTATTCTAAACAGAAAATTAAATAATCACTTCAAACAAGCAAATTCAGTTCTATTACAATTATTTTAATTAATTATTTTCTTAAACAAAGGCTAAGGTTTAAAAAATTCCTTCTTATGATTCATTCTTGTGCATCCTTATCCTAGAGTTAGTTCCCAAATCCATTTGTATGGCCACTCCTATGGATAGCTGATCATCTTGACAGTTGACTTAGTTTCTCAATGGTATGTTTCACCATGTGTAATAGTTCAGCCAAACACTGGACATTGGTTGGTTGAGCTGCATCAAGCTGTGTATATGGAGTCTATATACTCTGATCTACTGTCTCAAGAAGTTTAGCAGCTTATACTCACTGAGCTGGGGTCATTGCATGTTGTCTATTAATCAGCTACTTGTTGAATGAAAGACTGAGAAAATCCTTGTTCTCTCTTCTGTAGGCCTTAGGTGGTATCCATGACTACTTCCTCAGGATTGCCTTTATCATTCAGAGGAGGAGCTGTGTTGTGGCACCAGAAAGGATCTCAGAAGGGAGGTGAGCTTTTGCTGCCAGTCACTAGCAGCTGCTTTACTAGTGAGCTCCATGGCCATGCTCAACTCTGTGAAATAAACTTGAGTAGCCTTTGTCCACTGAGGGTTTTCAAAGATCCACAGTGTAGCCCCCTTCAGATACCATCAAGGGAACAGGCTCTGCTTACCATGGCAGTCTGTGTTGTCTTAGACCTACTGCAGCTGGACTCCTTGGACCTTTGTCTACTCGTGCTGCCCCTCACTCATTATTCCCAAGGTCAGGCCAAGAAAGATTTAAAACCACATTAAACTTTTGCCCAGAAATTTTACTTCTTAGATTTTAGTGTAGCAAAATATTTACAAATACATAGCTATTCACTATATCATTATTTACAATAATAAAAAGTTAAAAGTAATCTGAATGTCTGTCAACAGGGGAGTGCTTAAATAAACAACGTGACGTAGAGAGAACGTTACACAGCAGGCTCAGAGTATGAGGTAGATTTATAGGTCTATAAAGTTGTATGAGCAGTATCTGAAACCTGTTGAGAGTCACAGATCAGTAGGTATAGTTTGATGTCATTTCTGTAAAGTAATGATTAACAACAAAATGAAACTATGTATTTTAATAAATATAACTATATGAATATCCATGCATAGAAACACGGAAGGATTTAAGGCAAACGGTAATGGTGGTTCCCTCTTGGGAGGGACTGGGATTCGGGGTTCTGGGAAAGGGTTAACTATATGTAGCCTTTAATGTATTTACCGTGGAAATATATTTGTACTCACTGGTGTTACTAAAAGTAAATAACAATTTTTAAAAGGAAAATAAATAAAATGAAAGAGATGGATTTAAAAACATTCAACACTGAGAAATCAGCTAGGTAGACTCTGGACCCCACATGCGCGACAGCCACACATCAGCCCCCCGGGCTGCCCCAGCACCCTCCCACCCACAGCACCCAGGGCTGTTCTGGAGCCATGTGCCTGCCTGGGATGCAAGGCTGCCTGTTCGTGGCTGGAAAAGTTAGACAGACAACAATAATGATGAACTCTGTTTAGCGTGAAGGGCATGAAGGAGGGGCGCAGGATGTAGGAAAGAAAAAAAAAAACTTCTTCTACCCATCTTAAGTTCATGGACTGGGTCTCTGCAAATTAGACTGACGAAAGACAAAGTAACAGGAGGAAAAAAATCAGAAGTTTATTAATGTGTGCATCCGAGTATACACACACAGGAAAACTCAGTGAAGAGCGACTCAAAGGGGTGGTTAAGAACTTGGGGTTTTATAGCATCTTAACAAAAAAAATTTGTAGAGAAGTGACAACGAAGGAAAAGGATCTTGAGCTTCTAGGGGAGGCAAATTGTGGGAAGGTAAATATATAGGGGAAACTAATTGGAAAATAAGAGTTGTTTTTAGCAAGGTTTGTTATGTAAATTTGCCTGGTCCAGCTCTGGATTGATAAGACTTGTCTCTGGTGATTAAGAATAGTCCTGCCATTCCTAGTAAAGAGGGGGAGGGCAGGAATTTTTCTTGTATCTGCTGCTTCTTCTTAATTGCCTTAGCTCAAAATAGTTCTTACACCAGAGTGGCGTACTTTAGGGTGGCATACTCTGAACCTCTTCAGAGATATTCTGAGAGAAGAGACTACAGTTAAAATCTTACATGTGTAGAAAGGAACAAAGTATCACTCTCCGGTGTGAAGAAAGTTATGCCACAGACAGGAAGCAGGAAAACTGCCTCTTAGATTTATCCCCACAACTCCCACTCCCAAGAGCCTTCATAGTCACCACTTCCAGATTTACAGAGCTTGGCAGGGCTTGATTATTTTTATTCACCAGCTTTTGTTCTTTCGAGACTGACTCATGCAGGAAGAACAGGGAGGCAGGCCCAGTCTTTGGGGCCACAGAAGTCTTTAACCTCACCGTGAACCTGCTGTGGAAGAGTTGTTACTTGGCTTTGAAACAATGACGTGGTTTGAGGAGTCCTGTGCTCTCAGAAGCCTGTAGCTGGCGCTGAGAGCCTGGTCCTCCACTGCCCTCTGCAGCAGCACGAGGACACTGCCAAGTTGTCGGGGGGGCGACAGCTCTGTTCTGAGAAACAGAATCCACCAAAGCTAAGCGACTTTAGTGGTGTTTTGCTTTTCATACAATGTTTCAGCTGATAGCTTTTGTTATTAGAAATTTCTTTGCTTTCTCTAGTTCTGCTACTCTAATTTGTTTTGTGCGTAATGCATGATTGCTGCAATGGACTGAAAGTCATATGTTGAAACTCAAATCCCAGTGTGATGGTATTAGGAGGTGGGGCCTTTGGGAGGTGATTAGGTCATGAGGGCAAAGCCCTCATGAATGGGATTCGTGCCCTTATAAGACACCCCAGAGAGCTCTCTTGCCCCTTCTGCCATGTTAGGCTACAGATAGAAGTTGGCAATCTGCAACCTGGAAGAGGGCTAGCACCCTAGTCTTGGACTTCTAGCGTCCAGAACGGTGAGAAACAAATTTCTGTTGTTTATAAGCCACTCAGTCTACAGTAATTTGTTGTAGCTGACTGCTTCATTAAATTGCTTCATTAAAGA
>NW_011888994.1:2361593-2413390 GCF_000151845.1 Pteropus vampyrus | reverse complement strand
AGACTGACTCATGCAGGAAGAACAGGGAGGCAGGCCCAGTCTTTGGGGCCACAGAAGTCTTTAACCTCACCGTGAACCTGCTGTGGAAGAGTTGTTACTTGGCTTTGAAACAATGACGTGGTTTGAGGAGTCCTGTGCTCTCAGAAGCCTGTAGCTGGCGCTGAGAGCCTGGTCCTCCACTGCCCTCTGCAGCAGCACGAGGACACTGCCAAGTTGTCGGGGGGGCGACAGCTCTGTTCTGAGAAACAGAATCCACCAAAGCTAAGCGACTTTAGTGGTGTTTTGCTTTTCATACAATGTTTCAGCTGATAGCTTTTGTTATTAGAAATTTCTTTGCTTTCTCTAGTTCTGCTACTCTAATTTGTTTTGTGCGTAATGCATGATTGCTGCAATGGACTGAAAGTCATATGTTGAAACTCAAATCCCAGTGTGATGGTATTAGGAGGTGGGGCCTTTGGGAGGTGATTAGGTCATGAGGGCAAAGCCCTCATGAATGGGATTCGTGCCCTTATAAGACACCCCAGAGAGCTCTCTTGCCCCTTCTGCCATGTTAGGCTACAGATAGAAGTTGGCAATCTGCAACCTGGAAGAGGGCTAGCACCCTAGTCTTGGACTTCTAGCGTCCAGAACGGTGAGAAACAAATTTCTGTTGTTTATAAGCCACTCAGTCTACAGTAATTTGTTGTAGCTGACTGCTTCATTAAATTGCTTCATTAAAGACTCTTAAAGAGTAAGTATAATGCTCATGACAACTGGATCTCTGTTGTTATTTTCCATCTTCTTCATCCCTGACTGTACACATGGGAAGGTGTCTCAGGACCATTTGAGTGTGTGTGGGTCATACGATATGTTTTGGTGATAGGAACTGGTCACCTGACTTGGCTTAGAATAGGTACAAATTCTACTTTATTTTCTCAATAGGGGCTACAATTGATCAACAGATGTAATAGTGTAAATGGCTGAAGAAGGGCGGTGGTGGAAGGACATGGCACCCAGTGCAGTGGTGGGATATCCACTTATTTCATGGTCAATGGAGTCTTCTTGGGTCTGACTGTGGGAGCAAGCCTGAGTCTCTTTCTACTTTCTGGAAGAGATTGTGTCAGTCTGCTGAAGCCCAGCATTTTACTTCTTAGTCCACTTCTACTGATGATGCACCGGCCGTTGTGAATGGTCTTTTTGTATCGTTAGTTACAGTATTATTACCAATATAGTCCTTTTATTGTTGTTGGATATCTATGAGAAGTTGGGAAGCATTGCTGGTATGACATCATGATACCTTGTATATCATGATGATTTTATTGCTATAACAACTGAAGTATTTATAATCTAAATGCCAATATGGCATTTGGAGATGTCCAGGTCTGGTGCTTCAACTGTCCCCCTAAAGTCAACCAGTCGTCAAAGTCCACTGACATACATACAATTTCCTATTTGTAGGAGACACCTAACAGGGAAACAGACCTACATACAGAACAGTAGGGAAAAATCTTTGGTGGTTACTCACTCTCCCATCCTTAAGTATAAATGAACAATCAAAAATCATATGAATTTTAGATATAACTGGCCATTAAAAACAAAACAAACTAACTGGTTGACAGACGCTAGGGGGCGGAATGGCAGAGGAGTAGAGGAGAAGGGGAAGCGTAGAGCTGCTGACATCTTCCCCATCCCTGAGAGGTAGGAGGAGACATGCACCATTGGCTCCCGGAAGCTGGCTTGAGCTGGCTTTGGCACACCGTTGGACCAAAAGGTTTTCTACTATACCTTTCTTCTTTACACTAGACAGTGGCTAAGGTCACTCAGGGAGACGTAAATTCTCAGGTGTTTCCAGCTCTCTACCTATTGGGCAAATTGGCTTTTGTAGCCTAAAAATGGCAGCCCTCTAAAAACGTCTCAGATAGGGGCTGTTAGAAGCAAAAGCACACAGAAGCTGGTAGAGTATACAGAAATGGTAAAAGAAATCCAGGGAGTTCTGGTTGGAGCATTAAAGTGTCTGCTACATGATGGTTGTTAAAAATTCCTCAGAATACTGTAAGAGATCATCAAGGGAGGAGGGGATGACATCAGCCTAAAGAGATTTTTAATGCAGATGCAATAGCTCAATTTTTAAAAAGATGCCTGATAGAATATAGGTAGAGCAAGAAGAGTGTAACCAGTTTTAAAGCTTCCAGTGGTCAGCTCACACTAATTTAATGATAATCCATCCAGAGGCTGCAAGCTTGCCTCCTTTTTGGTTAGGTAGAGAACTGGACTATGGGGGTAGGGAAAGATGGGACCTCACCAGCAGGTTTTTGCTCAAGATGACTATCTATCTGGGAAATAAGCTTTGAATTAGACACATGTGGTCTATTTTTTAGTTATAGATTTAGGTAGGTTATTTGATTCATATCTAAGTAGGCAGAGTGGGGTCAAGGGCCAATGCCTGTCTTTTAGCTATCGATGAGTACTCAATTTGAGAATAAGTGAACATAAAATAAAATATGGGTCTAGTTAAAAATACTGCAGAACAAAGGATAAGGGACAGTATCCTGAAACCTCAGAAATTTCCTATCTCTGAAGAGTCTAAAGGATTCAGAAGAAAACTGTAGGATATTGTTTAGAATCCACAATGATAGAATTTAGTGAGACACTGAATGTTGTGAAACAGGGTAGGACAACAGGCCGAAAAGAAAAGACAACGGATTGAGATATGAAAGACTTTCAAATAAAATAAGAGCACAGTAACGCAATCAGTACATGATTGGCTGCATGCGAGTCAGAATCAGTTACCTGGAGAACAGATCTGAGAAGCTTTTCTAGGACGCAGGAGAAAAGCACAAGCAGAAGGAACAAAAAATGAAAGCCTGAGTAAAGACTAACATATGAATCTTTTGTGTTTCTGGGGAAGACAGCATAACATATGAACTAGAAGCAATTATAAAGGATGAGATAAAACCTAAGTACACAGACTGAAGGAGCTCGCAGTGTTTCAGACAAAAACAGAAGGCACCCACATTTAGATATATCTAAAGAAAAAATTTTGAATTATATGAGTTTAATCCTGCAAACAAACACCCATTTAGAAAAGGTAGTTTATTTACAAATTGGAGAGACAAATTAAGTTTTATTATTATTATTATTATTGGTTTTTTTTTTTTTTTGCTAAAAGCACTTTGATACTATTTTGGAGAATTGCCTCTTCCTCACTTGAGTTAGTGCAGTGGAACTGTCAGATAGTTTAATCTTTCCTGCCAAGAAACGGGAATGTGAACTAAAACTTATAGAACAGTCTTTTTTTTGGGAACTTTAACAGAACTAACAGAAAGACAAGATAGTTGCTCATGCTCATTCACTCTAGTTGTGATGACATAATGTCCATTGTCAGTTCCTCCAACCGAAATTCCAGGAGTGGCTCTGTTTTTGTCTTTTCAAGTCTGTTGGTCTTTCTTTTAGATTTTGAGTTCTCTTATATCTTTTCCGTAAATCCTGCTTTTGCTCCAGTTGACAAGAGACCCTAAGAGAAAGATAGACTTTGGGAGACCGGAGAACTGGCCAGAATGAGGAAGAAGGCAGTTACATTCCCTTTGGTATCACAGGTCCCAACAGCCACAGTATAACAGCAGCAAAACTATTATGTTTTCCCTGGATACAACAGAGGGTGGCGCTCTGACAAATGACAAAGTGAAATTCACATTCCAAAAAAGGAGCGAGGCATTCTGGAATAGTGGGGTAGATAGATGCCTTCTGATGGCATTGAATAACCTAAGCAAGAGAAGAATAAAATCAAATCTCTAAATGATCACCTCAGGCTGATTTGCTGTGACCTTACTGTTTGAGGCCTTTGGCATTCGCAATTACTGATGTAATGGTCATACTGCTGTAGGCATAGTTCATGTGGAGTTCTTTCCTTGTCTGATCACTTTGGGTAAGCTGAGACTGTATCAGATTAGACAGTTTGGCTGTTGGCTATTTTAACGACAGAGAGTGCATTTACAGTTTACTATATTTATATTCTATACACATGCACACACACAAGTCACCAGCAAAGAAACCAAAATTGGGTTGTCTGCAGAATCCCTATAAGCTGGAAGGCTTTTAAAACTGCAGTATTGACAGGATTTGGAGAAAGAAAAGGCTGTGACCCGAGCATTTAAAATAAGTTAAGTTGACTTTTGTATATGAGGCAATAGAAAACTATTCTTAGACATGTAAGGGTGCATGGATCATACCACTCACATACCCTTCCTGAAAAAAGTGCTTCAGCTAGCCAAGAGAAGAAGCAAGGGAGAGAGCTAAATGAGGGGACCCATGGTCTGAAAGGACTCGTGGTTCTAACCTAAGCCTAACCCCAAACCAACCCTGAACCCTGAACCTAGGAACCCTATTGAATTCTTTGTTAGTTGAGGGAATTTTGCAGTCAAAAGGTGAAGCCTGGGACAGCAGGCATAGTTCATGTGGAGTTCTTAGGGAAGCAGTGCTTCCCTAAGCTGCTTCCTTCTTCAGCTGCTCACTTTCCTGTATCAGGAAATGTGTCCGCTGTGACACATCTTTTGCCCCTCATACCGATAGAATCTGGTTTGATAGCATCTAGATGTCTGGTTTGGTGAGCACTTGTAATTTTATTTTGTTTACTTATTTGCAAACAAAGCTTAATCTTTTTGCAGGGCTCTGACTCAGAGCTGAGAAATAAATACATTTTCTCATTTCTATCAAGTAAGATGGTTAATGCCACATAAAACTCCTTTTTATTGCCAAGCAAAGTAATGATTTTCTGCATCTTTAAAATTTGGATCGAACAATTTTATCCTATAGAAATAAAAGAATTGTCTGTAAGTATATGTACAAAGATAAATTGGGCAGAAAAAAAGGAAACAACTTGAAAGCTAATGATAGAGAGTGGTTGGATAAATTGTGCTATTTCCATATTTTTGGAATATTATTCTGTAGATATTAGAAAGGAGGGGTTAGATTTATATATGTTGATCCTATGGGAAAGGCCACGGCAAAGCAAGTTGCAGAGAAATGTAAGTAGAATGCTCCTCGTTTTGTAAAATCAGAGAAAAACCTTTTATTGGTGTGAAAATTTTCATTTGTGTCCATTGTTATGAGCATAGAGAAAACAGTGGACATTAAGCTGTTAATATCTATCATCTTCAAGGAGAAGTGGTCTTGGCAATGAGGGGCCTGGGGAAAGGGAATATTGTTTTTTTTTTGATACCTTTAGGATTTGTTTTGGCTTGTAATAAAAGGCAATAAAACTATGTATTCCTTTTTTAGTTTGAAAGAAAAATACAATAAGGTAAATAATAATAAAGTTAACTCGTCCTGAATGACTTCAGTATTTTTTAATTTGAAAGGAAAAATAGTTGATTCAGGGACAGATAAGATATCAAATCTCTTTGCATATTATTTTCTGTCTGTGGTCTGTGATTGTTCCAGTGTCGACTGTGATTAAAAATTACTATATATTAAATGTTCTCAACTTAATAATTCACATACCATGAAATTTGCCCTTTAAAAGTCTGCAGTCTGGTGGTTTTTACTATATTTGGAGTTGCACAACCATCACTACTATCCAATTATAGACCCTTTTTATTACTCAAAAAAAAAAAATTCTCATTAGCAGTCTTTCTCCATTCTCTGAAAACCACTAATCTCCTTCTGTCTTTATAGATTTGTCTATTCTAGAACTTCATATAAATAATCATACAATATACGACCTCTTGTGTCTGGCTTATTCCAATTACCACGCTTTCAAGTTTTCTTCATGTTGTAGCATGTGTCTGTATTTAGTTCCTTTTATAGACTAATAATATTCCATTGTATGAATATACCACTTTTGTTTATCCACTCGTGAGCTGACATTTGAATTGTTTCCACTTTTCATCCATTTTGAATATTTGTACTATGAACATTTGTGAATAAATTTTTGTGTGGACATAGTTTTCAATTCTTTTTGGTATGTACCTAAGGTAGAATTGCTTAGTCATGTGGTAGGTAATTCTATGTCTAATATTTTTGGAAACTGCCTGGTTTTCCAAAGCAGCTGTACCATTTTACAACACCACAAGGAGTGCATGAGGATTCTCATTCCTCCACACCCTTGTCACCACTTGTTATTTTCTGTTTTTCATTTTAGCCATCCTGGTGTGCATGAAATGGTTTTGATTTACTTTTTCTTAACGTCCTATGATATTGAGTATTTTTATATTCTTTTGACCATTTGTATTCTTTGCCAAGTAAATATCTTTTCATATCTTTTGCCCATTAAAAAAATTGGTTTTGTCTTTTACTGTTGGGTTGAAAGAGTTCTTCGTATATTCTAGCTAGAAGTCCCTTAGCAGAGATATACGATTTGCAAATATTTTCTCCCATTCTATGAGTTGTCTTCATTTTTCCCTTTAATTGGTGCTTTAGTTCTATCTCAGACATTTTGGTGTGCTTTATAAATTTTTTCACTCATCTTCAAGTATTTTCTAATTTTCTTTGTGGTAATTTCTTTTTTGATCTATTGGTTATTTAAGAACGTGTTGTTTAATCTCCATACTCACGAATTCCTTAAATTTTCTTCTGTCATTGACTTCTAATTTAATTCCATTGTGTTTGGAGAACTTATTCTATTTTCAATGCTTTTAAATTACTGAAACTCGTTGTATGGCTAAACATATGGTCTATTTTGGAGAATGTTCCGTGAGCACTTGAGAAGATTGTATATTTGCTGTTATTGGGTAAAGTGTTCTGTTAGGTCTAGTCGTTTTATGATGTTGTATATTACTTTATAATGTCAACTTATACAATCTTGGATCTATTTCATGGTTGAAGTTATATAAAAATTCTTAACAAAATATTGTGAGGAAATCATAAAGATTTTAATAATTATTTCTACCTGGTGAGACTATGGATGGCTTACCCTCTTGTTCTATTTCTCTGCATTTTCTATGTTTCTTGTGATGAGCACGAATTATTTAATAATGGTAAAATAAACTTAAAGATGAATCAGACAAAATGGAAAAGTACAGTAGGAAAGTCTTTCTGGAGAAGGCAATGAAATTGTAGTAAGATTTATCTAGATGTATTTCTTACCACAGAGCATTGTGCAAACAGCAGGTCCTCCGTAGCTGTTTGTTGAATCAAAAATGACAGGTTTGTGAGAGTGATTTGGATTTCCATCTGTCCACACATTAAATATAAATATAAGGAACTGACTGGTTATTTTGGCTTTCCCATTAAACCTGTAGATTTAGGGTAGCTCACAAGCGTAAGATGTCAGTAAAAAGACCTGAGAACTGGAATCCTCAATCTTTCTTTCTTTGAGTTAAATCTACTAATCTGCCAATAGCCTCTTTGCTGTTGTCAGTAAGATTGCTTATTTTTGGATTTGGCAGCTCTGCAGTCAATATTTTTAAATTTTATACTAGAAGAATCCTAATTAACTAAAGTTTTGCTGGCTATGTTTTGCTAGTTGTTTAACATATTGGGTTATTTTAAATTCCTATTCTATGAAATAATTATGTGTAATTGTGATTAAATTACAGAGCAACAAAGATATTTATTGGTATAGATCTACTTTTGGTCCAAAAATATTTGCAATGACTTGAAGAGAATAGAGTTATTTCTTATAACTTTCAAGAACAATTTTAATGTAAATTTTGTTAAGCTTAAACAGAATATGTCACTGCTGTAATTTCGAAGTGCTCCGCTCTTGTTCATAAGCAGAGTATTTGTGGAATCAGCGTTTCTTGTAATAGGATTGGGCTGTGAATTGTGGTGCCATCTGCAAATAGACTAATAACATGTGAGGCAGTGCCAGTTTTTATGCCTTATAATTTGGGATAATTCTCATCACAACTGTGAGTGGTTCTATTGTGAAAGCAACAGGAACGTGAAGATTACAGTCTCATTTCTTTCTAGATTCTAGTCTAGACTACGAAATTTATTTGGGGGCAAGCTTGAGCTTCCTTACAGAGAAATAATAACCTAAAATACATTTCTCCCAAATCACCTCTCCTTTATATTTCCGAAGAAACATTCTTTCCAAGGAGCTTCTAATGCATGGACATGTTTTTACAATTTATACTATGAATTAAATTAAAATGTCCTCTGTCAGTGTCTGCCAAGTTCCTGTTCCGAATAAATCTGCTGTGTTAGGGAGTTACATACAACTGTTTTTGTTGCATCCTATTGAGTTAGAACAAGAGCACAAATTTTCCTATTTTCTAAAATACTTAGTGATAATTCAAATAAAAATAAAAATTGATGGGGATTTAAAAAAATATCCCAATTTTAATAAAAATCCCCTTTCTCTCTTCTCTTGCTGCTCTTAAGGTTTTCAATGATTTTTTTCCTAGCTTTTTTTTTTTTTTTTTTTTTTTAATGACCAGACATTGAGGTCAGAGTGAAAGTTTAGGAATTTAATGAATTTCAGACAATGGTTATATGCCTAAGGAAGGTGAAGTGACACGTTTCTCCCTCAACATTGTCTTTTTTTAACTTACATAGGGAGATTATGTATGAATATAGGTGTGTGTGTGTGTGTGTGTGTGTGTGTGTGTGTGTGTGGTATATATATTAGTTGAAAACATTTTCCTTTCTATTCTTTATTTTATCTCTGAAAATTTATTATTGGAATTTTTTCAGTTATTAACTTACGAGTTTTAGAATACCAGCAGGGCCAGAAAAGCTGATGGTTTTGTCCCCCTTAAATTTTGAGACCGAATGTTTCAATGTAAGGGGCTGGAGGAGACATGAGATGCTCTGGGCAGAATAATGATTTGACACATCTTCAAACCAGTATTCTTGATAAATGTTTGATCAGAGTTGATTTAAAGGAAAGTTTGAACACTCTGTGGAGGAAGGACACTTGAGACCCCTTGTTTATTTAGCTCTGGCCCTAAGTTGCACATTGTACTTACTATAACAAAGATCTTGTGATGAACGAACTCGACTTCCTTTGCTTTTCAATGGAATAAGGAAAGAATAATATGGAAAATACTTATGTAACCACCATACTAAGTAAAAAAATATTTGGTCATATTTGCTTCATATTTTCTTTTTATTCTCTCTTTTTAAATGGAATAAAATATTACACATAAAGATGAAGGCCCATATAGTCCCTACTCACCCCAGAGGCAATGTTATCATGAATTTGATTTTGAATCTTGTCCATATGTGTATACTTTTGTGAATCTATGAACAGTATGTAATGATGCTATGTTTTTTTTTCTAATTTACATGAATGATATTATGCTGCACTTGACATTTATGCAACAGGCTTTTTTTCGCTAAATATTATATTTTTAAGCATTATCCATGTAGATCCAAATGGCTAATTAATTTTAACTGCTATTTAATATTCTATTGGAATTAACACAATCTAATAATCCATTCTTTGGTTGATGGGTATTTACCATCACTATTATAAACATTACTGCATTGCAGCTAGCATCTCACCATTTAATGAGAAAATTGATAAAGATTTTTGGTAAAAAACTTAAGAATAAGCCCTTTATCAAATTAAGAAAGTGACTAGGTATTATGAACTGTCTTCTTAAAGGCAACTTTATCATTCTAATTGCGGGTTCTCCCAAATTCAAAAGACTTATTCAAAGTATTCTTTCATATTAGATAGAGTATTCTAGATAAAATAGAGGTTTAATAAATTCAATTTTCCTTTTTTCATTAGCTTCCTTCATGTTTCAAAGCTCCTTGTTGACTGGTTTCTGAAAAGCTGCCTACCTAACCCACCCCAAATCTGCTACTATCAATTTGTGAAGTCCATAATTAGAACATTCTTTTAATATCCAGTTTAAAAAGTAATTTATGTGCTAAACAAAGACTTCCATTTAATTTATAAGAACTCCTAATTTTTTTAGGTAGGTGGATTCTACCTAAAATCACTGCCTAGTTTAGTCAAAAAGAAAGAACAAATTGTCATCATATATTAAGATTTTTTTGTACTCAAAATGCTTTGCAATTTGGGATATTATTTGGATTTGGGTTGTTAATTTTTTATTTGGCATAAAAACCATGTATCAGACCTAAAATTTAAAAAGTAACCTATACTACAAATACAACATAACCTCACTATTTGGGGAATAAGGTAAAATGACAAATAAAATGATATGTTTGTGAATTTATTTTAATACATTTTGTGCTGCACAATGCAGCTGGAATCACATAAAGAATGCTGTGGTTGTTATTTATTATAATTGCTATAAATGTAAGAGAATTGAAAATAAAATGCATAAAAGTAAATTTTTAATATTTTTTTTCTACTGGAAGTGGGTAGTTTCCTGAGGCTGCCATTTCAGCAGCCTTCACTGTGTGGCAGTAGCAGTCTGCTCAACACCCACAAGGGAAGCATTCAATACAGCACACTTTCCCTTCCTGGTAGCCAGAAAGCTGTAATTATGTGGATTCTGAGTTGGAAGGAAGGATGGTGATTTAGTTTATGTCCCTCAAAATATTGTTAATATAGCATTGTGTAATCATAGTGGTTTTGGTGCATGTATCATGGAGGTTTTCATTTCTTCTAATTGCTTTTTCTTTCGCAAATAAACATTCTCCCATCTGTGTGGGCAACTGTATATACAAGGAATCGTTTTACCTTAAACCCACTACAGTATGACCCAAGATATTGTCAAATATTAAACGAACTTGATATGAGAAACAGACCTTCAGAGATGCTGTAAACTACTGTTTAGGTAACAAAAGAAGGTCAGTTTCTTTGTGAATGCTTTCTTATTTATTGCAAAAGCATCACTTCCTAAGAGCATGTGACATTGAAGGGATTTATTCAGACTTGTGTAATGGCTGTGGAGCTGCCATATTGTATATGCTCTTCACATATTGGCTACTGTTGTTCAGAGATGGTTAAGATGCAGAATATTTCAAACTTGTATTAGTAATGCAACCCACATTTAAAATGGTTGTGCTTTCTTAAGATAAATAACTGTGGAATCAGTCCTGGAATTAGGGACTTTATTTAATAAGATACCCAAATCAGCTTAGATGAGTCCTCTGCTATATTTATTACCCCCAACAGGTAGTTATGATCCTTGAAATCCCAGGTATTAGCAACCGCTTGGGGTCCTTCTAGAGAGAAGTGTTTTAATTGGGTTAAGTTTAGTTATCAACTTCATCCTTTTCAAGATGAGTTTGTCCAGCCCTAGCAACATAGCATGCCAGGTGTGTGACAAAGCATAGGATAATTGTGGCATATCTTCTTTGAGTGTCATATTTGCTCTTTGAATAATATAAAACATTGCTGTTAAATTCTTACAAGTAGATCTAGAATAGAATGTAATATTCACATGAATTTTAAGATAAAACATGAATCTTCAGTTAAGTTTTCTGCTTGCAATGGACTGTCTCACCTTACATCTTCCAGACAATCTGGGGCTATGTATTTTCTCTCTTCTCCCTTAGGGGAAACAATAAATAGCAAGTAGGAAACGTGAGAAGCATTAACCAATGTGCATGGATTTATTCAACATTAGCACCCACCTGTTGTCCATGAAACACAGGACTAGTGAGTTTTGAATGGCACGTTGGTGTTTAGGATGCTGAGACCTTGTGTGGCCCTAATAGGGCACCACATTGGGAGTCTTTGGACAGAAGAAGGATGACATCGGGGCACTGGCTGCCTAAAGAGAGTCAAAGGCACCATCTATTTTCCAATTTGTTCATGAAATGCCCAGGACTCTCCTTGGTCTCCAGACTTCTATCTGATATTTCCCCTTTAGTTTGGTTACTTCTCTAACTAAATTGCTCCCTAACTGCAAAGGAGCCTGTATGATCCTGAGTTTGAATATTTAGCATGTGGATTCCTCCATTCTAGATCTTACTCATTTAGGACCATCCTGCTCAAGTCACACTCCTTAAAATGAGATGGTTTAGATATTCTGGTACACATTGTTAAGCCTTCCAGAGCTTCCCATACGAACTCCATACCTTGGCTTACTAGGCTCTTCATGATCAGGCTCCTGGCTATTCTTCATTTCTCATCACTTCCCAAACACTTGTGGTGATCCAGCCACACTGGTGTCCATGCTGTTCCTCAAACATTTTAAATCATTCCTATCTCAGAGCTTGGCCTCGATGTTCCTCCTTCCAGGAATGCTCTTTCCATAGAGGGCGGTTTGGGTTGCTCCCTTACATCATCCACATCTGCACTCCAGTGTTATCTGATCAGTGAGATCCCTGTGCCACCCTTCCGGACACAGAACCCTACCACTTGCTAGCTCCTTACTTTGATTTACTTTTATTCATAGTCCTTGTCACTATCTGTAATGTAATATATTTTTCTGTTCATCTATTTATTGTCTGCCTTTCCTTTTCCCTCACTAGACTAAAAATTCACTAGGGCAAGGTCATTATCTTGGTCAACACTGTATTATCAGCACCACAAACAGTGCCTGGTTTATGGTTGGCATGCAAAACAAATTTGTTGCATGAATGGCTGAGCTCTGCAATTTTACAGATCTGATAACTGAGGCCACAAGGTACATGGATCAGGGGCTAGTGAGCGGCAGAACTGGTGAGCTACCCTTATGACTGCCCCCACCTGGCTGACCATTTCCATTTCTAAGCATGATAGTACCTACTATCTGTACCTTTCCATCTCATACCTGTCTGTATCCTGCCTTGTCTTATTCTTGAGTTTTTCATGTGTGGGTCATGCCTCCATAACTAGTTTATAAGCACCTTGAAGGCAGATATGGTGACCTTTCTTTGGTATTCACAGTGCCTAGTACAGTGTCAGGAACCCAAGAGATGGTTAATGAATATTTATTAAATTCCTACTTTTTTTTTTTTGCAATATTATCTGAAAAAATATATGAATTCTATATGTTGAGGCTGGTGGGAGGTTTCTGGAATCAGGAATCTTGAAAGCTTTCTATGATTCTTAAAAGACTATCTCTCTACTCCTGACCCAACCTGACCTCATCGTTCTATACATTTTGGAAAGAGCAAAAGACAAGGTTGCCTCCCTTGGCATTTTAATATCAAATAGAAATATTTGCTTTCATGGGATCTGGCAAATCAAGGCTTCTCAAAGACCACAAAGCAACTGCCAGCTCTGGGTTTTAGAAACGGCTGGCTAGTTTTATTACCAGTTAATAGCATTTGTATTTGTGCTTTTGCAAATAACCATGAAAAACCAATCATCAGGCACGGAGAGTGTGAGAAAATTACTGTCGGGGTCCTAGAAAACTGGCTGGGGATGAGGATGATGGTTCAGTAATTGCATCAAGTGTGTGAACACAAGTGGGGAGGATTTATATTGGATATGTGCTGTTGAAGAAGAAGTAAGATTAGGTGGTGACTGGTGAATGCCTCCTCCTCTCCCCACCACACACCTCTGCAGGGCTTTGGAAAGCACCTTCTTTATGGAGATTTACCCCATTTCATTCATCCTGCATATATAAGGAGTGACAGTGTTTTGAGCAGTGTCTGGGGAAATCTCAAGTCCTGGGTCTCTGAAAAATACTTTATGATACTGGTTAAGAGGAATCAGGATGTATGAGTTTGAATCCTGCCCCTACCATTTACTTGCTTCAAGATCTTGGGCAAGTTATTTAAGGTCTCTCTAAGCCTGTTTTCATATCTGTTAAGTGGAAATAAAAATGGTACCAATTGCATGGGTTGTTGTTGAGATTAAGTGAGGAGCTTACTAAAGTGCTTATCACATTATCTGGAGAGCAGAACAGGCTCAATGCATTTTAAATAAGTAAATATATATCCTTGAGTAGAAAAGGGAGGAACCAGCCCAGCCAGTAACTTTCTTATCTTCAAAACTGTCCTGTTTATTTCCCTGGAGGAATGAGCAGAATTCACTCCTTGGTCAGCAGCCCTGAAGATTTATTTGTCCGAGCCTTTTCAGACTCTATGCCTGCTAATGCCAAATTGCCTAGCTTTAAGGTGAGTATGGAACTAAACAAACGAACTACTGAAGCTACCCAGGCCAGAAAGCTATCCATCTTCATCAAAGCCTTGGAAAGTGAAAGTAGCCGTGATGACAAGGGTGACCATCTTTTCCGTCTCTATGGAGCACAGACCCCAAAATGACTGTTATTGCGAGATTCTGGGTACTGAGGTGAACTTAGACTTGAGATTCTATAGTGAGCTGGGAGCCCAATTCTTTGAAGGTGCATTCCATGCATAATTTTGTGTGTGTGTAAAGTAGTTCCAGCAAGTGAAAGTATTTGAGAATGTAAATTTGAGTAGAAGACTATCCTCTTGTAAGACTGCATGTACTGACAGGAGTTGGGCCAAGGGCTGGAGCATTAAAAATAAATATGCTGCCTCTGATCTCTAGGTACCTCTATTGGGTGACAAGCTCTTACCGGAACAAAGGAAGTGGTGGCATAGCAGGGACTGTCCTTTGTGAGAAATGTCAGCAGCTAAGACTATAACCATCTGCTTTTCTTGATTCAAATATTTAACAGGAGATGGAAGACACAGAAGTTACTATGAAATTACCAGTTTTTTCCCCTAAACTTAATTTCCTTCAGGGATGGGGAGGAGCCCCTCGTGTTAAGCATCTGTTTTGGAGAGTGCCAGGAGATGGCGCCAGGGCTTGGTTCTCAGTGGATCCTTGGAGCAAGCACCACAGAAAAGAAAATGCTTAAAAGTAGTTGCCTTTTGATGAAACTCTATTTCCCAGGAAATTTGAACAGAAATCCTAGACTTGCATTCCTTGAGTTAAATGTTCTTTTTTTCATCAGGCTAAGAATTGAGTTTCTTGTCATGGTGCCCTACATTTTCAGTTAGGGATTCCCTATCAGAGGGTCACACTTCTGATGTTGTCTTGGTATAAACGCTAACACAAAACAGAGCCACGCTTGGAGAGGGAATTTAAATGAATAAGGTTAGAACTTTCCGGTATGTTGCATGAAAAAAAAAATAGTAGAGATCTTGTTATTTGGGAAATAGTAGATGTTTTGGATTATAATATTTATTTTTCAGACCCTTTTCACTGATCTGCTGCTATAAAGCCAGAAACCAGTAGAGTTAATGCCAGAGATTCCAACACTTTCTATGAGGCACTGTTTATACTTCAGGGCTTATTTCCTACCGAGATTAATAAAAATAACACCACAACATGAAAACTGCCTTACGTGCCTGCTTCCTACCTCCCAGCACTGTGATGAGCATGTGGCACTCATTTTTTTTAACTCTCACACTGATCTGAGTTATGTACTTTATGATCCCATTTTTTCAGGTCAGAAAACTGGAGCTTAGGCTCGATAATTTGCCCAAAGTCATTCAATTACTGAACAGGAGAGCAGGGATTGAAATCCAGGAAATATGACCCCAGGTCAGCAGTGGGGACACAGGTGGGGTGAGCTGGGAGCTGGAAAATCACCGGGCACTCTGGAGACAGTGCTCAGTGGTTCAGGTAGCTGGGTGTGTTGAGAGCACACAGGTATGGAAGTGTGGGAGTTATTTAATGTTGTCTAGGGACTCAGCACTGTGCCATGTCCCACGACTTCTCACAATATGGCACAAAGAATTCAAATTCTGAGACCTGAATGATCTGAGCTCTGCTTCCTTCCCCTCTCCCACTTGACTGTTACTCTCCAGGCACTTTTCTCTTTCTGAAATTTGCCAAGCCCGTTTCTGCCTCAGGGCCTTTGCACCTGCTGACCCTCTGACTGGCGCTCTCTTCCCTCAAGCCCTCACAGCGCTGGCTGATTTTCCTCAAGACTGAGTGCAGATGTAACTTCACCTAAGAGCCCCTCTGAGAACCAACCACATCATCTAATGAGGGTTTTCTGCTTCAAGCCCTCCTTATCCCATTACTCTCTTTTATTCCCTTCATCACACTTGTGATGATCTCTAATTATCTTCTCCATTGGTTAGGTGGTTTGTTTACCTGGGTATTGTGTTTCCCCTCATTAGAATGCAAGCTGTATGAGGCAGGGTTCCTGACAGTCTCCTTTATTGCTGTATTCCTAGAACCTACATCATTCCAGACACAGAGGAGGTGCTTAATAAATATTTATTGAATGAAAATGATGAGAGGATGTGACATAAGCAATAGGAGTAGTAGTCCTACCCATCAGGAAGCTCGTAGTACAGTTGAAGAGTTCAGGCTGACACGCAGCAACACACGATCAATCCCTGGCTAAGGCGCAGGCAGCCTGGAACGGTGGGTAACAGACAGATCCTGAGGCTTAATTGCCTGTGTTTAAATCCTGACTCTGGTACCCACTAACTGTGTGACCTCGGCCAAGTTTTTTAGCTCTTTTGTGCCTCAGTCTCCTCATCAGTAAGTTGAAAATTAATAACAATAATAATACCTACCTTATGAGATTGCTGTGAAGGTTAAATGAGTTCATACATGTGTAGTATTTAGAATGGTGCCTGGAACACAGTGCTCTACAAATATTTGTTAAATAAAAGAAGGTATAATCAAGCAAAAAGTGTGGCTTTAGAAATTCTGAAAAATAAAAATGCTAGCATTGGGGAAGGCACTGTTTCTTGGAGGAGGCTGGATTTGGGTTGAGGGAGAGAGAGGAGTCTGAGGGGTTGCTTGCTCTTGCTCTGGTCCCTAATTTCTATGTCGCTATTTATTCAAGAAATATTTACTGAGCACGAGCACAAAATGGTTAAGAAGCAATCCCTACACAATGATGGCTGCCTTTCCAGCCCTCGTTCTGACACCAGATAATGTACACTTTCTTAGAATGAATCCTACACAAGCCTCTGACCCACTGCTGGTGTCCCGGGCAGCTAAAGATTATAACTGGTAAATGGTTTTTTGAAGAAAAGGCAAAGCTTTTCAAGTAAGCCAATGTTCCAGGCACTGATGTTGTCTGACAGTCCATCTTAAGAAGAAATCTAGCTGAAGAAATACAAAACCAAGAACAAACCTGCCAGGACACAGAAAAGTCAAACACTTCATCTTTTGCTGGGCAGGCCCCCCACAATGGGCCCGGGAGAAAGGGATTTCTTCTTAGTAAGTTCAGATCACAGGAGAAATCATCATAACTCCAAAAACTGAAAGTGAGAAGAGCTATAGTGTGGACTTAGACGCCAACATTTTTGGAGTTTAAAGTCAGCCCCCAGTTCGAACAGTTACTCAACAAGAATAAGGGGCATGCTCTCCAATATCACAGTGCTTGTGTCTTATCTCTTGCCAGATATAAATAACCACAAAGCTGGAAAGCTATATGAACATGTTTCACCAAAAACTGGTGTATTGACCCAGGGGTTTCTTGTTCTTACTTTAAACTGGAAGAAGGTTCCTAAAAGACTTTGTCTTTTAAATTGTAAATACCTGAAATGGTTTATAGATAATCAGAATATAGTAGTCAGGCTTAAGCATGCCAAGAACAATGTTTTGCCATTAAGAAAGAGAGTAAAGGCAAAGAAAATGGCATAGATGATAGAGGCTCTGTTCATCCCTCTGATGACCAAATCAAGATTGTGACGGAAACAAGGAGCAGCAGCAAGGAAAAATCGCCTGGGATCTTGATGAACAAGCCATACAACGAAGGAGAAATACAAGAAATCACTCTGCAATGGCAGAAGGTAGGATGGGGTGAGGACGCGGGGCTGTCAGGTCTTGAGTGGCTGAGTGAGATGGAGGCTGCGGCACCGGCAGACGCCTCTTAAAGTGGCCACATGCAGTGACGGTCCTGCTCGCTCTGAGCACCAGTGCCCGTTCGGCTGCGTGCAGGGTGCACCAGGGACTTACAGGGTGACATTGTTGGAGTGAGGGCCAAGGCAAGACTCGCTCTGTACAGAAGTGCTGGCGGTATCCATTGTTCCCTGTTGAGCCCTCCCCCATAGCCCTGATGTCATCAAACTGAATAACAAAGGTCTCTCCTCTCAGAGGATTCCCTGAAACTCTGCCTCCCCCAACTCATGGCCCTACCTAAGCCACATCCAGGTGTATTATCAACGAGTCAGATGCCCCTTGCTGAGCAGCTCCTAGGCTCACAGTGGAGGCAGCTGGCCTTGGTTTCTGGTGTCGCCTTTTGAGGCAACTATAAGCACAGCATCTGTGGATTGCTTGCTGAATCTTAACAGGTGGCACCAGAGAGGTAGAGGCTTGGGCTACGTTTGGCCTGCAGCTGAACCCCTCTCAGGACTGTGCCACTGGACACCTACTTCACAAATCCACACTAATAAGACTAGGAGACTTAGGAGCTTTGCTTAGTACATAGAAACAGACATGGAAAGGCAGCCAAAATGGGAAGACAAAGAAGCAGAAACAATATGAGAGAACAGAGCAGAGATCCAGATATAATGGAGTCAAATAATCTAACAGATGCAGAGTTCAAAACACTGGTTATAAAGATGCTCAATGAACTTTTGGGAAGTGTAGAGAACTCCAATAAAGAGATAAAAAAATAAAAAAATGGAAATGGAAATTATAAAAAGGAACCAGTCTGAAATGAAGAACACATTATCTGAGATGAGAAGTATATTAAGTGGAATAAACAAAGGAACAAACAAAGTGAATAAAGAAAAGGATCAAATGTCTTATCTAGAGGATGGGAAAGCCAAGGACATGCAATCAGAACAACAAGAGATAAGATGCCAAGACTTTAAGAATAATTTAAGGAGAATATGGGATACTATTAAGGGTCCAAATATCCGTCTGATTGGTGTAACTGAAGAAAATCAAGATGTTGAACAGCTGTTTGAAGAAATAATGATAGAAAACTTTCCTAATTTGGTGAAGGAAATGGACATAAAACTCCAGGAAGCTCAGAGAATTCCCAAAATCAGGTATCCAAAGAGGCCCACACCAAGACACATCATAATTAAAATGCCAAATGTTAAATACAAAGAAAGAATATTAAAAGCAGCAAGAGAAAAACAGATAGTTACTTATAAGAGAACACCCATAAGACTGGCAGCTGATTTCTCAAAAGAAACTATGCAGGACAGAAGGGCTTGGCAAAAAATATTCGACAGGATGAAGACCCAGGATCTACAAACAAGAATAATTTATCCAGCAAAGCTATCATTTAGAGTTGAAGGACAGATAAAGAGCTTCCTAGACAAAAATAAGCTAGTCTATGACCATGCCACCCTGAATGTGCCCAATCTCGTCTGATCTTGGAAGCTAAGCAGGGTCAGTCCTGGTTAGTACTTGGGTGGAGACCACCTAGGAATATCAAATGTTGTAGGCATTAAAAAAAATAATAAGTTAAAGGAATTTATCTCCACCAAGCCAGTATTACAGGAAATGTTGGAGGGGCTTCTTTAAGAAGAAAAAAATATGTATCAAAAACAGGAATAAAGAATGGTAACAACTACATTCCTATCAATAAGTACCTTAAATGGAGAAGAATTAAGTGCTCTAACCAAAAGATAGAGTGGCTGAAAGGATAAGAAAACAAGATCCCTACATATGAAAAGGAAGGGAATGGAAAAAGATATTGCTTTGATGGACCTGGAAGGTATTTAAGTCAGAGAGAGAAAGATAAACACTATATGATTTCACTTATATGCGGAATCTAAGGAATAAAAATAACAAACTAATCAAAAACAGACTCACAAATATAGTGGACAATTTGGTGACGGATAGAGGGGAAGGGGTTTGGTAGGCTGGGAGAATGAGGTGGAAAGTTAAAGAAGTACAAATTAGTAGCTGATGGATGGTCGCAGGGATGGGGAGCATGGCATAGGGAATGAAGTTAGCATTAATATGTTGGCTAGATGGAGGGTCAGGGGAGAGAGGGAGCAATTGGGGGGATCATTTTACAAACTATATAGATGTCTAACCAATGTACTGTATACTTGAAACTATTAATTAAAATAAATAAATTTTAAAAAAGAAGCAATCCCTTCTACTCCCCATCCTCATCCCCCTAAATATTCTGGGAATTCACTATATATAATGGACTTTTTTGGGGAGAACATTAGTATTATTTGTATTTAACATATACAGTGATGCAAAAAAAAAAAAAAAAAACAACCCTATAGCTCTTTGCTCTCTAGCCATGGTCTCTCCTGCGCCGGTTGGCGTTCAGGCTCTGGGATGAATCTCAGCTGGCTCTAGGAGGATTCTACTTGTGAGAAATGCAAATTTCTCACTCTCTTCCCTCAACTAAATTCCACCAACAAGAATGGAGCGCTACCTTTGTGCAAGGCAGACATGTGGAGTGTAGAGAGAGTAATAAAAATGACACTCTTAAAAATATAAGCATCTAGAAGAAGTTTCAAATTAATGAATGGTCCAGAGTCCTCAGCACAGTGTATAGGGAACAAAGAGGGAACAAGATGGGGCCAGGGAGCGAACAGGCAGAAACCACAGTTCCAGGTTGGCGCTTCATGCCGCAGAATAAAACGAGCTCATAGGCCCCAAGTGGAGGTGGCCCTGAGAAAAACGGTGGCGTCTAATAATAGCAACAATATTGAAAACAAAACAAAATGCTCATTTTTTTTTATATCGGAGGGTTTTAAAGAAGGGCTTTGTGCATTTTTAACAAGGTGGGGGATGAATGAAAGAAGCTTTCTCTCAGCCATAAAGAGAGCATCAAAGTTTCTCTATTGATCGAAGGAAAATAATGACTGTCATCATGAGAAGAGTCAATAAACTCCCAATACAGAACTCCAGATCTGATTTATGTAATCTCGCCCATTCCCAACACATGGCCTCAGGACACTGAGGCAAATAATAACATTTGATTAAAACACATAAAACAGAAGCGTCAATGACAGCACACATCAAAATCAATAAAATGCAAATTTCTAAAGACTGTGCTTGCATGGGGTCTGGAGGGTCAACAGCAAGGAATTCCACAACAAAGAGCCTTTGTGAAAGGGAGCAGTCTTCCAGCCCCTGTGGCTGCAGTTATAGACTTTGGAGATCCTCCAGCTATAATCCCTTACTCTACAGAAGATGAACTGAGTTCCAGAGAACTGATCGTTTCATAGTGGAATTAGTAGTAGTATAATAATCTGAGTTTCAGACTGGTGTTCTTTATTTCTTCGGCACTCTTCGAGTCCTACAGTTACTGTCAGGAGTGCCCGCCCCTACTTCATAGGGAATGCCCAAACTGGTGGAAGAAATCCACTCGCCAGTGACACAGGTGCCTCTAAATTGTCTCATAACACGTGACATGCCTGACCGCATCTCAACGAAGGCTTTAAAATGGAAACCTTCATTGTGACATGTCTCCGTAGAATATGTAGAATTGCTTCTTTGGGTCTGCAGGCCTCCTCCCTGTTACTTGGTTTGGGCAGAACACTCAAAACATTAGCTTCACAATCCACTTTCCCTTCTTGAGATGCGTTCCTGGAGGGCAAGGAGGTCTCTCATGGCCCAGACAAAATGGTAAATAAAACAAATTCTCCTTTAATTTACTTAGAATGTAATACAATTCTGCAAGAAATAAAAATTTTCTTTCATCCAAATGAGGAAATGTGGGTTAAATATTAGAAACCTGAGTAGGTTGTGTGGGGTTAAGATTACATGGGATTTCCATAATTTCTCAGCTCTTGGTCTGAAATTTAGGAAGAGTTCTGGAAACTCTGATATTTGAAGAAGTTGCTTGACCTTACCATCTCTGACTAAAATGAAAAATGGAAAATGCCTCAAGTCTTAATTGCATTTGCACACTTTGATTGGTGAGCCTTATCAAGCAGCAATTATGAAGGGCAATATTTGGGGTTTCGGAAATGTGGGATCGAGGTGTTCATGAGAATGTAGACTCTAGGATGGCTGATCTCTACCCAGCACAAGACTCCATCCGAAAATGCTACCTTTACCATTGCTCAGGGACCTGAGAACGGGTGTTCCTTTTGTGGCAGCATGACCCATGATCTTCCGGTTCTCTGGTTCTCTGGTTCTCTACTGAGTGCCTACCATGTTCAGCTATTGGGCAGAGGATGTCTCTGTGCAGGCAATCTTACAACATGGGCAAACTGACATTTCCTTTTAAGAGCTGGTAGAGTGGTGACCGTGGAAAATCAGAAAATGCCTGTCAGATCCTGTCTCAATCAGGGTTCTCCCAAACTTTCTAAATGAAAGCAGCTTAGGGGCACCTGCGGCAAAGCTGGCATAACAATTTAAAGCGTTATTTACTGGAAACTTATTTTCTGGTGGGCATGATTTATTTAATTTTCAAAACAATCTTACGGCAGATATTCTATTATTAACCCCACTGTTCTGATTTCCATGAGACACTGTAGCTTGCTTAATTAAAGTCATAGACAAATGGGGATGAAAGGACTTGTGTTGTCTTACTCCAAAATCTGTGCAGTTGACCACTGTAACGCCCTGCCTTTCAACTACAAACATACTGTTTCTGGTTTAGATTATACGCTTGTTTAGGGAGGCTGATGAAGATGATAGGTGTGAGAGTCACGCATGTGAAGGTTTTTAGATGCAGGTATTTACTCTAGAGAGCTTTGTCTGTAACTGAAAACAGGATGATTCCAAAGCAGCTCACCTGGTGAATTGAGAATCCACTGGATCTGTTCGTGATGAAAGCAGAGAGAAGAGCGAAATGCCTAAATCTCGTTACCTGGAAATCAGGTAATAGCACAGGTGTTATCTACCAAAGAGGTAAACGCTAGGTGGCAGGGAACCTGGTGGTAAAGTAGGAGGTCTCCTGGCATTTACATAACTGTTTTTCTGTCTTTGTCACAAAGTAAGACATACAAACTGTTTTGAGGGAACCACACAGGTTCAGGAGCATTAGAAAGGCTAATTAAGGCTGTCCCTTTCTTTGGTTCAGTTGTTTTAGCAGAGTTTAGAGAATACTTGTGGCTCGTGCTGGAGAGAAGTCATCCAATGGCTGAAAAAACCCAGCTAAACAGCTTTTGATATTGGGATAGCTGGTGGACGTGGAGCTGCAGATAAACTTTAAGGGTAGTTAACGTCAAGTTAGGAGATTCATGGATTTATTTCTATTCAAGTTCAAGGAGAGAACCCCTGTTGGATTAGTCAGTCATGGAAAAGAATTGATTGGTAAGAAAAATACCTAATCATATATTTGCCCAAATATTTAAATATAGTATTAAAATGGTAATGCTAATTATATTAAAATGTTACAAAAAAAGAAATTTCTTAATTTATTCTATAAATATGTTTTTTGGAGGGCATAATGCTGACTCCAGTTCGCATTGCATAGTGACCGGTTGGCTCCATTTATTTTGTTGTGTTGTATCCTTTCAGCTTAGTGGTATATGGAGGTGATAAACAGGAAAAGCTCCCACATTGCTGTTAAACAGTTGAACTGATAAACACCAGTGTCGGGGGTGCTGTGCTGATGACACAGGCAGGTTCTTTGTTTTTTGTTTTTTATTGGTAGCTCTTCTTAGGATAGAGTAGAGCTGCAAAAATAGTCTTGCAAGTTTCAGAAGTAAAATCGTGATGTAATTCCAGCTTCTTGGGTCCTTTGTTACAAAAGAAAAAATTTTCTTTTTGTTTGATGAAGTCTTATGTATAGGAAAATTACATCTCTGCTTATACTAATTTTTGGGTACATTACTGTCTCAAAACCTATGCCTGATATCTCACCGTTAGTAAAATCACTTTTTGGGGATGATGCTCCTCCTAATTAAAATGGGTCATGGGTACAAGATAGCCTACTGTTAGTTACTGACATTTAGTCAAGGCTTAGTTTCCTAGAAATAAGTCGAGTGGTACAATGCAGAGGAGAGTACAGAGGAGGATGAGACCTAGCACAAGGACATTGATGGAGAGAGCAAGCCTTAGTGAACAGGGGTGAAGGTTAGATGGGAGGGCGAAAGGGGTGAGCAAGAGATTCTGACCCATGGGGTGAGGGGCCAGCACCGAACTGGGAGAGAAACAGAGTGTGCAGAGAACACAGAGAGGTGAGGGTGGAGGGTTGCTGGAAAGAGATAGGAGAGGATCTAAGGCAAATTGTACTTACTTCCCAATATTGCTAGGGACTAAGCTTGCTCAGAATTTGGTATAGGAAAGTCTGCGTAAAAAGGAGAAAGCAAAAGCTTAATATATGCTTCACATGCTGCCTATATTGCACATTTTTCATTCAGATTTCCTACAGAGACCTGGTTTCCTTGGCTGATTGTATTGTTGTTAGAGATCTTTGGATATTGAAGTAATGAAAAACTGCAAATAAGGACACATTTAATATTCTTGGGGCACAAAGCAATCTTAGAGATGCTCACTTATTTAATAAGTCACATGGGTGATTCTGCCACATCTTGGTGCAGCTCAGCTGCTATGTGACTAAGCATTATGGTCGTAGATATCTCTGAAGAACTGAAAACTTAGCCAATTAATTTTTACAATTTGATATTACAGTGTTATTCTATGTGTATAAACACCATGTGTTCCTGTTTGGAGAAAGAGTGATCTTTTACCTTTAACTAAGGGCTTTTTATGGCAGTGGTGACAAAGTGGCAAGTAATCGGTAGGTGTTGTTTGAGGGAGGTGACCTTGGCTTTTATTTTTGAAATCATTATTTTCACTTTTATATCAAGGTTAGAAAGTGGTGCATAAATTTTGATTAGTATCACGATAGCATTTAAGTACGTAGTTCTGCTGTGCAAAACTGTATGCTACCCAGAGAGCAAATCCATCTGTCTGTGCCTCCATCCATCCACACAACACATACTCTGTGAGCCAATTATAACTGGTGCTGTGCTGGGCATTTGGGACGCAGTGATGGGCAATCCCAGAACCAGTCCCAGCTCCCTAGAAGCTTACAATCAGTGGGGGAGACAGATGTTAGTTGAATAAACACAAAAATAAATGTATTGTTTCATGTTATAAGTGCTATGAAAAATAAATACATAGTTGTGTGAAAGCATATAATAAAGAAAGTGATATTTAAATCGAGATCTGAAGAACAAATAGGAGTTAATCAGGCAAATAGTGCATGCAAAGAACATTCCAGACATAAAGGAGCTAAGAAACTGAAAGATAAGTATTTCCAGAGAGCAAGTCTTTGTATATACATCTTTGGCTATGCTATTAAACTTGATTGTGTTTTAGAATTTTTTTTTTATTTGAAAAATGAAGGTTCTGATATTGGCTCCCTATCATGATAAATAGCAACTGTCCCATAATTAATGAAAAACTGAGCAAAGCTTTTGAGTTCTAAAATGAAAGTTGCTGTAATGGCATAAACCCTGCCAAAAGCTACATCCAAAGGAAAAAAATTAATAACTTGGCACTCTCCTCAGCTTTAGGCATGCAAGTAGATAATGAAAGTCCTCTAATTATGTTCCACTTTGTGATGAAATCACAATTGAATTTTTCTGCAAATCAGAACTCAGTTCCTCTAAGCAGGATCATGAGCTTCATCGGCTGGTCTCTCATCTGACTGGACCGAATGAGTCATCAGGCCCATACTGGTTAAGTTCATTATATTTTAGCACACAGATGAAGATTTTGCTCTTAAAAGATAATTGCTCAGGAAACCAAAACAATTTGCTTCTATTACCTTGCTTAAAAAGAATCAGCTTTATTTTTAGGCTGAGCTTTATCTGAATAGATGCTTCTAGCTATATGTATGATATATATTGGGCTAATTTGATTTTGTCAGGAATTCATTTGAAAGGCAGGTCAGAGGCTGGCCTGTGTGACTCAAGGAGGTTACTTAGGCACTCCTCCTGTGAACTGCAGATTATCACACAAACTTTAGGTCCTGGTTGATTTTGGATCAGGTGAGTAAGTACTGAAAATGAGCCCCAAAGCAAATGTTCATTTTAGTATAAAAATAGGCCTGCATTTCACCAAGAAGGAGCTTCTTGGTGAAGGAGTGGAAAAGAGACTGCATTCGGTTGTTAGAGCCTCACCTTACTGTTTGTGACAAGGGCCGGCAAGGCCCACGAAGGTGGCTGGTGGCCAAAGGTGATGTAAATTTCATTCGCTTCTGTGGGGGTTGGTGAGGAGAGTGATCAGGCAGTGCAGCCAGCTCCCTCAGCTGGAAACAGTTATTCCCCATCTGGATTTTATTACCCCTCTATAATGTAGCTCTGAGCTGGCCCTCTCTGCCCACTGGAGAGACGGATCCATCCCCAGTGAATGTGTGCCTGCCCCTGTAGCAGAGATGTAGCCGACAGCTACTTCAATCTCTGGCATCTCAGCCTCCCAGCCAGTGAACTGCAGGAGCTGCTGGCCAAGTGAACAAAGGGCAGGAAACAGGCTAATCACAGATGTGAAGGGAGATATAAATTGTGGCTGTTTTGAACTCTGAAGCATTCATTGACCCAGGGTAAAAGCACCAGTATATATTTTTGTTTACTTTTTCTAACAATATTTTGTTGTATGATTTCTATCAGACAATAGTTCAGTTAATTATAAAGATTTGGGACTTTAATTTTCCTTGACTGCTAGACTGGGATGTGAGGAGCCATTTTTCTGTGGATTGCTGTGACTCAGCCTCTTTTTTGAGTGGCCCGAATGCTGGATTAGATTAGGTTTATGTTAAATTAAGCCCAGAGGCTATATACCAATATTTGTCACTCAACATGGTCCCCCCATCACAAATTTGTGGACATCTCCCTGTGACTTATGGAGCTACAAGAACAGATTTCTGGCTTAAACTTAGAAAAAACCATGTACAACTGTCGAGCAGGAAAGCTTCCTTCCATCCACGTGCTTGCACAGTGGCCAGCAGTGTGAGCTCTGGAGTTAGATAGAAGTGGGTTCAAATCTTAGCTTCATGCTGACTGGCTGTATGAATTTAGACAAGTTACCTCTCTAACTCAGCATTCTCATCTGTAAAATGGGGATAGTAGCAATTAGAGTAAATTTTCACTTAATGTTGATAGGTTCTGCAACTTTAAGTGAAACAACGTACACCAAAATCAGTTTTACTATAGGCTAATTGATATAAACAAGAGTTAAGTTCTGGCACCTCATCAACATTATAACAAAATGACATTATTCGAGGACCTGCTGTACCTTGTTTTGAGAATTAAGTGATATAATAAATGTACTTTTTCTTGTGCCTATATGTAATAAACACTTAATAAAGTTTGCATTATTATTATTACTATCATACAACCAATATAGATTAAATGCTTGCCAATATTTACATTTTAGAAGATACCAAGAAGTATTAACTATAGTTGGAGAGAAAAAATATGAGGAAAAAAAACCCAACCGTGAGTACTCTCTACTAATACCAACAAGGTCATAGGTAAAATATAATTAGAACTAAATAGAGCAGAGAAAAATTAGTAGGCCAAAGTTCACTGAGTCCTAGAATAGTCAGAGAAGGCTTCATGGGGGAGGAAGGCATTGGACTGGGTATGAGGTGGGGGTTAGCATTAAGATTCTACTTTTGTCACCATTTGCAGACTTATGGATACCTTGGTCACACAGGCTTGATGTCAGGCATGCCTGGGAGGTTCCAAGGAGATGCCATTCCTTGGTAATTTTTACTACTGGCCCAACTGTCAGCTGTGCAAAGGTAAGTCTTTCACTAGGAAAATATCGTGCATGCCTCCTGAGGATACAACCTTTTTTTGCTGCAGTCTCCTATTCTGTGAGAGAAATAATTCTCTTCCATTGGTCTTTCATTCATTCAAATGGTACTTTATTGGTTATCTAATAGATAGATACCCAATGGCTAGGTGCTGGAGACACAGAGATGAAAAGACTCGAGAACCAATCTCATCCGCTTCCTTTGAACACCTAAATGGAGAGCCCTTGGGTTGTTGATGGTGGCAGTACCAAGAGTTTCCAAATGGTCAGCCTTCCCTGCTGAGACTGCTGCACTGATGGCGAAGGAGAGTGGAACAGTCAGATGCCTTAGTCTGTAGCTGTGGGTACTGTGGCCTTGTTGAGTTCAAATAGGGGAGGAAATCTGTCATAACAAGGGAATCACAAATTGGCAAAAAATATCACCCACTTTTTGTTAAGAGACCAACCCTTATTCTCGCTCTCTTCCTCTCTGCCCCTCTCCCTTACCTGCTCCCTCTCCTTTTTGCTCTCTCTTTTTGTATCTCTCTCCTCACTTATATTTTGGCCTCCACCCATAGAAGAGTGAACTTTTGCCCCATCTTTCCTCAAAGAAATGATGGAGAGAATATTTTTGGGACCAACTTCCATTCTTTATTTTAGATGATTCTCCCTTGCTGCCAATCTGATTGGTCAATATCTGGGACATTCAACTGGCCATATTTACTTGTAGGCGGGCTAACCGTGCCTTAAAGACATGATTTAGACCCTACACTTTCTTTTCCTCTCTCTAAGCTCTACTCCATTCCTGTGCACATTGATCTACTACAACCCCCTCGAGTAGCACCTGGCCATCCTCCCAGTTTTCTGTTGGGACTTCATCCAGCCAAGCGAGCCAGGCCACGTGACATACCCATGCTGCTGTTTGGGTTGAGTCACTTTCTCTATGATCCAGATGGTACAGCTAAAAAATTGTGGGGCCTCCATCAATGGAACCCCAAGTTGTTCCTTGGAAGAGAGCTGCCCTGGCAAGCTGACAGATACCTAGAAGATTTTGTGTGAGTGAGAAATAAACCTTAATTAGATTAAATCATTGAGATTTTTGTTACCGCAGCAGAACCTAGTCTATTCTGACTGTTACAGCAATCGACTTACTTGCTAATATTACCTACCACTACTTTCAGGGCCCCATGGCACCCATTCTTTTTCACAGCTAGGTCTTCTTCAGATAGAAGTTAGGATACCTTCTAATCAGTTTCTGACTGTTCACTGCTGATTCTATTTAACCCTGGATTTTTAGGAGCCAAATGGAGGATAGTAAATATTCTACTATTAGGCTTTGTTTTTTTAAAAATAAAACAAACAAATAAACAAACAAAAAGAAAAGAGAATACATTTATTGTAGACACCTCTGCTTAATTCTATATAGATGACTTAATGTTCTTAATTCTGACCCAATGTGACAAATACTTGAAGCTCTCTTGTCAAAAGATTTAGTTTCTGTGGAGTCATGGATAATCTCATTAAAGAGATTTTAATGACTGAAACCACCACATCAAATACTGTAATAGTTAGAAATCCTACCTACCTTTTTTCGTCACTAGTTTAGAAAAAACCCCATGGCTCTTGAAAAGTAGATAGTTCCTTATCCTTTTCACTCTTTCATCATAAGGGAAACTTGGGGAGAAGTATTTATAATCACAAAAAATGGAAATAGAAGATTTTATCGTTTCTCAGCTTAAAACTGTATTAGTCTGCTGGGGCTGACATATCAAAATACCACAGACTAGGTGGCTTAAATAACAATAATTATTTTCTCACAGTTTCTGCAGGATACGAGTCCAAGATCAAAGTGTTGTCAGGGTTGGTGTCTGATGAGGCCTCTCTTCCTGACTTATAGATGACTGCCTTCTTGTTACGTCCTCATATGACCTTACCTCCATGTATGTGTGGAGAGAAGGAGAGATCTCTGGTTTCCCTTTTATAAGGACACTAGCCCTATAGGATTAGGACCCCACCATTATGACCTCATTTAACATCTATAATCTCTTTTTAGGCCCAATCACTAAATATAGTCATATTGGGGGTTATGGCTTCAAAATATAAATTTGGGGAGGACATGATTTAGTCCGTAACAACGATTTTGAGGAACCAACCATCAATAATTATTATCTTCTGTCAGTTCAGTGGATTTAGATGCAGTGTATAATGTGGGGACACTGTGGAGGACAGGAAGGTATAGTAGTAGCTAGAAAATGCCCGTATCCATTGGGGTGTAGGCCTCACCTTTGAGAGGGAGGTGTCCCTTCTGAAAAGGGCTCCAAGGATTGCCCATATGTTCTTCAAGTTAGAGGCAGATGACAGCCCTCTCCCACTATCCACTGCCCATATTGCTGTCAAATAAAATTCTGAAATGCAGACCTAATAAATTTACTCTCCAGCCTGAAATCCTTCAATGATTTTTCATTGCCCTCTGAATAAAACACAAAGTCTTTAATATAGCTTGTCCACCATAGTGTCTCTAGCACCTAGCATAATGCCAGACACATAGCACATGCCCACAAATGTTCAATGAGGAAATAACTGATTGAATCAACACCGCACTTCTGTATGGAGCTCTCTGTGTTGGCCCTGAGATTAGCAGGCAACTTGTCAATGTTGCACGAAAAGTATAAATCCCAAGTGCTCTGAGCCTGGACTTATCAGCTAGTCAACTGACAATTTGTGGGTAGGTCTTCTGATGAAAGTCCAGCATCTTTGGCTCCATCCAGAAGTGTATAGACAGGTGGAGTCCACTCAATGAAGAGTCTGTCAAACCATTGCTGATGGGTCTCATTGCAAATGAGATTTACAAGGATGAATGGGGACTCAATGCCCATACATACTCTCTGCTCATAAGATATAACTAACCCACCACCTCTCACCTGGTGAAAATACTCATTTGTAAGCATAACAATCCAAAGGAAGTAAACAACCTCTAAAATGTGGCAGATGTCACCATGTTACTGCCTGTGATATTTCTCTTCAGATTTATTTCTGAAAAATCATATTAAAAATGTTATGAGCTTAATTAAGATTAAAAGAAAAATCTGAAAGCTTCTTGCCTGAAATTTAGATGGGGAGACAAAGCTTTTCTCTTTTAAAGACATTCGTATGATCTGTTTTGTCCTAACTATTAAAATCCCTTTGGATCTATATTCTCATATGTGAGTGGAATAAGGCTGGGGATCAAGTCTGATTTGGCATCGATGGAAATGATATGTGAAAATATTGTTCATAGGAGAGGAGAAAAGACCCCTTCATGAGATGCTGGAGGCTGGCTGCAAACCCTGAAGTCCCATTTAACCACTGGCTGTCAAACACATCCTTTCTCCTCTAAGTTTGACTATAAGGTTGACATGAGGCCCCTTCTTAAGATGTTTGCAAAGTGTTGTTTTAGTATTCTCTTGCTCACATCTGAGGCTTGTGCACCTGGTTCTTAGAGGTGCCTCCTTCCTCTCAGGTAGCTGATCCCAGGGAGTAGAGTATTTGACTTTCTCTTCCTGTCCCAGCCCTTAGACTGCCTCAAGCTCTATCAGCTGCAGCAGCTGTGCAGCCTAAGAGAGCTCTTCCCTCTGGTTACTGGTGACTCTCACAATTTCCTTTTGTTTTCATAAATTCTTAAACTTCCTTTTTATGGGTTGCTCCTCAGCCCTTTGCATGGTGCCTCTCTCACTTATTCAGAACTCGAGGCGATTCTTATGAGGTAAGGAGTGTCCGCCCCATCTTGGAGGACCAGAGAAAATGGAGGCTGGCCAGAGAGGTTACTTGTAAGATCTGTGTGCCACCGCAGGCAGTAGCAGACCCAGGCGTGGGACCCAAGGCTAGTCTGATTCAATCATTATTCCAATAATTTACTTGTTTCTCGCTCAAAAGCACTTTGAAGGTTACAATTTTGGCACAACCCCCATCTCCTATGGGTTCTTCACTTCCAAAGCTCTGTGAAACCCGAGGCCCATGCATAAATTCCAGTCAGCTGATAGAATCTGATGCACATGGCTTTGACTTCTGACGTGCATGTTCATTCCAGATATAGAATAATTGCTCCTGTTCTTCCTTCTTTTTCTCAATCCAATCCAGTTTTTTCCCAAGACAAGTGTCAGTGTAACTCTCACCTCCCCACATGAAGCCTTCTTTAGGCACTGTAACCTGCCTGGACCTTTTTCTTCTTAAGGGCAGGGATGACTTAGAATTTCTTTGCCCTTTTCTGGTTGCATGAGAGTGATGTAATCTCTTTTATTTCCTTGAGGACAGGAACCATATCTTCCCCTCCTTCTGACTTTCCTATAATAATTAGAACAGTTCTTGGTAAATTAGGCGCTCAGTGAGTAAGTTTGCATTCTTAGTCCCTGGGATAATTTTTACATTGAAAGCAGTTTGAATATAAAAGGGCCATTTGAAAAATGTGATAAAAACTCCAACAGCCACAGGGCTTTTGAGCTGGAGTAATCTGCCTCATCTTGACATCTTAGATGCCCTATTTGCATATCAGTTCCCCATTGGTAAAGATATTAAATTATAGTGAAGCTCTGGGTTTTACCACAGTTCTGTTTCAGCCTTTATTAATTGGAACTTTTAAAAGTAGAATTCAAGATAAACTTGGTCCATATTTTTTAAAATACAGATTTTTTGGTCCCATCCCAGACCATCTAAGATGACCTCTCCAGATAATTTTAACGTACATTAAAGTTAAACAAACAAGGTTCTATGGGATTTTCATTGCCGAATAAAAAGATATAACTGTGACATGATTTCAAAGTATATTTCCAGACAATATTATGTAGAGGTCAGGAAGATTAGATATCTAGGTGACCCAGATGTTTTATATTGAAATGTGTAATGCATCTTATTTGCTAACCCAGCTCATTTATATGGTCTCATGATTCTTCAGCTCTTAGCACCTTTTGGGTGCATCACACTGAATATGCATTTGAATCTTTAAACCAATACCATCATCCCCAGAGTCCGTGTTCAGAGTCACACCGGCAGGCTTTAGAAGTACTAAAATGGGATTTCAGTCTGGCTGAGAAGCTTCTTGGATTTTCCAAGGTGTTTCATTTTGGTTTTTCCTTTTCCATTTACATTAACTTTCACTCAATTTGTATGATGGAAAGATAACTAAGAACTGCCTCTTTCCTACAGCTGTTGGAAATAGCTAATTAAGGCTGATGTGGATCGGTAGCTTATTAGTCCCCTTGGGTTTAATAGCTGCAAAGGTCAGGGCAGACTAGCTATTATCACAGGGTCAGAGTGTGAATGGCAGCTGGTCAAGAAAGATAAATTGACAAGATGGAGAACAAGGCAAGGTTATTATTATAAGAAGTGTCACCCAGATAATAATGGAACTTAACCAATAAAAAATCACTTAAATCATGACCTAGACCAAAAGGAAAATAATTCTTATGCTTCCAGAATTTATTGCAGCAGTGTGATTGTTTGGCCATTAAAATGTCCAAATAGTCAGAATAGTCAGAATGCTGACTTCAAAATGAAACAGTTTTTAAATTTTTCTCAAAATATTCCAAGCATTATTGAATGACCAATTTCGGTCTCTGCAGAAATAATTATGACTTAAGGCCTCTTTGAAGTATAGCTCTCTCTCTGTCTCTCTTTCTCTCTTTCTCTTTTTCTTTCTCTCCCTTTCTCTGTTTCTCTCACTCCAAGCTCAAAATTTTCTTAGGACTCATTTGAGGAACCACACTAATGAGGCCTTGAATTTCCTGTTCTGTACCCGTTGCCTCTTATTATGATGTCTCTACTGTGGCTCTATAATGAAAGATGGTCTTATTCCAGGAAGATGGCCTCCATGCACCTCTGGAATTCCATTTTCCATTTTATCACTTCACCGCTTCTTGAGATAGAATACTGCAGATGTTCAGATCAAAATACCATATGGCCAGCAGCCTCCACCATACAGTATCATTCAACTTTCATTAAAATACCTATGACAGCACAGAAAATGAAGACATGGAAAATGTGGAAATTTGCAATGATGACTAAAAGGAACACTGATGGACAACAAATGCCAGAATCTTGGAAGAATCCCTCCTCTTTATATAAAAGGCAAATGGAGTAGATTTAAGGACTGCCTTATGGCACACCCAGGTTTTAGATCACACAAAAGTAACAACTAAAAATGTAGGGAGACAATACATTCTTCATTCTCTACTGCCTTAGACAGAGACCCGGGGTTTGTACCTGCCAATAAATAGTATAGTTGTCTTACCGTGCAGGTTTTGATGCATTAAGTGGCCAAAGTACTCTTTTCCTATCACATTCCCAGCTCACTACCTCATTTTTCTGCACACATAAGAGAGAGCAATCCCGGACAACAATGAGAAGGAATTAGGAATGTTGTTAATTAGAGATGGTCTATATTTTGATAGGTGCATTGTCTTATTTTAGTTTGGGTTCCCCCAGAGGCAGACAGAGACAATAAAACAAATTATCTACTTTGGAAACGATCATGAGGAAGTGTGGTAGGGGAGTAAGTGACCCAGGGAAGAGGGGACAGTAAATAAAGATTCTTTTCAAGCAGGTTAGCATTGTAGGTGACTGGAGTTTAATCCCCCTTGGGAACTCTGAGTACCCATCTGACACATGGGCCTCAGAGTCATCCCACCTAAGAGATGAGGGAGCTGGAATATTTATACACTAGTTCCCTTCAGTTATTAGTTAAAGGCTGTTCTTGAGGGCATGGTTTAATTTCCCAGGCCTGTTGTGCATAGAAGTAGAGTTGCTCTGTAGGCTAGAGAAAACTCCAGGCAAATAAATCTAGGTGCTGACAGGTAGAAGGTTGTTGTGTTCTGAAATATTAAAAACGAAGTGGTCTGAAAAGGCCATACAGCATCTACTACAGTCCAGACTTTGTGCCCTGTGGTAGGCTACTCTATGTTATCACTGATTCTTTAAGGTCACAAAGAAAAATAGCCTGCAACAGGAAGACTGGTGGGCCAAGATTTCACTATTTGCTGTTGCAGTTCATTCCAAGATATTTACCATTATCTCCCTTCTCTTCTATCCTTTGTTGAGCCCCATCCTCCTTGGCCAGCACTTCTGCGGGTTTAAGTTGCTTGCCTGGTGGAGTAACCTAGATCTTTATCTCTGAGAGGCCTAAGCCTCAGATTATGATAGATTACTTCTATGCAACATTTATGACCCGGTGGCTCTGGTAATATCCCATCCATAAAAGGCAGTGCTGGTTGCATGGTCACTTTAATTATCATGTTCAGGTTCTCGGTCCATGGGCCCAGAAGCTGCTTTCTGAGTAGTTAGGTAGCTGTCTGCTGCAGATGGCACGGGCTTGCTCAATACCTCTAGGAGTCTGCATTGTGATTCTTCTATGGAGGCTTGTCAGAAGATTCTACAGAGCCTAGCACCATAGGCTCATCTGGTGGTAGAGCCTAAGCACTGGGGTTGCTTTTACTGTTCCTGGACCTGCAACAGAGCTTTCTCCTGCTTCAGGCACACTGTATTCATTTGCTAGGGCAGTTATAACTAAACACCACATACTGGGTGGCTTAAACAACAGAAATTTATTGTCTCACAGATCTGGAGGCAAAAACTCTGGGATCGGATGTTAGCAGGTTTGGCTACCTCTGAGGCCTCTCTTGTTGGCTTGCAGATGGCCATCTTCTCGCTGTGTCCTCACATAGCCTTTCTTCTGTGCATGAGCCCCTGTTGTCTCTTTGTGTGTCCAAATTCCCTTTTCTCACGAGGAATTCAGTCAAATTGCATTAGAGCCTACCCTAGAGACCTCATTTTAACTTAAACACCTCTTTGAAGGCCCTATCTCCAAACATAGTTACATGCTGAGGTACTGAGGATTAGGGCTTCAATATTGCGATTTTTGGGAGCCACAATGCAGCCCATATCACCTACTCAAAACGTACAGACTTTGGACTCACTAAGAAACAGATTGGAGCAGAATTCAAGTGTAATAGATACAATCTTTAAAATTCGAAAAGTTCTACCAAGCGTTGTGCCACTTTCTTAGAGGTAGGAAGTAGAAAGTACACTAATTTGTCCTTCCCTTGGAGTCACCTGGCATGTCTGCTGGACCCTTGAAAACTTCACGGATCAAAGCAAAGTCCTTGATTGTTTGTGAGGTTTATCTCCCACTCTCTGATCCATGTACGTCTGACCCTTGCATCCAGAGTGTTTACTACTTTCTGCTCCTCAGGCATGATTAAAAATGATGTCATTGGTAGAGTGAAACTGTAAGACCTTCTACAGAACATCCAGATGATCGAGATCCCATTAAACTCTATTGTGACATAGAGCAGGGAGGTTAACATGACCTTGGGGGCATGGCAGTGAATGTATATTTCTGTCTCTTCCAAACAAACTGCTTTTGAGCTTCCTTTCTAATGGGGGTTAAAAAGAATACATTTTCCAACTCAATAGCCTTGTAATCAAGTGCCACAGGCCATGTTGATCTGTTGTAGTAAGTACTGAATCTGGGACAGCTGCCGCGGCTGAGTTAGTACTTGATTAAGTGTATGGTCCACCATCAGCAGCATTATCCAGGTGGCTTTTCTAGGGGACAGACTGGTGAACTAAATGGAAATATGATAGGGACCACCATGCCAACCTCCTTTAAGTTTTTGTGAATGGCTCCAATTTTTGCCACTCTACCTATGATGGAACACTGCTTTCCAATTTTTGCCACTCTACCTATGATGGAACAATTTCAAGATTTTCACCTGCTTTTCCTATAATGTATCAGATAGGGTCCAGTCAGGAGACAGATATCACTCTTATTACTTTAACAGAGAGAATTAAAAAAAAATAATTAAAAAAATTTCTCAATTATAGTTGGCATGAGAATTTAATATAAAAAATTATAAAGTAGTTATTGAAACATTGGAAAGAGGCAAAGACAGAACACTAAGGTATCCTAGAAACTGCAAGTAGCAGCTACCATTCTCATGTCTGGAGGACAGAGGAAGAAGTTGGAATTATTCACACTTAGAAGCTTGGAGTAGAAACTGAGGCCCTGGCTTCTGAAAGGGGCCCCTACTCAGCTTATGCTGATGGCTCTGAGCTCAAAGGCAGAGCCCATAATGCCAGAACTCCGAGGAGGAGACTCTCGCCAGCTGGAGCTGGTGTTTCTGAGAGCCACCATGAGGCTGGTCCTGCAAGTGTTGGGCAAACTACAAATTTGGGACAGCAACAAACTGCCAAAGTCAGGGTGAAGATGAGACTAAGGTGATGCTGACAGGAACACAAAGCAAGTAGAAAGCACAAGTCTTGTTAGCCTGCTAGTGTGCCCTATTGGCAGAGTCAAATATGCAGTCAGCTGGCAAAGCAGAAATATAGTGTGCAGAGCCCCAGCCCTGAATCACAGAAGAACATAGAAGGGAGAGGGAAGGGTTGAAAATGAGAGTCTACAGTTTAATAACTAGCACAGGGTTCTTATTCCAGAGGTTAGACCAACTAATATTAGATTCTACCAATGCATTTTTCATTCATATTACATACTCAAGAACCAAGGAAATGAATGCAGGGAGGGTCTGCAAACACATTGGATCTATAATAAGACAGACTTGGGCCCAGACTCCACTATCATCGGGCCTCCAATTCCTCTTCTATTCATGAGGGCCCTTATGATATTTTAATTCTTTAAGTGTTAGTGTTCACTCATATTCTGTATCCGATGGCCCTTGAAAAATCATATGGATATTCTTTCTCTGGTGCATAATTATTCAGATAAACGACTTTGTTGCTTTGGGAACTGTTACAGTTGGAGTGATTGGAGTTCCAGTAACACACACACTTCTAGGCCCTTTTCACTGCTGAAGAAATGAATTTCAACTTAGTGAATATGAGAAATATTTGTTTATTAAAAACACAGTATGAGGTAGAAGACGGGTCAAGCCTAAAACTGGCCAGCCACATGGAAATGAGGTTACATATCCCTAAGGTAGGGTATGAGTTACAGCCAAGGAAGATGGAGAGCTGTAACCCCCAGGAGAGGGAGAGGTCTGTGTTATATTTGGGGGCTGTGATAGGGTGGTCCCAAAGGTATTCCTAGGTGATTGGCAAGTGAAATCACCTTGATTGACACCTGGCTGCTATATAACTTTGCCTAGTACACATATGCTTACCCAGAATTCAGTCTGTTATAATCAGATGCATGAACTTCCAAGCATAGTCATGATATTATAATGATGGTATAATGAGGCTGAATTTATGGGCAGTACTTGTTGCACACGTGTTTATAGTTTAAATATTTTTACTGATAGATAAATAGACAAAAGAAAAAAAATGGAAAATCTTTAAGTCTATAAACAGATTTTACATATATATTTGAAAGTTAGTATGTAATGAAGTTTCCATTTTGAATTAGAGAGGAAAAGATAGATTATCTCATAGATGACTTTTCAGCAACTGGCTAATCACCTGGGGATCAATCAAGTTAGCTTCTCTAACTCATGACTAACTCCAAAATAAATTCTTAACTGATAAAAAATTAAGCATAGAAATATGAAACCATAAGAAAAAGTAAAATTAGGTAAATATTATTTAATCTTGTGGTGGAGAAGGAGAAGGACTATGTAAAGTGGAAAAGGAAGGACAAGAACAATAGATTTAAATACACAAAATTAGAAACTTTTGGTGTCCTAAAACATCATGAACAAACAGAAATTGGGAAACATATTTCTAAAATTAGTGATAGACAAAACACCTGGTTTCTTTTAAAGAGCTCTTACAGATTTATGGGAAAGGTATAAGCAGCTCAGTATAAAAATGGCAAATAGCACAAATGGACAAGTCATAAAAGAAAAAATAGTATATACAAGAAAGCTGTATTTAAGAACCAAAAAAAATGGAAGTGAAAGCAATGAGACCCTATTTCTATTTTTTTCCTTTTTGGTATCAAGTCAACAAGATATCATTTAAAAGTTATAATATCCAGTGATGGTGAAGGTGTTGGCAAAAACGGGCACTTCTATACACAGTTAGGGCAGGGTTAATGGCTATATTGTTTTTGGAAGTAATTTTGATATTATGACTAAAAACTTTATAAGTATGCCATAAGGACCCATCCTGAAGAAATTAGGAGAAGTATGGCCAAATATATATGCAAAAAGATGTTCCTTATAAAAGTTTTATAATAGTGAAACTTTCTAATATATACAATCAGAATGGATTTGTTAAGCAAATTGTGGTACATCCATGTGATAGAATACTATATAGCCATTAAAAATCAAATTTATCATCTTGGAAAAATGTTTATGATAATTTTCTAAGTGACGAAAGTAATGTATAAAATAAAATACATAGTATAAGTTTTGTAAAAAATATGCACATTTATCTATGCATATGCAAAGAAGAAAGACTAGGACATACAATGTTAACATCAGTTACCTCTGGGTGTAGGATTATGGATAATTTTTTTCTTTATGCCTTTTATGTTTTCCAAATTTTCTGCATTAAAAATATCAGTTTTGCCACCCATGAAATAGCGCACGCTCAGTTCTTTGTTAAAACAAACAAACAAACAAACAAACAAAAGTATATCAGTTTTGTAACTGGAAAAGGAGAAAAAAATATGAGGGAAAAAAATGTCAGGGCTCCATGACTTGGCTGACCTCTACTATCTGGCTCTGGGTCTCAAGTTTACATAGAAATTCTAAAAAAACAGTGTAGTGTAGCCCAATATTGTGACCGTGTCTTGTACTGTAACAGAAGAATTTAAAGCCTTTTGAGATTCTAAGCCACTCTTTTAAAAAGTTTTTTTTTCTCTGTATAATACTTTCTCACTATTAAGAAATTTATTTTGGTTTTAAAGTTGATATTAATACATATTTTTATCTTCTGTAGACAGAAGGGAAAAAATGAGAACAACTGCCATTCTTCCCTCCCCACCCCCCAAATTCATCCCAGTGCAAGATAAGCCCCCAAGAAACAGGATCTAAGGGACTCCCATGCTTGATCCCATTCACAACTCATCTCCATTTTCCTCTTCACGTTTGGTGATAACAGAAGACTACCCTACCAAACTCATGTTTTCTCACCGAATTAAGTCCCTCTCCTTACTAGGGGTTGACTTTGAAAGTGGGAGCTGTTTTATCAATAGTCTGTCTGAGTCTCTGGAAAACTAAACTGGCTGCAGTATTTCATCAGAACTGTTGATACAGTTGATTGGTGGGCCTCAGAGTGGCTGGTATATCTATAATTCATAACGCCATCTAAATTGAATAGAGAATGCACTATAATCTCAGAATTCTTATTCGGGAGGAAGAGAAATCTTAGAACATGCTTTGAAAAAGTACAGCTGAAGCCATTGTTACAGTTGGATTTTATCTTTATAAGAGATAGAGTCATGGACATGGACTATAGACTAGTGGTTACCAGAGAACTATAGACTAGTGGTTACTAGTGGGGTGGGGGAGGAGGGAGCAGGTGGAGTCGGTAAAGGGGATCAAATATACGGTAGCTGAAGGAAACTGGACTTTGGGTGGTAAACACACAATCAAATATATAAATGTCAAATGATAATGTACACCTGAAAATTATATAATTGTATTAACCAATGTTACTCCAATAAACTTAATTAAAAATTTTAAAAAACACACCATCTTTTTTCTATTACTCTATAATCCTACCTTTATTACAAATCAAGTGTCCATGTACATATAGGTCTATTCTGAATTCCATTCTATTCCATTTCTTTTTTTTTTTTTTAAGTGGGTGGTGGGGGGCGTTTAGCTTTGCACTTATACACTACTTTTTAAATTACATAGTGAAACTTTGTTTAAACTTGATATCCATTAAAGTAAGTCCTCCAACTTTCTTCTTCTTCTTTAAGATTGTATTGGTTATTCTTGGCCCTTTGCCATTCTATATAAATTTTAGAATCAGCTTGTCAATTTCCACCAGAACGGCTACTGAGCTATTGAACAGGACTATATTGAATTTATAGATCAATTTCCAGAGAATTGACATCTTTATTAAATTAAGTTATTTAACTCATAAACATAGTCTATCCTTCCATTTATTTAGGTTTTCATCAATTTCTCTCCACAATGTTTTGTAGTTTTTATTGTAGAGATCTTACACATCTTTTATTAGATTACTATGATGTTATTATAGATACATTTTGATGTTATTATAATAAAAAAAAGAGAAAAGACTAAATCCGTGACTACAGACACTATATCTTTCTCCTGCAATACAAAGGAGAACAATGCATGGCTACTACTGACTAATTTATTTTACTCCATGAAGTAAACCAGGATGACTGATGTTGTTTTAAACTATGCATCTGATGAGAGACCCAGGATATTGATATATAGAAGCACTTAAACATATACTGTTATGGCCCAGGGCTGTGAAGAGCTGTTATGAATTAGAAAGAGCTGGAAATATCCACTTTGGAAGAGGTCTGCCCATCAGACCAGCACTATAAATAGCCCTGAGTGAACCTAGCTTTAGCTCAGGTTGGCCCAAGGCCTAAACTCCTCCCCAGGGACTACTTCCCAGGAGGAATGAGGCAGAAATGGAATCTGGGCATTTGTCTTGCAGCTTTCCTGGTCATTGTAGCTTTCTCAGGGATAGCCCATTGGCTGTCAGTAAATATTTCATCTCCCCTTCTTCCTCCTTACATTTCTAAAAAAAAAAAAAAAAACACACATAAAAATCTTCAAACACAGAAATAAGTAAAACAAAGCTTTCCTGGTCACTTTCTGGTGTTAGTTACTAAGCATTGGCTATATACAGCCTGCTTATTGGTAACTTTAAATTCACATTTCAGAAATCTCTGGATGGCTGTGTGGGTAAAATAATGCTATGAGGAGACTGTAATAACGACCCCGTATTTCTCACAGTTTTACTCTGCTATCACTACTTAACTCGCTGTGCTCTGCAGAAAATGTTATGCTTATGTTGTGAGTGACGGAAATGCAACTCCAAGACGCGCAATATTCAGAGATCTGACTCAGTCAAGCACTCTGTTGGATCACAAGAATGGCAGTCAGTCAATAATAAGCAGCTTCTGACCTTTGATTCTAATTACCTGTATCCTGAACTCTTTGAGATATACTTTCTGAAAAGTTTACTGAGAAATTGTGCTAAATTCCTCCACATCATTGTAATTTTCAACCCCTTTTCCTTTATTGTTATCCACCTGCTTCACATATTGGTGACTAGATGGCCCAGTGGGGTAGTGTGAGATGTTCATGAGGTCCACGCCATGGATTTGACCATCAACATGTATCAGTCTTTAGTTGTAGTTTACATACATATATATTCACCCTCAATATCAAGAGCTAGGTGCCTTGGTCACAATGGGGAGAGAGAACAGTAGCTTCTGAGTGCTAAGAATCAGCCACCGTGTTAAGCACATAACCCAGTTCCCATTTAGAAAAAGAAATGCAGCTGGCTGCCAGTGTTAATTTTACATAAACATGCTCTTTGAGGCTGTAGCAAATCTGACTGGTTTTCAACATGAAAACAAAAATATAAAACCTGTTCTTGGAGTTATTTCAAAACAGAATTTGTCTCTAATCTTAATGTAACAGAAATGTAGACATAAATTAGATTCATTAAATGAACCTTTGGTAACAACTGTTTGAGAACGATGTTAACGTCACATGTAGGAATGTTATATTTTCTGAGATTTGACATTTTTAGCGATCGAGAATTACTATATTTTGTAAATGGAAATACAACTACTAAAAACAGAATGCTATAAATAGAATGATGTCTTTTTTGCCCCCAAAGACTATCGATATACTAGAGCAATACAAAAATAATAATAAAAGGTATTTTGTGGCAGACTTTGGAGATAAAGTTAAAACTGTAATCCACGAGTTATCTCAGAATAAATGCTGCAGCCGCAAGCATCCACAGTGAGTGTTCTTAGGGCAAATGAGAAATGGGTTAAAGCTCTTTTAATCCTTTCAATACCTCTATAAAGCAGCTATTATATTATCCCCATTTTAGAAATGAGGAAACTGAGACCTAGAGAGGTTATGTAACTTTCCCAAGTTCTTACAGTTTGCAAGTGGCAGAGCCTGGATTTACAGCTAGGCTGTCTGACACAGCGTTGCATGTTCTGCCCCCCACCCTCCCAACTGTACTGCACTTCAGGCTGTTATGTGGGTGGATTCACTTTCCACCACAAACACTGAGTCTGCCCCTAGGCTGAGCAGTTCCTAAGCTGAGCAGACACTTGGGCCAAGATTGGCTTCTGCTCTTCCTTTTCAGTACCCTCTTCCTTCCACTGGCCCACCTCCCTCTCTCCTTCTCTTTTTCCATTTCTTCCCTACTCCTTGAGATAAACTTGCTGGTCCCTATGCCTCCATTGGCCCAGATTTCAATTCTGTTTAGGGATTGCCAGGTTTAGAGCACTGTTGACCAATGGTTCTCAAATCTGGCTGATCATCAAAATTACTGAAGGAACTTCCAAAAAAAATGGATGCTTTACAACTTGGGATGCATTAATTGTTCTCCAGGTTATGCTGATGTTCACTCAGTTTGAGAACAAATATTGTAGCACACAATGGTCATAGTCCTATTGTGATGGGAATGAAAAAGTTAGGACCTGATGAACACAATTTAGTTAATCTGATTCTCTAAAGATAAATTGACCTATAGCACTGGTCTCTTGGCTATAGAGAACTGTGTTTCTGCTCTCATGTGTTTTAAAGGGTCAACTTTAGCTCCCTATAACATCTGAAAAACGCCATCCTGACTTATATTTGGGTGCTTGCATAGGACTTGGTCTTGGTCTGTGAAACCTTCCACGATGTCTTAGCACTTTGAAGGAGAACTGGAATTGGTTATGGTAATTAGTATATAGCTACTGCAAATGGTGCAGCGCTGTTAGAAATTGCAAACGTTTATTTAGCTACTCCTCCAGAGGCCTCTATAGAAATAGTAATTAAACGAACAATTCAAATGATTTTTTAAAACCAGAGTCATTAAAGGCAATGCTTTTCCTTTTCAAAGTTTCTAACTTTATACTAAAGAAATTCAGAAATTCATCCTGTTTTGAAATAGTGCATCTGCCCTCAAAAGCAGATTTGCGACGACTTCTGATAAAGTTAATTCTGCTGTTTCCTAGAAGACTTTTTCAGAGACAAATGGTTTATCTGAGGTTCCTTTAAGTTTTCATTACTCAAAGCTTGGATGTTATGTTAAATTTTGTCACTTTGATCAGTCTGGGGCATGAATCTCAGACCATGAGGATTAGAAACTGTTTATTCATAATGTAAGAGTGTCATTGGCATTTTATGAATCTCAGAAAAGGATTAACCAGGAGGTTGGTAAAAAAAAGTCACATTAAATCTTCTGTGTTGACTGTGACAGCTAACAATGCAAGTGAAACAATCTGAATGTATAAAGAAGCTGGAGACTATCTGCCACGGGCAGGTCTCTTCCAAACTACTGTTGCAAAGATCTCTCTCTCTTTCTCTCTCTCTCTCATTCTCTCTCTCTCTCTCTCTCTCTCTCTCTCTCTCTCTCTCTCTCTCTCTCACACACACACACACACACACACACACACACAGAGTCAGCAATCTTCAACGATGTAAAAAAAAAGTAGGAAGCATCTGTTCTGCTTTTCCTTAAGACAGAGTAAGGGAGAGTGGGCTTGCATCGCAATGGGAGGCATTAAAATTAAACTTCAGGAAGAACTTCCTCACAGGGGGTTGGGAGGATACATGAGAAAGAGAGTTTGCAGTTAAAAAACTGAGGAAAAGAATGTATATCTTGTTTTGACATTCAAAATATTTGCTAAATTGTATTGAAAGATGGCATGATTTTAAGGGGATCAGAATATGCTATCCCCCAAAATGCCACTTTGGCATGATTATTTTGAGATGGAGGCAATGAGCATCAACAGATGCAAAGGAAATTGTCTCAGATCTGTTCTTATCTGAGTAAAGTCATAAACTTGTGAGAAATGAGAACTGCCATAAATCTCCTCTCCTAGGGGAGTTTTATGACCATGAAGAAGACAGAAAGTTGGCACTGGGATGGGTCTGCAAACAAACCTTACTAAAATAACCTTTATCTTCCATTAGTTTCCCCCATTTATTTCCTAGTCACTTTCCCACAATTTGCCACCCCTAGCCCCAACCCCTTTTTCCTTTGTTTTGTCAAGTCTCTACAATTTATTGTTCTTTGTTAAAAAGGTATATAAGCTCTCAGGTCTATCTGCTTGTTTTTAGTCTTCACTTTTCTATGAAGTTCTCCATATGCATGTGTAATAATAAGCCTTTTCTCCTGCTAATCTGCCTTTTGTCAGTCTAATTTACAGGGCCCCAGACACTGAACCTAAGGGGATAGAAGAAGTTTTTCCCCCTTTCTCTAAGGATTTATGTGAAAAGAACAACCACAGTAGTAAGAATAATAATTTTTAGTCACAAGGACCTTCTAGAGTCCTTGTTTAAATCTCACCTCTGCCACTGATTTGGATGAGTTATTTAATTTCTCTCGATCTTGATTTACATTTATATAAACTGGGAATAACAAAAGTAATAGCACATAAAGTGGTTCTAATATATGTAAAGTAGTTAATACAGTATTAGACACCTTTTAGTTATATATCTATATCTATATCTATCATCTATCTATCTATCTATATCTATCATCTATCTACCTAATTTTTTTTACATAGTCTGCATACTTGTTATGGATTAGCTATGACTACTATCCCAAATGGCTTGCATGTATTTCTGTCTAGAGAGAGGGAGAATGAATTGACCAACATCTTGGCATGAGGTTCCTTTGAGTCCTTTGACTTCATAGTCCTATGAAGACTAACGATTATTTGGTTTTATGTAAATGCAAAGCCAGGTTGTCTCCTAGTTTGTCAGAAGGAGACAGAGATAGGAGACACTTGCATAAAGCTACCTAATCATATTAGAGCACTTGACATTTTTGAATGAGCAATAAGTTGATAAATGAGGAGGTCTGGTCACTGTCACGGTTATTAATGAGAAAACCTACCATCTTTATGGTAATGAATTCTGATGAGAGGAAAGAAATCGCCTCTGGGCAAACCCCCAAATGTGTAGTCAGTGCCTGGTTTTTGCCTCTGCATTTTCCTGGGCTGGTGTCAAAGAGGAGACTCTAGACTTAAACCTGGATGAGTGTTATGCAAAGATGAGCCCTGGAGCCACAACATCTGAGAGTGTGGCTCAGGGCAGAGCACGTCAGTGTCACAGAGCTCATTACCGGGTTGTCTTTTCCTGCCAGCTTTCCAAAGACAGGTCAGAATGGCAAGAAAAAGCATGTGCTTGGCCTTGCCAGGATTTAGTAGGAAAATTCTGCTACTAAAAGCCCCACCTCTGGCAGTCTTTTGACATGAAGTTTCATATAATTGGAAAAGGCAGGAAGATTTTCTACCCATGAAACACTTGGGAAATGACCACCCATGTGACTTAAGAAGTGGTCCTAGCAAATGTGCAGGCTTCTCTGTTGCTGAAGACAAAGAAGATCTATTAGCATTATCCAGCACACATCACAGTCAGCTGGCAAGTTACCCCCGGGGGGTCAATAGCTTCAGTCTCCTGCCTCTAGGCAAGTCTGCTTTCAGACTAGGCCAAACATACAAAGTTCAATTCTGTTTCTTAGTCACCTTTCCTGAGAGCCAAATGAAAGTGGGTGCTCAGTCCAGACTTCCAGGACTAAGATTGTAGTTGCTATTTATCTGTAGTTTGTAATTTCTGAGATTTACTCTATTGGAGAAATACTGCCTTGGGAAATGCAGAGAAAATAGTCTCTTTGATATCAGTCCAGGAAAATGGGTTTCTTAAGAACTAAGATTTAACATCATGCAGTCTTTTTGGTCTGTGGCATCGTCTTATTTCTTACCTCCACCCACAGGGCATAGCCAAACAGGCCTTCTCTGTCCCTTCTGCCAACCTGCCCACTCCTGAGATTTTTCTGTTTAAATCTGGGAAACTTGTCTAAGAAAAGGGTGAGCCTTGAAGCAAATAATATGCTGAAATGTCCCGGGGAGGAGTTGTCTAAAGAGTGGGCCAAAAGGACTCATGGATCTATGGCTTGAAGGAAAGACAGAAAAATAGTTTGCCACTTCTTTTAAAGCCTCTTTGATCCAAGAACATTATGAACTTGGTAACTAGATACGCTTTTAGAAGACAGCTCTTCTATTTTAGAAATAGTTTTGCTAGCTGCTTTAAAATCAGCATATAGCGGTACACCAAGTAAATCAATGAAAAATACTTTGTGTGCCAATTTGTGCCAGAGATATACAGCTCCTTCAGCAATTATCAAGGGTAAGAAAGTAAACAACTTTCCATATCTCATGAAACCAGAATTATATTTTAGCTACTCCTGTCCAATTTTGGCCCCGGCTTTGGGGGAGGGTTGTTGTCTTCCTGCTTCCTTCAATGATACCTGTCTTCTAAGAGTAGGGGAGCCCCGTGAAAAAAACTCGTTCTCCCAATTTTTGCACTCCCATCCTCTGCTCTCATCACACTTCTGTCTGTAATAGTGCTCACTCAGGCACTGGGCTGTATATAGTGTGTGTGTATGTGTGTGAGGGGAAGTGCATTAGTTTCCCAGGAATGCTGTAACACATTTCCACAAACTGTTAGTTTAAAACAGCAGAAATTTGCTTTTTCACAGTTATGAAGGCTAGAAATCTGAAACCAAGATGTCACTAGGACCATGTCCCCTCAAAGGCTCTGGGGGAGGACCCTTCCTTGCCTCTTCTGGTGGTCGCTGGTAGTCCTTGACATTCCTTGCCGTGTAGATGCATCACTTCAATGTCTGTCTCTGTTTTCACTTGGCATTCTCCCCATCTCTGTGTTTGAATTTCTTCTTTTTATAAAGACACCAAGTTTTGGATTAGAACCCACTTAATTTGGTATGATCTCATTTTAGTTTGATTACATCTGAAAAAACCCTATTTCCAAATAAAATCACATTCATGGGGTCCAGGGGTTAGGACTTGAACATATCTTTTTGTGGGACACAATTCAACCGACAATAGGAGGTATTTTTTAAAAAGCAGCATTCAACCCTAGGTCCATCCATGTTTTCTCCTGTATTGCGGGGACTAGAAGCCTGAGAACTATATTCTTCAGAATCCCTGAGTATCGGAGTTCTGATTTATTTTCTGCTAATAAGAGGCACTTGTGCAGTGAAATTGTTTATGCTTCTGTAATGGCAGCAGGCAAACATAAGCTTTGATAGATGGCAGATGTGAAGTTTAGCAACAACTTCTGAGTGTCTGCCTGCAAATCGTTTCTTTTGGTGTTGTAGGAAGCTGAGATTATCAGTGATAGTTTTCTGAAACTCCTGTAATTCTAGACTTCTTGGAAGCAAATGACATCTTTCCCTAACCTTTGCTTCCTCAGCCTTCCCAACGATTTTGTAAGCCCTCCCGTTTCTTGAATTAAGTCTCTTCCTTGACATACCTCATGTGGTTTCTGTTTTTCTGACCAAATCCTAATTTATAGAGTGTGTGTGTGGGAGGATGTCATGCCTTCCTAGAGAGATGTCTCAGAATCTCTAAAGGCATACGTATGTAGTTTTAAATCCAATCTGTATGAGAGTTCCCCTCAGATTACTGAGTGGGGAAAGACCTTGCCCCTCACTGACAGTTGAGAATCACTTGTATAATGACTTTGGACTTTCATACTATGCCTAAAAGAGAGACAGGATGAGATTCCTATGGAGAAGGTAATAGTCTTCAGGGGCCAATACATTTCATAACAGTAAAATAATCTATAAATCTATTGCTCTTAGGTTACCATGGAAACTGCACAGAAAAGAATGTGCATTAGTTTTTCTGCTCAGAAACATTCTCTGACTCTCCACTGAATGATGAATTAAGTACAAACACCTCACCTGATATTCAAAACCTTTATATAGTCCACAAGAATATGAACTTCATGTAGACAAGGACTTTTCCTGTTCCATCCTTACTACCTGTAACTGTGTCTGGCATATAGCAAGTTTTTAATAATTATCGTTTAATAAATATTTTCTAAATATTTTTCTTATCTTTTACCTACATCCCTATAGACTGCAGTCGACTTGCAGTCATCCATCCCAACCATCCATCCTTTCCTTTTGTGTACATTTGCCCATGTTGTCCCCTCTCTTTGTAACCACTTCCATTTCCCACCTCTTCCTCTGTTCAAATCTTAGCATCTTCTAAGACTTGTCTCAAAAACTACTCTCTATACAAAGTCTTTCCTGGCCAGTACCTTTGATTGGATGAGCTCTCTCCTTCCATTGACCTTTCATTCACTTTTTAAAAAGTTAAGACATAATTGGCATAAAACATTGTATTAGTTTTAACTGTGCTCTCATGCACTTAAAAATTAATAACTTTATTTTTTAGAAGTTTTAGGTTTACAGAAAAATTAAGCAGATAGTACAGAGGGTTCTCATGTACTCCCCTGCCCTGCACAATTTCCCCTATTATTATTTATTATAGTAAAATATACATTACATAAAATTTATTGTTTTAATAGTGTTTTAAGTGTGGACTTTTGTGACATTTTAATTAAGTACACTCACGCTGTTGTACAACCATCCCCAGTATCCATCTCCAGAACTTTTTTATCTTCCCAAACTGAAACTCTGTATCCATTAAATAATAACTTCTCATTTCCCCTTCTCTCTATTCCTGATTACCTCAATTCTACTTTCTATTTTCTATGAATTTGCTAGGTAACCACATAAGTGGAATTTGTTCTTTTGTGTCTGGCTTATTTCACTTAGTTTCATGTCCTCAAGGTTTATCCATGGTGTAGTATATGTTAGAATATCATTCCTTTTTAAGGCTGGATAATATTCCATTATATGTAGATATTATTTTTAAAAAATCTATTTATAATTGATGGGCATTTGGGTTGTTTTCACCTTTTAGCTATTGGGAATAATGCTACAATGAATATGGATGTACAGATATCTGTTCAAGTTCCTGTTTTCAATTTTTTTAGGCACATGCTTAAAATTAAGGTTGCTGGATCATATGGTAATTCTATGTTTAATTTTTTGAGGAAACTCCATACTGTTTATAATAGAGGTTGCACCATTTTACATCCCTAGCAGCAGTGCACAGTGCTCCACTTTCTCCACATCTTTGCCAACACATTATTTTCTGTTCCCTATGTTATTAACATCTTGCATTATTGTACATTTGTCACAATTAAGAACCAATATTGACACATTATTACCAACTAAAGTTTATAGTTTACATTAAGGTTCACTCTGTGGTGTACAGTTCTGTGGGTTTTGGCAAATGCATAATGTCATGTATCCACCATATAATATCCTATAGAATAATTTCACAGTCTCCAAAATTTCCTGTGCTCCTCCTATTCATCCCCCCTTCCTCTGAACTCCTAGCAGCCACTGATCTTTTATTGACTCTATAGTTTTGCCTTATTTAGAACATCATATAGTTGGAATCATACAGTATGATGCCTTTTCAGATTGGCTTCTTGTACTTAGCAATATGCATTCCAGGTTCTTCCATTTTTTTCTTTTGTGTGTGTATGACTTGATGGCTCATTTACTTTAATTCCATTTTACAGGAATAAAAATGAATTTATACATATTATTTATATATTTTACTCCATAACATTCCATTTTAAGGACATATCACAGTTTGTTTACCCATTCATCCATTGGAGGACATATTGGTTGCTTCTAGTTTTTGGCAATTCCTCATGCACTTTGAACCTATTATCATACTGAAAATATTTTGCCTGCTGTTATAGTTTTTTTATGTGCAAATTTCATTAGCCCCTACCTCTTCCACTCTATTAGATGACACATCTCCTAATGGCAGAGCCCAATGTCATTCTCACATGATTGGGCATAAAGCAGTGACAAAAGTGCCTTGCCAGTGATAGATACTCAGCGAATGCTGTTTGAAGTGAATAAATTTTTAGATTTCTTGCCCTGCTAGAGAAGGTGAGGCCTTCAGGGCAGCTTTTTCAGGCTTATGAGAGTTGCAAGCCTGGTTAAGACAGCTCGTCACAGCATTGGTAAGACTTGTCATTATTCTTAAAGCGCAATTGTGTTAGCTTTGCTAAGGCTGAGATAAGGTTCAGATCAAAGAAATAATCAAGTTCAGCTTTTGGCTGCGTATCCTTTCCTGATATTTGTGGAGCTGGCCTGGTAGTCAGAGGCCAGAAGTAAGAAAGTAAGAAAGATGAGTCCTGTGGATCTGGGGGCTCATGCAAGGAGCCCATGTCTGCCTGTTGGGACTCAGAGCAAGAGTGCAAATAGACACCCTCTTCTAGTGTCATCCCCAGTTCCATCTAGCACCCTGAGGGGCATTGCAAACCTAGTTGAAGACATCTCAGTCTGAACAGCCAACCTCCATCTATTGCCCTGGCCACAAAGAGCCTCTCCTTGGTCACCACTCAGGCCTACGGATAATGCACAAAAGCAGCAGTGGAGTTTGCCTTTAGGAGCACAGATCCAGGGAAGAAGCCCATAGAGTTATGGAAGTGAGTTCACGGCCATTAAGGCTGGGAATACTGCATACTTGGGGTATGTTCTGGAAAGTGAGGCATGAGGTCCTCGTGGGCACATCTGCTTAGCCCCATAAACGTTTTATCCAGCGAGGAGAGGCAAAGATGGAGGAGGACCAGAGCAAAGTAAAGGGTCTAGGGCAGGGGTTGATTGCCCAGGTCTAAGGTGAATATTAAAAGAGACTTAGATGAGATGCTTGGGCCAAAAAAGAAGCAAAACTCAGGACACTGCATAGTGGATCAGAACTTAATACATGACCTATTTATTTATTTATTTTTAATTAAATTTATTGGGGGTGACATTATTAACAACATTATGTAAATTTCAGGTATACAACTCTATAATATGTCATGTGTATATTGCATTGCTTGTTCATCACCCAAAGTTAAATCTCCTTCTGTCACCACATATTTGACCCCTTCTACCTTTATCTACCTCCCCACTTCTTTCCCTCTGGTAACTACTGAACTATTGTAGGTGTCTCTGAGTCTTTGTTTGTTTGTTTGCCTTGTTCATTTGTTGCTTTCAATTTTTTATCCCACATATGTGAAATCATGTGGTTCTTGACTTTTCCCATCTGACTTATTTCATTTAGCATGATATCTCAAGATCCATCCATGTGGTCACAAATGGCAGTATTTCATCTTTTCTTATAGCTGAGTAGTATTTCACTGTATGTATGTACCACCATCTTTTTTATCCAATCATCTGTCAAAGGACACTTTGGTTGTTTCCATGTCTTGGCCACTGCAAAAAATGCTGTAATGAACATAGGAGTGCATATATCTTTACAGATAAATGTTTTAGAATTTTGGGGGTAGATACCCAGAAAAGGGATTGCTGGGTCATATGGTAACTCTATTCTTAATTTTTTGAGGAACCTCTGTACTGTTTTCCATAGTGACTGTACCAATTTACG
>NW_011888994.1:2338588-2359588 GCF_000151845.1 Pteropus vampyrus | reverse complement strand
ATTTGATCCTTTTCTTTATTCACTTTGTTCCTTTGTTTATTCCACTTAATATACTTCTCATCTCAGATAACATGTTCTTCATTTCAGACTGGTTCCTTTTTATAATTTCCATTTCCATTTTTATTTATTTATTTTTTAAATCTCTTAGTTGAAGTTCTTACTGAATTTAACCAAAAGTTCATTGAACATCTTTATAACCAGTGTTTTGAACTCTGCATCTGTTAAATTACTTGACTCCATTATATCTGGATCTCTGTTCTCTTCTCTCATATGGTTTCTGTTTCTTTGTCTTCCCATTTTGGCTGCCTTTCCATGTCTGTTTCTATGTACTAAGCAAAGCTCCTAAGTCTCCTGGTCTTATTAGTGTGGATTTGTGAAGTAGGTGTCCAGTGGCATAGTCCTGAGAGGGGCTCAGCCACAGGCCAAATTTAGCTCAAACCTCTGCCCCTCTAGGGCCACCTGTTAAGATTCAGCAAGCAATCCACAGATGCTGTTCTTATAATTGCCTCAAAAGGCCACACCAGAAACTGAGGCCAGCTGCCTCCAGTGTGAGTCTAGGCTCTGCTCAGCAAGGAGCACCTGACTCACTGAGGATAAACCTGGATGTGGCTTAGCTGGGGCTGCGAGTTGGGGGAGGCGAGGTTTCAGGGAATCCTCTGGGCGAAGCAACCTCTGTTATCCAGTCTGATGACCTCACGGCAATGGCGGCGCCATGTCCACGCACTGGGAAGTGGGAGAGCTCAACAGGGAACAATAAATACCGCCAGTACTTCTGTCCAGAGAGAGTCTTGCCTCAGCCCTCACATTGACAATGTCTTCCTTTAAGTCCCTGGTGCCCCCTGCATGCAGCCAAATTGGTTCTCGTGCTCAGAGTGAGCAGGTCCATCACTCCGAAATTCCACTCGCGGATGCGGCCCCTTTAAGAGGCTTCTGCCACTGCCTCAGCCTCCGTCTCACTCAGCAGCTGGAGACCAGGTCGTCCCACATTTTCACCCCATCCTACCTTCTGCCATTGCAGGGTGATTTACTGGACTTCTCCCTAGTCATATGGCTTGTTCATCAAGATCCCAGGCGATTTTTCCTTGCTGCTGCTCCTTGTTTCTATCACAACTTTGATTTGGTTGCCAGAGGGATGAACAGAGCCTCTATCATCTACGCCATTTTTGTTGCCCCGGATTTCTTTCTGTCACCACGTATTTGACCCCTTTTATCCCATCTACCTACTCCCTCCCCTCGCCCCACCCTCTGGTAACCATGAGTCTATTGTCTATGTCTATGAGTCTCTGTTTGTCCTGTTTGTTCATTGCTTTTAGGTTTATATCCCACATATAAGTGATATCATGTGATTTTCATCTTTTTCTGTCTGGCTTATTTCCTTTAGCATGACTATCTCAAGGCCCATCCATGTTGTTGCTGATGGCAGTGTTTTCTTATGGCTGAATAATATTCCGTTATATATATATATGTACCACAGCTTCTTTATCCAGTCATCTATCATTGGACACTTCAGTTGCTTCCATGTCCTGGCCACCATGAATAATGCTACTATGAACGATGGTGTGCAAATATCATTTTGGATATATGTTTTCATGTCTTTGGGGTAAATACCCAGTAGAGAGATTGCTGGATCATATGGTAGATCAATTCTTAGTTTTTTGAGGAACTTCCATACTGTTTTCCATAGTGGCTGTACCAATTCGCAGTCCCACCAACAACATATGAGGGTTCCTTTTTCTCTGCATTCTCTCTAGCATTTGTTATTACTTGTCCTGTTGATTATAGCTATTCTAATAGGTGTGAGATGGTATCTCATTTTGGTTTTGATTTGCATTTCCCTAATAGGTAGTGATGTTGGGCATCTTTTCATATATTTGTTGGCCATTTGTATGTCCTCTAGGGAGAAGTGTCTGTTCGGGTCCTCTGCCCATTTTTAAATTGAATTGTTTGATTTTTGTTGTTATCGAGTTGTATGAATTCTTTGTATATTTTGGATATAGGCCCTTATCAGAGGCATTGCTTCCTTATTATTTTTACTATTTTTTATTATGATCTGTGCTCTTGGAGTTATTTCCATCTACTGTATCTGTATGGCAGAAATATTGTACCATGATGTTATTGCACATCTCAACTCCAAGTTTGGTAGTATCATAATGGTAGCTTGAAATTGACCATGGTAGAAATATACACACCACAGACATTGGCAAACACCACCAATCAAGGTCCTTTACTTTGGTATCCTCATTCCGGCCCAGGCAGAGGCCTGTGCATCATTATCCTTTTTTTTTTTTTTTTTTTTAAGGCTGAACAGATAAGGAATTTTCTTTTTTCTTTTTGTTATATGTATTATTCTTTTCTTTTAATATTTTTATTTTTCATTTAGAGTTGACATGCAACATTATTGTTTATTTCAAGTGTACAGCATAGTGGTTAGACATTTATATAATTTGCGAAGTAATTCTCCCCATAGTCTAGTACCTAGCTGGCACCATACACAGTTATTACAGTATTATTGACTATATTCCCTATGCTGTACCTTACATCCCCATGCTGTGCATCATTCTTAACCTCTGTCCTAGGCTCTTCCAAGCCATGTGCTTGGTTCCCATATCTGCTTTTAGGCCTGGTGTCTGCGCCGACCTTGTCCTTTCCCAGTTGGAGGATTTACTTTTTTTTTTGCATAGACCCTGGGGGAAACCTTTCCCTGCCATCTCTATTTATGAAGAAGTATATTGAGACAACAGCTGTTATAAAATTTGCTTCCTTTCAACTGTTTATCCATGTGAATCAGGATATCCTTGATACCTAAGAAGAAGAGGAAAAAAGACAGAAAGAGGGGTGGGGCAGAGGAAAGGAAAAAGCTTCAGTAGCTGAGGCTGATAGAAGTAAAATTGCAGTTGTCACTCATCACTCTCTGTACCTAGACTCTGATTTGACACATGCTACCATCAGACCTGTGTGGTAGGGATAATTAGTTTAGATCCTTCCCTTTGTTGTTTCTCTCTTTGCATCCTCTCCACCATTTGTTCCCAGGGAAGGTGGAGTTCAAGGCCACTGCAGGAAGGGGAAGAATGTGATATAAGCGAGGTCTCTGACGGACTTGTGGGAGAAGCCTGCCGCGTCTGCCACCTTTGGGGAGTGAGGAAGGTACAAGAGGAAGGGGAGGCACGGATAGACATAAGAACAGCTCTATGACAAAACCCTGAGAGGAAAAGGGCGGTTTTAGATGAGTTGAAGATTGGACCAAAAGCATGAGGGCAACCGGGATGGTTATTAGGGCCAGGAACCGCCATGGGCATTAAGCTCTGCCTATTTCGGAAGGAAGGGACGAGGACTTAGTCTTATAATTCTTGATCCAGTGCTCTTTATGACATTTCTCTGGTTTTCTTTTCTTTCTTCATTTTTAAAAATGGTGTAATCCTAAAATGTAAAAGAGGTCAAAGCGAGGCTGCTCTAGATATGATGGAAGTGGGAGCCAGAACCCCGTTTCCATCTTACAGCTTTAGAGTCTTTCCCCAAACTCACAGTCTTCAGAACATAGCTTGAAAATCAACGATGAGATGAGCTTCCTCTCACATTCCATACCTTGAACTTGTTACTATAAATAAATCAGGAATGTTACCATGGCAACCTGACTGTTTAAATTGTCTCTTACAAACCAGATTAGCCAGGATCGATAGTGCTTCCTGAATGCAGAATTACTTTCCTTTTATAACAAAAGTTTGAACAGATTATAGAATAAAACACTGGGAAACAGGTTTGAGTCAATGCAATTAAATTGTTATTTGCTGCTCATCTTAAACGCCCATCGGAGGACATTTCTCAGTGCAACATGGTCTCCAAGCTTGTGCTCTTCCCACTGCTGTGTTTTTCACTGCTCGCTGCCGTGACCCCTTCCCTGGCAAGCTCTTCCCGCTGCTCTGCATGTGTCATTAGAAAGGACACTTCTGTCTGTAACATCCTGCTTCCCAGGCTAAGCTGTCATGTGATGAGATGCTGTCTTTAGAGATGGACAGATTTTAAATGACACTCCCCAAGTGGGCTTGTGGAAACAGACCTCAGAGCAGATGTAGGTCCAGGCTTCACCCCAGTGAGGAGCTTATTAAGAGACATTAGTTAGCCCTGAAACTAGAGCTGGTCTGCCATTGTTCCCCAGAACAAAAGAATAAGGAATTCCATCCCCAGCTCAATGAAGATGGTAATGCTGAGTCTGTTTGCATTTTTGAGTAGGAAAAGTTGAATATGGCTTTCTCCCATGACCGGAGGGTCTGGACAGAGCCCTGAGTCTCAGATTATTTTCCGACTGACTGGGTATCTGAAATTCTGTCTTTTGCTTAAAATGCAGATACTCTTCAGAAGGGCAGCAATTTACAAGAATCTCCAAATTCCCATTGAGGTGTCAGACTGGAATCTTGCTGGACAGAATGGGGGCAGTGGTTAACACACACTTACCATGTCCCAGACCTTTTACTAAGTCCTCATTTTGTCCTCCCAATAATTTTGTGAGGACTTAATATCTGTGGCTTTGTGTTCTTTCCCTTTCTACCACAGTCTCTCTCTTGTCTTGTCATAGCAATTTTTAAAAATTTGCTATTTAATATCATTCTACGTGAAGAAAGATTTAAAATCTTAAATCAATAGCATGAATTTACAGTTCAGCTTTATATGGTGCGATCTTAGTTTGAAAGGCAAATATGAGAGCATTTAACTCACACACAGAGTCACCAAAATCACACAAATTGTATTTCATAGCTCATAATGCATATGTATTATATTCTTACCAGAACAATGGAAACACTATACAAAATAAACTCGACTGTTCCTTTCATTTCTTGATATGTGCACATTCTCTACTTTTGGCTTACTGTTGAGTAATTAAGGCCTGAAAAGAAAAAGAATTATATAGATTGATTGGCCCATCTTTTTTTCCCCCCTTATATGCCCTCATTTTTGGAGTAAGTAGGGAAGTAACCTGAGTAAGAAAGGATGCGATAGAGTTTTTGGTGTTTGTATTCCTTAGAATGCCATTGCCTTCTTTCTGCATTTGAAGCAAGTTCTGGTTTGAAAGGAAAGTGTGGCCTTTGGGGGCTGTCAGTGCCTCTATGACTCAGTCGTAGATATAACAATACTAATGTTTGACCGAATATATGGGCATTGTGGCATAGCCAAGTTAATACATGAAATGAACCATCATGGTACTAAGAGCATAAAGTGAATAAAGAAGGAAAAGAGTCTATGACTGTGTTATGCAGCCTCAATAACTCTTTTGAGTCAAAGTTATATCTCATTGCATGATGGTACTGGATCCAAGTATGACAGGAGTGTGTGTGTGTGTGTGTGTGTGTGTGTGTGTGAGAGAGAGAGAGAGAGAGAGAGAGAGAGGGAGAGGGAGAGGGGGAGGGAGAGAGGGAGAGAATTTGGGGGGAATGTGTTTGCAGAGGACACATTCCTTCTCTTTTATAGACAATATGTTATTAGTCTGTGTTGTTTCTTCACTATCTTCTTAGATACAATGTTTGGGAATCTTGAAAGCACAATGATTAAGACTTAAGACTATAGACTTGGGAGCCATGCTCTCTGGATTTGAATCTCGAATTTGCTACCTATGCACTAACCCAATGACTGCAGGCAATTCACTTAACTTCCTTTGCCTCCGTGGAATCCACCTCATATGCATGTTGTGAAGATTAAATGAATTAAATCCTATAAAGTGCTGGAACAGTCCTTGGCACTTGATAATGGGTTGGTGTTATTTTATTTTTCACAGGGCAGGGACTCAAATGTTGAAAGTCTCTTTTTGAAGAATTATTCAATATATTGTGAAGTTTGGAAGCAGGAGAGAAAAAGAAATGAATACTGTCATAGCTTGCATTTTAGCAGAATAATAGCCATCAACAGATGGCATTGGAGAAAGAACAATGATCAAATCAGGGGACATGCTCTTCCAAATGCTGGGACAGATTCCTTTCTTGAGTCTCATGAGTAAAATCACATTAGAAATTTGAGCCTCTGAATTCAGTGGGGCTGGGTGGTAGCAGCTCTGTGTGGTTGCGGGGGGCTCAGTAGATTCTGAAGGGTAGGCTGGAGCTAAGGGGTTTCCTTCCTGGAGATGTCACTGGCTGGCAGGACTAACTTTGGTCCCCAATTTCTTCTCTGGCTCATAGCTCTGCTTCCAGCTATGCTGGTGTCTCTGAGGTAGGCAACTTTCTCCTTTTCCAAGCTAACTCTTGTATGAGAAGAGACATCCTTAAGGTTGGGTTGCATTTCAAGTGGTAGCGTTGGGTTGGTGCTGAGATGGGATTTGGGCTTGGAGGAGTAAAGCAGGAGGCTATTGTGTGTGCGTGTGTGTGTGTGTGTGTGTACATGTGTGTGCATATCGAATGATGGAGTGTTTGGAAGGACAAGTGGATGAAGTAGTATTCATCTGCGCAAAGGACATCCAGGAACGTAAACCTCCTCCTGCTCCCCAATCCTTACCACATTTCTGTTTTTTCTATGTGAAGTTCATGAACAAATCATCCACTGACAGCTTAGGAAGCATTGACTTAGGTCATGGATTGTTATTCCCAATCTTTGTGACCTTTAAAATGGAGCACAGGTCCCCGCTGGGTGCTTAGGCTGTCTGGAGAATGAGTTCAGTCATTATAATTATTTCACCAGATGGGAAGAATTCTCGGACTCTCTTAAGGCCTAAAGTCTGTTGATCTCAAAATGCTTTTCTCCATAGTGGATTATCTGTGGTCACCCTTGCTCTGGTTCCCAAGCTTTCTGCTCCCCTAAAGGCTGGGCTGGCAACAGGAGTTTTCAGGAGGGGATCAGAGTTGCAGGGTAAGTGTGAGTGGAGGTGCATGGTCTGTGTAGGTGTGTGGTGACTTTCCAGACCTAGAATAACATATGGTCTGTGTAAATATACACAGTCTATGTCTATACATATGGCCTATGTGTGTATACATACATATGATCTATGAATGACCTCTTAAATTTTGTCTTTTCTCTTTTTCTGTTTATGAGGAATAGAAATTAGTGTTACAATCTCATTATATACATTTGAAAGGATATTGGAGAAAGGAAAGCTGGAGATGGTGAGATTAATTTTCAGTTTTTACTTTGGAACTTCAAGGGAGGTGAGAAAAAAGGGGCAGGGGGAGAAAGAGAGGGAGAGGAGAGGAAGAGGGAGAGGGAGAGGGAGAGGGGGAGGAAGAGAGAGAGAGAGAGAGAGAGAGAGAGAGAGAGAGAGAGAGAGAGAGAGAACACTCACATCCTCATACTCCTTTCCAGAGGTGAGGTGGGCAGCCCCAGAATTGGAGAGGGTAAGGGCCTAAGGGCCCCCTGCCTCCCAGGCTGAGCCTCCCTGGGTGGGCTATGGGGTGCAATTTGCTCTGAGTGTTCTGCCCCTCTGGCTCCATGGGCAGGAGAGTTGAGAATAGAGCTCTGCCTGACTCCTGTGTCAGCTGGGACTCCCAGGTGACACTTGGCAGCCAGCTTGGCTTATTTGCATTTTCATAGCCAAGGGGCTGCTCACAAGATGTTCTCTGCAAATATTTAAGTTGCTGGATTCCAGAGCATCCCTAGGGTATCCCTGGCCCCTCCTCTCCCATATGGTCACTGCAGCCAACTTCACATTTCTTAGTTATGAAGAGGACATTGTTGTGACTTTCACACCTATGGGAACTATAGTAATAACAATATCTGGGCCAGTTCTTTTCCTCCTTTCCTCCCTCCCTCCTTCCATGCATTCTTTTTCCTTTCTTTCAATCTTTTAAAATTTATCCATTCCTGGAAGCAAGACAGAGTCCAGTGGCCTGGGCCAGGCTTTGCCATCCTGCTACCATATGCAGAAGGAGATGGCTGGGAAGGACAAACTTTTCATGTAAAAGTATATAATTGTCAGGGACAGCCTAGGTATTAATTTTCTATTGCTGCTATAACAAATTACCACAAATTGAGGGGTTTAAAACAACACTCATTTATTGTCTCACAGTTCTGTATGTTAGAAATGTAGATTACAGAATGTCCCAGTGGCTCTTCTGCTTAGATTCCCCTAGTTATTGACAGGGCTGTGTTCCTTTCTGGAAGCTCTGGGAATGAATCTGTTTCCAAACTCATACAGGTTGTTGGCTGAATTCGGTTCCTTATGGTTGTTGGACTGAGGTCTCTGTTTCCTTGGTGGCTGTCAGCCAGGGGGTGGTCTTTTGCTCTTAAAGGCTACTTGTTTTCCATCTCATCTCATCTACTTGCTTTCCATGTGGCCCCCTCATGCTTTAAATCTCTCTGACTTTTTTTGTTTTTCAGCATCTTGCTGACCCTCAGCCAGAGTAGGTTCTCTGTTTTTAAATGCTCGTATGATTACATTGGGTCAACCTGCATAATCTAGAATAATCTCCCTATTTCAAGGCCACTAATTAATAACCTTAATTCTACTTTCAAAGTTCTTTTTGTGAATAATATAACATATCTGCAGGTTCCAGGGATTAGGATGTGGACATCTTGGGAGGGGACATTATTTGACCTACCACACTCTGTAAATAATTCATTGATTGTCTTGGCCATTCAAGAGTGAGAAACCTTTGTCAGGGGGGTCTGCCTAGCATTTCCACTAGATGTTGGTCAGGGCTGAATAGAGAAAGTGAAAACTGAAGCAGACAGAGGGGCAGACATAAGGCACTTTCATCAACCAAAGGGAAGCAGAGTCCTCTTCCGAAGTTCAGAACTTCAGAACTTCAGAACTTCTGAACTGGACAGGAGATCAGGATCTGCCTCCTTCATGGGGGCGCTGTGGAGCCTGGAGCCCCCAAGAAGTGATGTGACTTGGCCAAGGTCAGTGACCACACCACAGCTGAAGAATTCTGAAAGCAGCTATTATAAAACTTGACAGGGGCTTCTTAGAAGATGGACATGTCTCTCAGATCTTTGGCTTTTGTGCACTTACATTGCAAAGGCAGGTGACTCGACCAGACTGAACAGCCTTGAAGACATAAGCAACTGTAGCTTTCCTGGCTCCAGAAAATTTAAATCTATAACATTATGGCTTGGGGCATGTATGAATATGACTGTGGGCTCTCTGCAGCCTGAGGACAGTTGGTCATGATGGCCAGCAAGACACTCTCCATGTTATTTTTACAATTCTTAACAATTTCTACTTGGGCATCCCAGGTGCCTGGTGACCAGATCCCTTCATTTCTCTTCTGCATAGCCACGACCTCCCAAGATGATGGAGACATGGCCAGCTGTGCAAACTGTTCTGACACCTCTGGGGGAGGAAGCCTGGAGAGGAATTCCTTCTCTGCTTATTGCTCTCTGAGGGAAATCAGATGCCTGCTGACAGGCCGGGGCTCAATTTCAGATCTGCAGGCAGCAAGCAGGTTCCGTAGGGAGATGGGTTGGCTATTCAGAGCTTCATTCTCTGCTCTGCTCACCCTGGGCTTCTCTTTATCTGAGTCTAGAGACATCCAGCTCCGGGGGTTTACATAAGGCAGAGCAAAGTACTCTCGGGCTAAGAATATGTCCACCCCCTTCCCTGGGCGATGTGCCTGGGAGGTGAGGAAACTGACTCACTGTATCTCTGACTCTATGAAAAGACAAATATATGAAAAAACTACTGGATTAATGACAGGGTAAAAAAATCAGTATTTTTAGCACAGGAGGGCAGAGTTAACTGCTGTAAAGTCCTAAAAGATAGATGCTTTTATTTGAAAGAAGAGCTCTTTGCCGTGAATGTTTTAACCGTCTTTAGCAGCAGGGGCTCTCAAATGGCAAGGGAGACACAGAGAGAGAAGGGAAGACTCTGCAGTAGGAAAATTCCCCCTCATAATCTTATCAACAGCAGAGCAGGCTGACTGGGGGATTTATCTTCGAAGTTTAGGCGGGGCTGGTTTTCTCACAAACCAAAACTTTTATTGCCAGAATGCATCTCTGCTGATATAACTGAAATACTGTGTTGGCAGCTCAGCACCACTTCTGCCTGGGTAGAAAGAAGCACTGCAGCTTGGACTGCCAGTGAGCTGTGTGTGTGTAGCAGCCTCGAGACCACCCCAGAGTCTTCCATGGGGATCCCCAGCCTCATGTTGCTATCCTGCCCTTGGGAGAAAGCTTGTCTGTCCCTCAGAACTCATTCTAGTGCCCCTGGTAGGGATGGTCACTACTGATTTGGAGATTTTTCAGGTGGAGCTGCTGCTACTGTTACTTCTAGAATGATCTCAGGGTTTCCTCCTGCCTATTAATTAGAGACAGGTCTAGAGAGAACATGAGGAGGTGTTCACAAAATGGCCAGTGTCTGTCACTGATGGCTTGATGTATGCCAGTCCAGGGCTGCAATTTGGCCATTTGTTCCTAGGGAGAAACACTGCTCGTTGTATATCCAATAGCCATTCTTCTCCCCTCTTCCTTGGTGGTGGAATCAACTCCTTTCTATCGAAGATGCTGAAGATCTATTGTCAGGTAACATGCATGGCAGTCAGGAAAGCCGACTTAGAAGCCAGATTGCTGAAGTGTGGATCTCAGCTCCACCACTTTCTGCGACCTTATTTAACTTCTCTGTGCCTCAGTTTTCTCATCTGTAAAATAGGTATAATAATGCCTAACAGGTGGCTTTAAAGAGAAAATGAGTTAATGCATGTAAAGTACTTATGACAAAACCTGGCGTATATGAAATGCTCAAGAGATGATTGTTATTATTTTTGCTATTATGTCCCAGTCTCTTCTGAAGCTTGGGTGTGGGCATATTACACAATACTGGTCAATTGGACCTGAGAGGAAGTCTACTGGGGACTTCTGGGCAACACACAGGAGGTCGTGGACATCATTCACTTTAACTTCTCATGGTCAGGTCTCTACGTGATGCCTGAAATTGCAGCAGCAGCTCCAGCCCTGGAACAGTCCTACTTTGGATAGTTTGTTATTTGGGATAATACATTGTCTCATTGTTTAAGCCTTCTACCACTTACCGTCAAAAATATCCTAACTGATGATGTACCCAGTAATAGCAGAGGGAGTTGCTAGAGCTAAAGCGCATTTAAGCCGTGTGTGTAATTAAATGTATTTGACAGTATTGTTAGAATGGTTCTTTGCTTTAAATTATTTAAAAATTTTTTTGAACAGTAATACACTCCCATGGTAAAAACATCAAAACGTATGAAAAACTTACAGTGAAGAATCTCCTTCCCACATTGGTTATTTGTATGCCCAGTTCTCAGGCCCCAGTGGCTAGATAACCACCGTTTTTAGTCTTTTATTTACCCTTCCAGATATTTTGAGAATAAATATAAAATAAATATAGATGACAATACAAACATGATTTTCCCTCTTTCATAATATAAATGTTTGAGTACTGTACACATCATTCAGTACCTGGCTCTTTTAAAATTTTTTTTTTTTTTTATTATGATGACATTGGTTAACAAAATCCAGTGTTTCAGGTGTACGATTCAACAGTAAGGCATATATATGTTGGATTGTGTGTTCATTGCCTATAGTTAGATTTCTTTCTGTCATCACATATTTGATCCCTTTTATCCCATCTACATGTCATAGAGTTTTCCATATCGATATATAAAGAGCTTTCTGGCTTCTTTTTACAGTTACAGAACACCTCATTGAATTTTTTTAACCAGTCCTCTACTGACGAGTATCAGGTTCTCTCCAGTCTTTCACTGGTGACTACATTGCTGCATTAAATAAACTTTGTGTATGTCATTTTGTAGATATGTAAATATATCTGTAGGGTAAACTCCCCAGACTGGAATTGCTGGGTCTAAGGGCATATGCATTTGGAATTTTGATAGTGATTGCTAACTTGCCCTCCATCTGGGTTGTACAAATTTATACTTCTACCAGCAAGGTAAAATTGTGCCTGTTTTACACAGCCTTGGCAACAGAACATGAGATCAAATTTTGGATTTTTGCCAATTTTATGGTGAAAAATGATATCTTAGGGAAGTTTTAATTTGCATGTTTCTTACTATGTGTGAAATGGAGCATTTAAAAATATATTTAAAAATAATTTGCATATTCTTTGAATTGTCGGTTCATAACATTCATCCATTTTTCTAATGAGTTATTAGCCATTTTTCTTATAAATCTCAAGAGCATTCTATATACTAGGAAGATTTTTCTATGCCTATAATGAGTTGTAATTATATTTCCCAGTTTGTTATTATTTTTAATGATGGCGTTTACTTTTGTTAGACAGAGATTAAAATTTTTTTTATATAGTTGAGTTTATTGATTTTTTAAATGATTTCTGGATTTTGCGTCATAGTTAAAAAAGCCTGCCACACTCTGAGATTATGTGAAATTATCCTGTGTATTTATTTACTGCTTTTATTGATTTATTTTTTATATTTAAGGATTTGATCCATTTGGAATATATCACAGAGCAATATTAGTATTTCCCAGATAGCTACCTAGTTGCCCCCCACTCCCATTATTTAGTAGTTCAGTTTTCTTCACTGATTTGGTATTTGTGTTCTTTTTCTGTACGTGACTTTTCTATTGGTTCACATACTCACGTGCCGGTACTATGTTGCTTTAATTACTAAGCTTTGGAGAATATTTTTATATTTGGCGATTCCCTGTCTTTGATCTCTTTATCAGAGCTTCCCTTGCAACCCTTGTTTGCTTATTTTTCGATAAAAACTTTAGAATTCCTATGTCTAGCTAAAAAAAAAAGCTCAGGTTTATAGAGATTATGCTAAATTTAAAAATCAAATTAAGATCAGCATACTCTTGATACAAGAAAGGATAATCACATTGAATCAAAAATATGGTATGCTTTCCTATTTGTTTATGTGTTTTGAAATGTCCTTCTGAAATGTTTTAAAGATTTTTTTTTAGTATATTTCCTATGTATTTATTTTTTAACTTATTTGTAAGAAATTTCTTTTTGTTGTTGTTGTAGTTCTTATTAATGCAAATGGAGTCCTTCCTTCTATTATAATCTTCTAGCTTCTAACTATTGACTATTTTATATTAGTTTTGTGCTCCACAATATAACTGACTTTTCTTATTGTTTGTAGTTTTTTCAAAAATTAATTTCCTTGGGCTTTCCAAGTAAACAATATCACCTGCAAATAGGGTTAGTTTTTATTTCTGTCCCTCAATTTTTATGCCTTAAATTCTTCTCTTATTTGCATTTTATTGGCTAGAGTGCCAGTAAAAGTAACAAAAACAAAAGAATTGAACAAATCCACACATATAGTGGGCATTTTTAGCACATCTTTTTCTGTAACTGGAATAATTTTACATACACAGAAAAAAATAGTGAGAAACATAATTGACAAACTGACCTAATTGACATGTATAGAACCTGATACAATCCTACAATGCACATTTTTTTCAAAGGCACATGAAACATTTAGAGAAATTGATTATATATTGAACAATAAATCAAGTATCAATAAACCTCAAAGGATTGAGTAATACCAAGTATGTTCTCTGACCATAGTGAAACTTAGCTAGAAACCAATAACCAAAATATAACTAGAGAATCCCTAAATATTTAGATTGGAGATTAAGCAATACACTTCTAAATAACCCATGGGTCAAAGAAGAAATTAGCAATGTAAATAAGGAAATATTTTTACCTGAATGATAATTAAAATATAACATATTGAAATGTGATGCAGTTAAAGTATGCTTAGGGAGAATTTTATGATATTAAATGTATATATTTAAAAAGAAGAGAGATTGAGAAACCAATCATCTCATTTCATCTTTTGTCTCAATTCATCTTAATAAGTAAGAAAAATAGAAAATTAAACCTACGGAACACATAGAGAAGAATATGTAAAAGTTAAAAGCAGAAATAAATGATATAGGAAAAATGTATGAGAGAGAATCGACAAAGCCAAAAGTTCGTTCTGTAAAAAGACTGATAAAATTGATAAACCCTTGGCAAGACCAATTACAAAGATAGAGGTACAATATAGTAATATCAGGAATGAAAAAGGGGACAAATCTATAAATATTGCAGACTTTCAAAAGATAAAAAATGACATAATAAACTACTTCATGCCAATAAATTTGAAAACTTGGTTGAAATTGATAAATTCCTGGGGGGGGGGGACCAACTTACCAAAAGTGACATAAAAGAAATAAAATATCTGAATAGTACTATAGCTCTAAAAAAAAAAATTGAATCCATAAAAAACTTCCCACAAAGAAAACTCCAGGCTCATATGGCTTCATCAGAAAAGTTCTAAATTACTTTAAAAGAAAAAAAATTAACACTTTTCTTACATAAACTCTTCTTGGGAGTAGAAAGAAAAACTTTCCAACGCATTTAAAGATATCAGAATTTATCAAGTTCTTTACAAATAATAAAAATTACAAAGCAATCTCTCTTATGAACAGAAATGCAAAAATACTAAAAAAAATTAGCAAATTAAATTCAGGATAATATGACTATATTTTATTAATGAGATATTCATTTTGCATTTAAAAATAAGTATAATTCATGTCATTGAAAAAATAAAGGAGAAAATAGTACAATTATCTCAATAAGCATAAAATCTGATATAATTCAACATCCATTTATAATAATAATAGCAACTTCTTAGAAAACTAGGAATGGAAGAAAATATTTTTCACCAGACAAAAGTTATGTGCAAAAATATCTGGCAACATCACACTTAATGGTGAAATATTGAATGTTTTCCTTCAGGAATTGAAAATGAGACAAGTATGCTTGCTATTACCACTTCTATTCAACATATATTAGAAGTTCTAGGTAGTTCAATATGGCAGTATGTATTTTAAAAAAGGGTAAATGGATTGGAACTATCATTATTTACAGATAACGTAATTGTGTATATAGAAAACACAAAAGAATCTATAGATAAACTATTGTTATAAATAAATGAATTTAGCAACATCACTGGCTAATTGTTGATATATAAAAGTAAAATACATTTCTCTATTCCAGGAATAATAATTAGAAAATTAATTTAAAAATTATATCATTTAGAATAAGATCAAAACATATCACATACATAGTAATCTAATAAAAGATATGTAAGACCTCCACAATAAAAACTACAAAGCATTGTGGAGAGAAATTGATGAAAATCTAAAAAAATGGAAGGATAGACTATGTTTATGGGCTAAATAATTTAATAAAGATGTCAATTCTCTGGAAATTGATCTATAAATTCGGTATAGTCCTGTTCAATAGCTCAGTAGCTGTTCTGGTGGAAATTGACCAGCTGATTCTAAAATTTGTATAGAATGGCAAAGGGCCAAGAATAACCAATACAATCTTAAAGAAGAAGAAGAAAGTTGGAGGACTTACTTTAATGGATATCAAGTTTTAACAAAGTTTCACTATGTAATTTAAAAAGCAGTGTATAAGTGCAAAGCTAAACTCCCCCCACCACCTACTTAAAAAAAAAAAGAAATGGAATAGAATGGAATTCAGAATAGACCTATATGTCTATTATGTCTATATGGACACTTGATTTGTGACAAAGGTAGGATTATAGAGCAATAGAAAAATGATGGTGTTTTGAATAAATGGTGCTGGACCAATTAGACATCCATTTGGAAAAAATAAATCTTAATGCGTAATAAATAAATTCTGGGTGGATTGTATATTGAATGTGAAAAGTAAAACAATAATCTTCTGGAAAATTACATTTGAGAATATCCCCATGATCTTGTGAAGATAAACAGAACACAAAAGTATGAATCATAAAATAAATATTCATAAATCAAACTATATTGCCATTAGGATCTTCTATTCATCAAAAGACACCATTAAGAGTTAGAAAGGCAAGTAGTCACAGAGTGGGAGAATGTATTTGCAGTACACATAGCAAAAGGATCATTTGTAGAATATTAAAAAGATATCTTCATATCAGTAAGAAATAGACAATCTCATTTAAAAATGTGCAAAAGACCTCAAAAGGAACTTTGGAAATTCACTGTCCACTAAACATATGAAAAGCCGCTTAGATATTTTAGTGGTCAGAGACGTTTAAATTAGAAATCACAATGAAATACCCTTACGCATCTGCCAGAATGACTAAAACTAAAAGACTGATCATATCAACTGTTGTCAAGGATGTAGAACCACTAAAACTCGTATACTCCTGGTGGGAGTACAGATTGATACAACCACTTTGGAAAAGTTTGGCAACTTCTAATAAAGTTAAATTTACATCTACCATAAGGACCTAGAAATTCACTCGTAGATATTGTAGTGGAGGAAGAAACTTTCCTCTCCCTATCTAGGTTCTTTTGGCTGCTTCAATAATGAAATTGACATGAGATAGATTAACAAAAGAAAATAAGCAAATTCAATTATATGCTTATGTATAGGAACCCCACATGTGTGAGAAAGTCAGAGACCCCACATATATATGAGGTTCAGAGGCAGAAAGTTAAAATGAGATATATATGGCATTCTGAGCTAAGGATGAGGTAAGGTGCCTTGGGGCTTCAAGGGAAGAGAGGTCATTTTGCAGAATGATAAGAGCAGATATTCAGTAATTAGAAGTTTGCTCTGTCATAGATCACAAAAAGTTATTCTGGCAATAACTCATTTTGGGCAAGGCCCCAAATTTAAAATTCTTTAAGGGAGAGGTAAAAGTTTCTTGTGAGCCTGCAAGGTCTTGATTACTTTCAGCTCAAAGTAATTCACGTGCCAAAGTGGCTCATTGTGGGGATGCCTGTTCTGAATCCCTTTAATATATACCAAACAGAAATGCATATATATGTAACCAAAAGACATATAAGAGAATATTTATTGCTGCATTATTATAATAGCTCAAAGATGGAAACAACCCAAATATCTTTCCACAGTAGAAAAGGTATATGTATGTAGCATGATATATGCATGCAGGGGTAAAAAATAAGTCAACTACAACTATATGCCTCAACATGGATGAATTTCACAAACATGCACACTATATAATTGCCTTTATATAAAGTTCGAAAGCAGGAAACTCTAAACTATGAAGTGTCATGGCTATAAAACTAAATAAACAATGGTTTAGAAATTAGGATGGTGTTTACCTTTGGGGAGAAAAGGAGGTGATGACTGCAGGGGTTCTGGGGAGGCTTCTGGGTTGCTGATAATATTCTATTTTTCAATCTGAATTGTAGTGACTGGGATGTCTTTACTTTGGAGTAATTTACTGAGTTTATTAATGGTGTACTTCTCTGCATGTAGATCAACAAGCCAGCATTTATTAAGCATCTAATGTGTGTACGCAAGATTGTGTATGGTACAATCTCTCTTCCTTTCGCCCCTTTGTTAGCATCACTCCTATAGAGGAAGCCCATCCTTACTAATTGTCTCAAGGGACAGAACAGAAATGAGGGCAGCCAGGCTGTGCAATTCCATTCTGAGAGCAGAAATAGATCCCATCAGGCTTAGGCCAGAGGTTCAATCACTTTGATTGGCAGAGTCCACTTTAGTACTTCCCAATTCATGACAGTTCTCTGTGCCACATTTAAATTTCCAAAAAGATAATTTCACTGCTGATGGCCAGGAGGCCCTTGCTCCAAAGCTTGAGTGACTGTCCTTGATTCAGGTATCTGACTCTGCCATCTGGAAGTACAGTTTGTAGGCAGCTCGAGAAAGAGCTTGCTGCGACCCCAGTATGCTTGGGTGAGTGGGAAGCTGGGTCAAGTCTGAATTTGTGAGAATCATGCTCTGGCTCCGCATAACTGTATTACTTAGGTCCTCAACTGTAAAGCAAAAGGATGGTAATATACCTGTTAGTATTTGAGAAGGACTTGTTTGCATAATTAAATTGTCAATGACATCAGTGTGTATGACAGTCTTGCCTATATCCAGATGGAAGTTTTAGTTATAAATTTAAAGATATAAAAACATTTTGATTTGCAGGGGTGGTGAAATTGTGAGCAAAGTTTTCTTTTACTTTTAAATTATGTTTTTGTTTATGTAATCAATAATAATAAAAATAAACCAAAGCACTTTTCCACCTCCCGCCAAAAAAAAAGAGAATGATCTTCATTGCATGTATATGCAGACGAAAGAAAGAAAATAAAAAAACACCAACCCAACATCTTATAAAATTACATGGAGATATTTCTTAACTAATTGGAAAATTTAGCCAGGGAATTTGGTCAAATTTGAATGTGACACTTGCTTATTTTCATGTGTCAGAAACAGAAAAATAACCTTCCATTTATAAATATGAAACTGAATTTAGATTAAATTTTAGAACTCATTATTTTGACAGGTTTAGATGTAAGAAGCTGACATTTACTGATGAAAATATTTCTTTAAGTTTATTTAACAAATGGCCTCCAGCCTTTGGGAAGATTTTTGTTGTTATAACAAAAGGTGGCTTCTGAGTTGATGGATGGCTGTTTTAATCAGAGTCTGGTCTCAATCTGGCCACTAAACATACCAGAATGTGTTTGGTTTTTGCTTTGTGATGGAACATACTTATATCCAAGAATGTCAACATCTTTATTTATTTCTAATAAACTAATATTTATTAAGCTTTACTTTGGGTATGGCCCTGCATACCAGAGTCTATATACAGACAATTGTCAGCTAAGTAAAATAGTTGCTTGGAACCAGGAACTCATTTTCTTACAAAAATAATATTATACGCGGTGGTAGTTTCCCAGAATAGTCAAAAAAAGAAAAAAAGAAAAAAAAAAGAAAAGGAACTTTAACTCAATTCGTAGCTGAGATTTGTATTGCTGCAAATAATAGCCTGATTCTTGGTTGCTGGGAGCAGGAAGCCGTTAGTGGAGGCGGGTAGAATAAGTAGGGACAGGGAAAGACAAAGACAAGGAGAAAATAAGAAAGGGAGGAAAGATGGAGAAGACGGAGAAGGAAAAGGATAGGCAAAGAAGAGAAGGTGGAAGAGGAAAAAGGAGAGTAGAGAAATAAAATAGCAAGGAGGTGAAGGAGAAAAGTGTCCCATTTTTCCTTTTCTACCACAGGACTGCATTCCCTGACATTTCCTTGGTAGCTTCTCCTTTATTTCTGCACCCCTTCCACCTCCTGATGCCCCCGTCCCAGATGCCCCAGTGCTCGCAGGCTGCTTTGAGCTCCACACCCACGTACACTGTTTCATAGTGGTTTGGCCCATGGTTGTGAATCTGAAGGAGCAACACTGGAGGCTGAATGGGAGGTTTGGAGAAGAGTTATATGCATCAGTTTCTCCAAATGAACAAAGCATGAGAATACTTGTCTTCCTCGAGGCCTCTCACCACAGACTTCTCACTGCAAGGGAGGTTCTTAATAATCTGATGAACAGAAGCACTTTCATCCACAAAGGCAGATCTGCTGACTGCCACTTCAGAGAGGGTCAGTTGGGCACCATGTAGAAGGCTGATTATTTCTCTTGTATGGAGAGCAGTGATTTGTCCTCATTGGAATAGATTCTTAAGTTTAAATTTATTTTTCCTACCCACAATATGTCTACTACCATTACCAGCGGAGGAGGAGGAAAGTTCACATGCATGGCTTTGCGACCAGTTGTAGAAATGAAGACTGTAAATACCTAATCACATTTCATATATATTTGTTTAAATTATATTTTCCTTCCTCTCTCTTTATCTCACTGTCCTATGTTAGCCAAAAATCTGCACAAATCAATAGAGGATTGTGATAGAGCAAGAGGGAAAATAGACATCACCTAGAAAGTTATGAATTGTTGCTGGATGCACCAATTCATGAAACTCTGGTTTTATTAAGGGGCTGAATGTGAAGGGGGTTGCATATGGTAGGTATGAACATTTTAATGTATGTTTTGGAATTTAAATATGGAGAGAGATGGATGTAAAGATGGTGAAGACTCAGAGGGGTGAACCATAGTAGACTTCTATTATTTTGGTGTTGATGTCTTGGCATCTGAACCCTGTCTGAAAGCTTGAAGAATCTACCTTTGTGCGAGTTGTGGTGGGAAGCAGGGTTCTGACTTCCATGAAGAAGGCCAGATAGTTTTTCTTTCTGACTTTTGAAAAACTAAAAAAGTAGGGTAGTAGCATGTGCCCAGGCTTAATGAATCAGATGCTCCTACCTGAGACTTTGTATCTGGAGTGAATGGTGCAAAATCTATTTTGCTGGTGAGGGAAGTATTCAGAGTTCAATGTTAGTGGCAGCGATTATGATCTTGCGAGTAGTATGCAGGGCCCAGCAATAGTGGCAGCTCTATTGTAACCAGGCTGTTTCTGTGGCATGACCTTGACTCCACTCTTGTTTTTTGGCCTCCCTTTGTTTCTGCTCATTTTCTGAGCCTCTGTCTACAGCTACTCCATCAAAATGTAGTTACTCGACATCCTTCCAGCACATTTCTATGCCATGTAAGTTAGCCATATTGGTTGTTTTTATTGTTGTTACAACCATAAATATATCTTTTCTGTGGATGCATTTAAGATTTTATTGTTGTCTTTTATGTTCCAAAATATCACAGTGATGTGATTTAACACACAATTTTTAAAATGTATTGTTCTAAACATTAAGCGAGAACTTTTAGCCTAAACACACTTACTTGTATCCTTTCTCAGCTTTGGGAAATTATCTTGTTATTTCACTGATCGTCTCTATATTTTTTATTTCTTTTCTTCCCTCTTTCTGGGAATCCTGTTAGTTGAACTGCCCCACTTACCTCTTCTTTTTTCTCTCACTCTTCTTGCCCTCCCCCATTGTCTTTATGATCTTCATTATGGGACATTTTTAGGAATTTAATCTTTCAATTTTTATTAACTTTAAAAAAATTGTAGCAGTCACAGTCTTATTTTTTAAGAATTATTTTTCTCTGATGGTTTCTTTTCTATACTGATGTATTATGAACGCAGCATCTTTTCATCTCTCTCTGGAAATACTGATTAGAGGGGTTTTTTTTTTTTCACTTTAATTTTTTCCATTCTTTATTTTTTTTCCAAGGTCATTTTATCTCTTATTCATCTGGGTATTTCTATTTCACATTTTAGGCTTTCTATTTCACAGTCCAGTGATTGTGGCTGTTTGAATGAGACAATAGCATGGCTGCCCAGGAGCTCTGCATTGGTGGGTTA
>NW_011888994.1:2328872-2338538 GCF_000151845.1 Pteropus vampyrus | reverse complement strand
CATTATGGGACATTTTTAGGAATTTAATCTTTCAATTTTTATTAACTTTAAAAAAATTGTAGCAGTCACAGTCTTATTTTTTAAGAATTATTTTTCTCTGATGGTTTCTTTTCTATACTGATGTATTATGAACGCAGCATCTTTTCATCTCTCTCTGGAAATACTGATTAGAGGGGTTTTTTTTTTTTACTTTAATTTTTTCCATTCTTTATTTTTCTTCCAAGGTCATTTTATCTCTTATTCATCTGGGTATTTCTATTTCACATTTTAGGCTTTCTATTTCACAGTCCAGTGATTGTGGCTGTTTGAATGAGACAATAGCATGGCTGCCCAGGAGCTCTGCATTGGTGGGTTAGTCTCATTGACTCGTGGACTCGGCGTTAGTAAGTGAGAATGCAGCCCCTCATTCCTTGGAGGGTCTCTAAATGTCAGTGAGGGTTTTCTGCAGTACACCATGATCCCACACTGGATGTCCTGGTTCTCACCAGAAGGTTCATTCACATTTCTTATAGAGACAAAATTTCAGCTTTGATTTTAACTTTTTTTCTCCTGAGCTTGGATGTAATACCTGGTTTCCAGATGTTTTGCAAGCAGGGATGTTGGAGGGAAATGTCAGGGGTGTTATTCTATATAAAGACTTTTAATTAATGACCCTGTTTCAATTCTCATTTCTCATCCTGCCTTCTATTGTCTTTATCTTCTTGGTACCTCTTCTGTTCAGATCCTACTTAACACTCCTTCATCTGCTTTGCATATTAGAGAAGATTTTGAAATCTTAAGTCTTCTGATGAATCTCTCTTGGATTTTTTATAGAGAGAAGAGATAAACAAACTTGTCAGCCAAGTCTGTCACTTTGAACTAGAAGCTTTAGGTACTTCAGGCAGTAAATGGGTCTTTAATGTGCTCGAAGTTTAGAGTCAGCCATGACACATGACAATGTACCCTAGTCTGGTGGAATGTCCCATGGTTCATAGTCACCTTCTCATTTGATCCTCACAACTCTGGGCTCCCTGGAGAGGCTTGATAAATGGGGCTGGAGAAGTACTCTGGAAGGCATCACTGAGAGCACTTGATCAGAATGACAAGAAGCCATCTCTACTACTTGTCAGAAAGCTAATGGAGAGATATTCCAGCTGGGATAAGTCTCAGGTTTGGGTTTGGAAACAGAAACAGGTGAGTAGGGTTATAGGCACAGCAACGTCTCCTAAGTTGTTGCTGAGCCTGAATTGGTGGTAGGGGGAGATGAGAGATGAGCTAAGTGTGAAGCCAGAGGTGGAGCTTGAAGAATCTATAAGGTAATGTAAGCCATCAGTTCTATAAGAACTTGGAGCAAAAGTCCTGCTGATGAGGGTAAGTTTGACGCCAGAAAATAACACTCTCAGCAGTGTCACTGGCACATACAAAGGACAACGATAGATTGCACAGTCCCCTTCTCACATTTCCTGGCTAATGGAAGCGACAGTAACATAGATGAATGAAAGCCACAGCTCGCCCATTAGTTTCAACTTCCTTCCCCAAAGGCTTTTCACTGAAACTTGCAAAATGTGCATATTTCTTCTTTGTCCTTCCCTTCCTAGCCTTCTGGAAGAGACCATAGGACCAAAGTGCAAGTCCCTGAAGAGAGAGGAAGAGATGAGGGAGACCCCCAAGTTGGCTGATTTGGAGACCAGGAGACCAGGGTGTTTTACACAGTGCTGCTCCTGATCTAATTTTTAGATGAGGGCAAATTGGGGTGCAGGCATTGAGCCCAGCATTTGAAAGGTTCCCCTGGGGTAGTGGTGTCCATGTCCTCCTCCATCACCTCTCTAGCACAGGTGACTCATATGGCGTCAGCAGTAAACCAGGCTCTTGAGGGGCACTCTGGACTGTGCTTGCAGCTGAGGAGCTCTTTCCTGTGTGCCTCCAAGGCCAGTCACTCGAAAGCAACTGTGGGCTCTGCCCTGCTGAGCAGAGGACTTCTTTCTGCCACATAAGTTTTCACAGTTGTTTTTCTTTATCTCTTCCGGTTCCTCCTTTGAGAAAATTTTCTGGAACAGGTGCTTTTTATTTCCTGGCAGTAACCAACACCATTCAAAGCCTGTCTCTTTGAATTTGCTAAGCCTATTTGTCTCCCATCCAAGTACTAACCAAGCCTGACTCTGCTTAGCTTCTGAAATCAGACGAAATTGAGCGTGTTTAGGGTGTTATGGCCGTAGACAGCTGAGTCTATTTGTAATAGCCTCATTTGCAGTGAGTTTTCAGCTTTACCGATGCTCCGTTTCTGTCTCTCTGTCTCTGTCATTTTCTCCGTCCCCCTCTCTCTGTTTCTCTATATCTCTGTCTCGGTATTTCTCTCTCTACCATACATTTGGTCGAATATTCCAGGGATCTTAACAACCCTCTGGCTTTAGGAAAGCAGCCTCAGTTACATTCATCCTGTGACCAGTAACGAGACATGATGCTTACTTCTCCCCTCAAACATAAAAAGGTTCCAAAATCTCCTGGTCCCCTAAATAAAAATACCCACAACTGTTTTCCTCTGACCAGAGGGAGCTGTTTCTACCTAAAGGCTCCTCTTTTTTCAGGGCAAGCCCCAAAGCAGGCAAACGATCATTCATTTATGAAAATGAAAGATTCATGAGTGACACTGCTGGGCAGCCAGCAGAGTTTAGACAGGTTCTGAGCTTACTTTAATTTAATTAAGCTGCGTTTGTTTAATCAGCCCAGAGATATGTATCCTCAGGCAGGAATTTGCTGCCGGCCTCTGAACTATGTTTTTGTTTGTGGGAGGAAGAGAAGGGCTGTGACCTACCCAGCATTTTTGAAAGGTTTGGGGACCAAGAGGCAGGCTGGCTGCTGGTCTGGGTTCAAACTGGGTGCTGTGGGACACTGTATTCAGCAGCTCTGTGTGTGTTTGTGTGTGTATGTGTATACACAACTGTGCAGAACCCCTATAGTTCAGTGCCCCAGGATCTCGTTCTGCGGCAGGAGTGTCAGAGAAGCCAGACCTGCCAACCGTCTGTTTTCTCAGCCACCACAGGAGGAAAGCATTAGAGAAACAAGGCTGCGCTGTGGCTTAAGGACAGTTTTGCTCAAAGCATGCTTTACAAATCTCTTCCGGGCGCTGGGTAAGCCTGCTGATTTCCAGGCCCCACCCCGAGACTTGCCAAATCACTCAAAAGTTTAAGAACTACTGTCTTCCTGAGTGCTATCATCCTCAGGAGTATTTACGTTGTAAGGATGGAGGTGTGGCGAGCAGAGGACAGTAAATGAAACCCATTTAGCAGGAATCACTGTAACAGGTTTCAGGCACAGAGGGAAGACATTTGGAAACAGAAGTGTTTCTACAGGCTCCTGAATCACACCCCTTACAGGACAGTAAGGGCAGACCTGAATGGAACAGCTGTGCTGTGGTGGCTTGAATCAGGGTGGCGGGGGTGGGTACCCGAGCCGAAGCTGTAAGTCCCAGTCTGAGTCCGGAGGCCTGCGACCAGGAGCACCAGTGTCCAAGGGCAGGAGAAGACGGGTGTTCCAGGTCAGGCAGAGAGCACGTTTGTTCTCCCTCTACCTTTTTGTTCTATTCAGTCCCTATACGGGTAATAATTCTCCCTATAAATTTATATTTATTTATCTATATCCCATTGGTTCTATTTCTCTGGAGAAATCTGACTAATATAGTGTCCCTCATCCAAACTCCTTCTAGGTCTGAGATGGACAGTGGCTGTAGAAAGAGTCATACAAGATTGCTCCATTGACCAAGAAGGTGAATTCTTCTCCTTCTGCCTTATTTTGCTGAATAAATTGTGAAATAGGCATAATTGACTCCATTTTATATATGAAGGAACTGTAGGTGAGATTGCCTTGGGGGATCAGCCTAGGACAGAATTTGAACACAATCTAATTCAGTGCCTTTTCCTGTAGACTTATACCATCTAATATGACAGTCATTAGCCACATGTGGGTGTTAAGCACTTGGAATGTGGTTAGACTGAACTGAGAGATGTGCTATAAGAGTAAAATGCAAAGATTTAGTGCAAAAAACAGAACATAAAATATCTTGTTAATAATATTTATACTGATTACACATTGAAGTGATATTTTGAATATATTAACTTAAATATAATATTAAAATTAATTCATCAGTTTTTTACTTTTTAAATGTGACATAGCTACTATAAAATCTAAAATTATACATATGACTTGCCTTTGTTGTCAACATTATATTTCTGCTCTAAACCAAGGCTGATATATTTTCAGACTTATGATCTCAGGTCACCCCAGGACAGCCCTCAAATCATCCCAAGGTACCTGGAAGGTAAGAAAAAAATCCAACAGATTGCATAGAAGCTAAGCCCTTGGTTTTCATGTTTTGACATTTCGCCATGAAAGGGAAGAAACTGAGCACCATAGTGGTAACCCAGGGAGGGACCAGATGCTAACCGATATCCCAGATGACATTCTTTGAAGTGTGATCTTGTGTAGAAAGGTCTTTCCAAACTTTTGTGGGTTTACAAAGAACTGGAGAAAAGTTCAGACCCCTGAGCCAGAAAACTTCCTCTTCCAAATTTAGGTCAGGTAAATATGTGGGAAGAGATGGGGGCACGTGATTCCTTTATACTTTCACTTATTCATTCACGTAGCAAATATTTACTTATTGTTTGATTATTATTTATTGTATAATATTATCTATCAGGTATTGTTCTCAGTTCTAGGGATAAAGCAATGATCAAAGATAAGGGTTTCTTTCCTCTTAGAATTTGTTTCTAGAGGTGATAAAAATACGGAAGATGGCTCACTACCTCCTCTAGGTTACATTTAGGCAAGTGGGCAGGGGAAAGAGAAAGTGAGAACGCTCCCCTTCCTTTTAAGGATAGGACCTAGAAGTCTTGCACACTACTTAATTTATATGCCATTGCCCAATACTTAGTCACATGACCACACCCAGAAGTAAGGGGGTCTGGGAAGTGTAGTCTTTATAATGAATAACATGGATCCAGCTAAAAAAATTTTTTTAATGACAGAAGAAGAAAACAATTGAGGGACGACTAATTGTATCAAAGCTGATAAATTGCACAAGTACTGTATTGACAATGTCAATAGCAGGACTGTGTTACTGGAAAAGATTAGGCTCTGACAATTCTTGGATAAATCAAACAGAATTTACTTATCTAAGGATGGAGAAGGAAGTCAGCACTGTCAGGGCTCATATTAGAGAGATAAGCATCATCTTCCAGGAAGCATTCACCACTGTGAATGCTTCCAGAATACAAAATTCTGTCTAAGAGAATACACCCAGTTGCAGATGATAATATCTGAGAGAACTCACATTAAATTTTCAGGAAGCCTAACTGATGTCTTTTAGACCCTGGATCTATTCTACAGAAACAGAGTAGGGTAATGGATGGAAGAGAGTTGGGGTGGGAAGTGTCTGGCTACTTATTAGCAAATGTGTATATCACTAAAGGGCTAGTATTTGAACCCCTGAAGGGTTGGAAAGAATTCCTCATAGAAAGTGTTCCAGGCATAGGGACCAGCAGATGCAGAGACTTTGAAATAAGGTTGACCTTGATGTGTAATCAGAAGCAAAAGTTTTCCAGAGTAGCTGGAGTGTCATAAGTGAGAAGGAGAATGAATACAAGAGAAGGGAAAGAAGGGAGAAGAAGATGGGAGAAGGAAGGCAGCTCTCGTTTAGCTCATCTTTATCAGACAGGGAAAAAAGTTTCTATCAGGTATTCTCTGGTAGTCTCCTCTTGGCAATTTACCATTCCAATAGCTCCAAATAGAGGCGAGAAAGGGAATTTGGCATTAGCTTTCCCCAACCTCATAGTCCTCTCGTTTCCTTCTATTCATTGTCCTTATCTGTTTACTCAGGATAAAAATATTGGCCCTCCCTTGCTCTCTTCCAAGAGATATCATAAGGATCAGATAAAAGAGGAAGTGTGAAGGTGGCTGTCTTGTGAAATGTTGAATTCTTGGGGAGGGAGGCACAATGTCCCACACCCAGTAAGGACTCGATATCTATATTGTTATGGTAGCAGTCAGTTGTTTCATCAATTTTCAGGCCTTGGCTCAGTTATGATTTTGAAAAATCTTTCTTTTTCTAACACACTAATTGATTGAGGGTTTCTTTTTCTTGTCAAAGCAGGTGCTTAGGTATTTTTAGGAGATTCCTTTTTGTCAAAGATCCTTGTGGCTTAATATGGAGTGGTGTGAGTTGTACCCAATGAAATTTTTAGACTATTTGTGGGTGAGAACTCTGATCTCTGCATCCCTTTAAAAATGTATATGTGGATATAACTTTACATAAAAGTCAACATTTTCTGAATTATTTTTCATGCTATTCTGGACATCCCTCATTTAAAAAATTGTGGCTCGTTATTAAACTCTATTTGTTTAGCTTCTCTGTCTGTGCCATTTGCTTTTTCCAGATATCTTCCAGAATTTTGCTTAGCACGAGACTTTGGAACTATTTGGCCAGGTTATTCTTTTCAGTCCTGAGGGGTGAGAATTGAGAGATGGATGTAGTTGGACAGACAACTCCTTAACTCCAGTTCCATCTGAGTTTTAATTATCTACTTATTCATTCATATCCGCCCAGCCATTTGCCCACCTTCTCACTCATCTTTCCATTGAGCATCTTGTATATACCAAGTCTCATGGCAGTATGAGGGACTCCAAGTACAAAGATGAAAAAGACATGTCAGGCCCTGAAGGACCTTGAAGTTTAATAGGGGAGACAATACACTTGATATTAGAGAGTGATGTGCTAGATGCTGTGAGAAAGGAATGTATGGGAACCATGGGAGCCCAGAGGTCAATCCTTAACTCAGGACTGAAGGTTAAAGATGGCTTCCTAGAAGATATTGCACATGCAGTGAGTCTTGAAGGATAAAGGGGGTCAGGGAGGGCTTTCCAACTAGCAGGACCAGCAAATACAAAGGCATATACTGGGGTGGAGAATTTGGCATGGTACCAAATCTATAATCTGCTGTAATGTAGTCGGAGCATTGAACACAAGATAGGGATGAAGAGTGATGCTGTTAGAAAGGTAATTCGTCAAAGGTCTTATAGGCCATGATAATGAATTTGAATTAAGGAGGAATCCAGTAAGATAATTTAAAGTAGGGGAGTGATGAACAGATTTGCAGTTTTTTGAAAGCTTCTTCCACTGTCAACGTGGAGGTGGAGGATGAACTGAAGGAGGCAAGACCCACTGAGGAAAATGAGCTCTGTCACTGACTGTTGAAGTGATTATAGGATACAATGAGCCCCTGAAATTAGGTGGTGGTCATGAGAGAGAGAAGCGGACGATTAAAGACATATTGAGTAGTAGAATAGACAGGATTTGGTGACAGATGGAATGTGGAGGTGAGAGGGAGGAGGCTTCACTGTCTGGGTGACAGGGATGCCATTAGGTCTTGTATGTGACACAGGAAGAAGAAGGGGCTTTGTGGAAGGGAGCACTAAGTTTGGGAGGGGGCCACTGTCTCAATCTTGGGTGAAGGTCTGGGCAGGAGATGGAGATTTGACAGAGATGCATATGAGTGCGGTTGCCTAGGAAGAGTGGAAGGAGGGAGGAGAGAAGAGAGCCTGGGCTGCAACCCTGGGGACACCCACGTTTCCTGAGGAGCAATGGAAGAGGAATGAGAAAGGAGCCAGGCAGGAATAGCCAGAGAAGTAGGAGGAAAGCTAGAGTCCTGGCAGCAGAGACAAGAGCATTTCAAGGAGTCACACACTACTGAAAGGACAAGTAAAACGGGTGTGGAAAGGGGCCCACTGGATTCAGTGACAAAGGAGTTACTGACTGTCTTGCAGAGAGCACGTTTGGTGGCAGTGGTGGCAGAGCGTGGGGGATGGGTGGTAGGTAGAGCCAGGATCAGAAAGAGTTGAGAAGTAAGGCATGTGAGGAAGTTGACAGAGTGTAGGCTATTGTCAATTTTTTAAAATTATGGCAGTGAAGGAGAGAGAGGTGACTAGAGAGGAAGATGGAAAGAGTCGGTGAGTCCTGGGCTCAAAGCGAGTTATTTTATGGCATTAATTCATTTGCTTATTTATTAGGCATCTACTATACAATAAATGTTGTGGTAGGCACCATGTGGGTACATGGAAATCTAAGACATCCTTTCCAGTGTGTACAGTTTAGTTAGTGAAGCCCCAGAAACGCAGAGCTGAGAGACTTATTTTCCCATGTTTGCTAAGAAATGATGTCATGTAGTAGAAAGTGCACTTTAGAATTCAAATAGATCTATGTTCAAATCTTGCTTCTGCTCCTGTCTAGCTGTGTGACCTTGGGCAAATTATTTAACCTAAGCCTCAGTTTTCTCCTCTGCAAAATAGAAATAATAATATCAACTATGCAGATTCCTTGAGAGGATTTGAGATAAAGTCTGTTAATTCCCCATGGGAGGGAGTTTTGTCTATATTACTCAATATTGTATCCTCAGCACCAAGCATAGCATAATGCCAGGCTCATAGCAGGAAGTCAATAGATATCTGCTGAATAAATGAATGACTGAAAGTATGTAAAGATCCTTGGATCTATACTGAGAGTGCTATGTAAAGGGTGCCATTCTTCCTCAATGCTCTGGGGTCTGTGAAGATCTGCCACTGGATTTGTGAGGATAAGATAATGAATTAATAGACAAAATGCTAAAGTCTCTGGTTGGCAATAAGCCATGGATGTTCTGTCCTGACACTCCTAGTGAGTGTGCATGGCTAAGGGAGAGAGGCCCTGGAGAGCCGCTTATGCCTGGCCAGAGGCAGGCCACGGACAGCTGCATCCAGGTACCAGGTAGGAGAGGAGAAGAAATATGCTGACCTATAGGTGGCCTCAGGTCAGGCAGATAGGCTGTACCAACCATCTCATCTGAGTTAGCAGCCTCTGGCTCTGTCGAGCTTCTCAGGGCCTGTGGCTCTCAGTAGCTTGAGTCAGCTAGGATGGACTAGCCCGACCACAGGTGCTGGGGCTTCTCTGGCTACCCTTCTCTGCCCACAGCTTAGATTCTCATGGCAGCAGCAAAGACAAAAGCAAGAAGCTGAAGCAATTCACCTCTTCATAAACTCCTGCCTGGATAAACATAACAAATTATGGACTTTTTCTCTTTGGAAAACTAATGCCTACCTACTATTTGAAAAATATCATAGGACAGCACAAAGAAAAAAAAAAATCACTGGGAAAGAATTAATGGAAAGGTTTCGATAATGGTCTCAGGGTCTTTTTCTCTCTCTCTTTTTCTGCCTGGTTTTTGATATCCTCTCTCCCTAATTTCCTTTTGTTTGGGTGCTTAGAGGAAGGCCAGAGCCTCTTTTTCCTGGAAAAATGATGCTCTGTGACTTGCAAAACCAGTGAAAGAGACACTTTGGCACATCACAGAGAAGCCAGAGACTCGTTAGTGTCTATTTACCACCTTGTAGAATGCTCCAGAGAAAAAAACCTCAGACCATCACCTCCTGGAATGGGCTCCCCAGAGGTTCCTAGCTCAGGATGCACATAATGAAGGCTGGCAGCCTGGGTAAGGGGAGGAGTCCCAGGGGCAGCTTCATTTTTCCAGGGCTCCTTGGAGAGCCAGGCATTCTGAGGAGGCCAGGCTGACTTACTGTCTCCTGTGCTTGGGTTTAGCATGGATGTGAGGGAGACAGGAGGCTGCTCTGCACAAGGGCGGGGGCAAAGCACATGTGTGTGTGTAC